>NC_090322.1:176121944-176438376 GCF_040869045.1 Eurosta solidaginis | reverse complement strand
CAAATCTTAGAGAAATACTACTTCCCAAAAATGAACAGCATTATCAAGAAATACGTCTCGTCCTGCGAGACGTGTAAAATTAACAAATACGATAGACATCCAAATAAACCAGAATTACAAAACACACCTATCCCATCACATCCTTGTGAAATTATTCACGTGGACATATTTGAAATACAAGGAGAGAAATTTCTCAGTTGTATTGACAAATTTTCCAAATTTGCGAAACTCTTTCACTTGAGAAACAAGTCTACTTTGCACCTTAAGGACAAAATAGTGAAACTCCTACACTATTTTACGACCCCAGATATCCTAGTGGCCGACAACGAGCGCGGTCTGATTAGTCCAATTATACAGAACCTCTTGGAATCATTAGGGGTTAGGTTGTATCGAACACCGACCCAGAGAAGCGAAGTGAATGGTCAGGTGGAAAGACTATATTCCACTTTAATCGAAATCATCAGGTGCCTAAAGGCAGATAACGCAAACCTAAAAACAAAGCAGTTAGTAACCATAGCAGTAGATCGATATAACAATTCTATCCATTCTGTTACAAACCGGAAGCCCAGCGAAATATTTTTCAACTGCGCAAGAGCTTCCAACTACCAAGAACTTCTAGAAAAAAGTAGGAAGACCAATGAATATTTGAAAACTTTGTTGACAGAAAAGCAGCAAGTCCAGATTGAACGACATAATAGGAAAAGGTCTTTACCTGAGCGTTATGACGAAAATGATGTCATATACGTGAAGGACAATCAGATCAAGGGTAAACAAAAACCCATATATAGAAAGGAAAGTGTCGCAAAGGATAACAGGGTATCAGTAACCACAGTCAGTGGTAAAAAAATTCATAAAACTCACATTAAAAATGTCAAACGCAGGAACACACATCCTAGCACATAACTGAGAAAAAAAACCAAACATCGTTGCAAAAATAAAAAATATAGAGAAAAAATCACAGAAAAATAAATTAAAAAATTGTAATAACTCAAAAACAAAAACGAAAAGAAATCGAAACAAAAGGAAATGATCATTACTACAAGAGCGGGCTTGTTAGTGGGACAAATCGTGCCTTAGTAGGTTGTGACGCCATCGAATTTGACAAATGGCTACGCCACTCCCAAACCGGATTCCACGATCCCCCATAGCTGGTTCGAGAACAGTATGATCCTCTAGCCTATAAAAACATTGAAACTTAATCCTAGCGCCTAATCCGCAGGAAGAAAAAATATGAGACTTTATACTCTTCGCCTAATCCGTTGAGTGAAAAAAAGAAAAAATTATCCTCTTCGCCTAATCCGTTGAGTGAAAAAAAGAAAAAATTATCCTCTTCGCCTAATCCGTTGAGTGAAAAAAATAAAAAATTATCCTCTTCGCCTAATCCGTTGAGTAAAAAAAAGAAAAAATTATCCTCTTCGCCTAATCCGTTGAGTGAAAAAAAGAAAAAATTATCCTCTTCGCCTAATCAGTTGAGTGAAAAAAAAGAAAAAATTATCCTCTTCGCCTAATCCGTTGAGTGAAAAAAAGAAAAAATTATGCTCTTCGCCTAAAAACCACAAAAAAGTAAAAACAAAAACCAAACTTTTTTAAATTTTCCTTTTCCTTTTTTCTTTTATTTTATTGCCAAAGGAAAAAAGGGAAATGAAAAATTATAGAACAAAAAAGTATAAATAAAAACAATAAACCATTCTTTTTTATCCTTTCATATTTTTAAATTTTGTTTCCCTTTCCCCCACTAATCAAAATTACAACTTACAAATCTTTTAACCGCAATTTAGAGTCACATTTTTTGCTTACCGCACAAGAAATGGGGAATACACTTAAACAAGAAAACAAATCATTTTTTCCCATTTTAAATGCGTAATAAGGGAAAAAATAATAATTGAAGAAAAACTACCATCCTTTTATTTTTTATCCTTTTTTTTCTCTCGACTAACCACAATGACAATGAAAACTATTCCTATAGATATTGTACTAAACATGTATCGAAATTTTTACTAAACACTTATCGAAATTTTTAATTCTAAAAACATAAATAAATAAATAAAAGCTACTAACACACTAAAAAATATTTTATCTAAGCAAGAAGACCAAAGCTATGCATAATAATAAAATGTCAAAATAAAATCCCTTTCTGTAAACCTAGCACTAATAACTACATTTACAGCCCTAAAAGCAAAATTAAATTTTTCTTTTCTCACACTAGTTAGTAAAAACTACAAATCCTAACAAAATTTTTAAGTAACTTAGGAATTACTTTACTAACACACTAACAAGAATAACATCCTTGCATATTCCCACTGCTGGCACCAGCCATCAGCGCCCTTCATATTTTCCACTATAAAGAACCCATCATAACCATCCAGGACGGAAATGGGTGGATCATTGGCGGATCATTCAAGCTGATTCACGCTATCAACCTCCAACAATATGCTACAATTACCATGCAGATGGAAGAATTGACAAGCCGGCTAATGAAGCGAACCGACGACAAGATTTTGGCTCAACTCTACATTAACCAAACACTAGAGCGACTCCAGGAATTAACGGGCAACACAAGCAAAGTTAGGAAAACCCGCTCAATCGATTGGCTGGGCTCAGCATGGAAATGGTTGGCAGAGTCACCCGACGCAACCGACTGGAATAATATTCTCCGCAGCCAAAACGAAGTAATTGAGAGCAATAACCACCAATTTAAAGTTAACAAGAAGCTTTTTACGGCTACCCAAGACATCGTGAAGAAAATTGACGAGGTGATGGACCGCACAAACTATGTTACAAAGGAGAACGAGGCAACAGAATTTGATCAAAATGCACTGCACAATATCCTGCTCGTTCGCGAAGAGGTCAACGAAATAGTGCGGGCATGCCATCTGGAAAAAAGTGGTATTGTCAACACAAACTTACTTGACAATGACGAGATCAATCAGGTGCTGTCGGAAATGGAGACCCTTCCGTACGAAAATATAATCGAAGCAATTGAGTACGGTCAACCGTCAGTATACACAAATGGGACACTGCTTCTCTATGTGCTCTCAATGCCGAAGGTAACAGCCAAAAAATATAATATGCTGATCACTCGCGCCGGCATATACGGACACAAACAGCTGGACCTACCGTTTGACAGGATGTTCGTAAACCAAGAGGAAACTTACGGGTTGACGGGTAATTGTATACTAATCAGTTCATCTACAGTATGCAGGTCAGACTCCTTATCAAAATTGGATGAAGATAGCTGCATACCACGATTACTAAAAGGGGGAGACGCTAGCTGCCAATTCACCAGGAGAAGTGGATCGACTATAGAATTGGTAAACGACAATACGATATTCCTCTCGAATTACCAAGGCGTGATCAGGAGCAATAATTCCACAAACACCATCAACGGCACCTACGTCATCCAACTACACAACGAAACTATCAAGATCGGTGACCAAGTTTTCTCCAGCAACTAAGCCATAACAGTGCAGGCTCTGCCAGCCATCCTTTCCAAAGTTAAAAATCATACAATGAAGATAAACCTAGAATATGTCCACGATGTCACAATGGACAACGTAAGGTATCTGGGATACGTTAATGAAAAAATCAATTTGTCTATCATTACAGAAGCCCTAACAGTATGCGGAATAGTCGTGGCCGCTGCTATCCTATGGAGATGGTACACTAGAAAGCTAAACCTTCCAGAAATATTCGAACACGGGGCATATCGCACAAAGGCCAATACGATCACGAAGGACACATCTACATTTGAGCTTGATTACTCAGGAACTAGCCAACCAACAGGGAGCCTTGACCACTCCATACCTACCATAAACCTTTCACGTTTTTCGTTTGATCTGCGGGACGCAGATCTTTAAAGGGGGAGGAGTTATCACACCCATATTCCCAATACCCCCAATGGCGCACCCTTTACTCACGTTGCCGTGCATGTGAGTTTGTTGGCCAATATAGAACTTTCGCTGACGTATTCCACGCGCAAGCGAATGGTAACACAACACGATCAACCCGTGAGAAATGCAGCATACGCAATATTGACGTGCACGCACAACTCATCGATTGCGAAATATTTGATGGTGGTGGGATCTGCAACGTTAACATAAGTAGCGTAGAGTTAAAGGTTTCATGGGAAGAAGTAATTATGTTTAGAGTTAGTTATGATAGTGAGTGCCACCAGTGCACAATAAATTTGTCTTGCGAATTTCAATTGAATTCTTGTGTTTGATTTAACCATTGGCGAACTGCTGGCTCGTCACAACTTTAATTTTTTAAAGGTTCCTATCCTGGGAACAGTAAGTTGTATGTATGTAGGTATAGATCGAGTTGCGTCCTAAACGGATCGACCGATCACAACCAAATTTGCACAACCCACTAGAAACCTTCCAAGGATGGTCATAGGCTAAAAATGATATCGATATATAAAAGGGGCGTGGCACCTCCCATGTAAAATGAATATTTGGTACTACATAACTCTGAAGGTATTCATGCTAGAACATTGAAATTCGGTAAGGAGTCATATGAGGTCAAACCCTAACACCGCCAGGAAAATGTGGGGTGGGTGAGAAGGGGCGTGGCTCCTCCCATATAAATGGAGTTTATCATACTGCATATCTCTGGATGTAGTAATGGTAGGATAATGAAAATTGGTAAGGAGCTATATGAGGTTAAGTCAAAACACCCCCAGTAAAATGTGGAATTGGGGAAAAGAGGACGTGGCACCTTCCGTACAAATGGGATTTTTCAGAACTATGGCTGCCGTACAAACTTAGGTTATTATAACAGCTAAAGTTTGACTACAGAGTTGTTTGGTTGTTATTCCTTTTGGATGTTTAACAATTTTCCGCCGTTAAAATTGTTTGTTAACTTCAGTCTATCCACATCTTCTATCTATATATATATATAGTTAAAATTATGAATGTTTGTATTTAGGTATAAATCGGGTTGCGCCCTAAACGGATCGGCCGATCACAACTAAATTTGAATCACCCACTAGAAATCTTCCAAATATTGTCATAGGCTAAACATAACTATAAAAAAGAGGGTGGCACCTACCATACAAATGGAATAATGAAAATCGGTAAGGAGCTATATGACGTTAAGTCCTAACAGCACCAGTAATATATGGAATTGAGAAAAAAAAGAAAAAGACAAATGGGACTTTCAGAACTATGGATGCCTTAAAAACTTAGGTTATTTCAACACGTAAAGTTTGATGTAGAGTTGGGTTTTGCTGTTATTCCTTTAGTATTCTTTTATGTTATCTTTAGGGTTGGTATTTTTGGATACGCCTGGAGGAACCGGAAAAAAACATTTATGTTTAATCTGATTAATTGATGTAAGAGCAAAAAGAGAAATCACTATGGCAGTTGCTTTCTCAGATACCACGGATACGCTTTGTGTGATGGACGTACAACTCCCCATTTAAATGACCAATGTTTGCAAACATCTGATACACCGATGTGCAACATAAGCAAACGGTCAGGCCAAAGTGAAGTGCGATGTGTGCACCATGACTCATAAACAGCCGCTGCATGTTTTAGAACGAAACCTTAAGAATTTAAGGTGTAATGATCATCGCAAAGGTGGTGATTTCCCGTTACTTGCTGGAACAGCCGTAGTTGAAGTAAATGCGTGCTTTTTTGTCTATAGACGTACAAAAAATTACTCTCTTTAGAAATATGAGAGGGCATTTTGGCGAAAACACTTCAGCAGCAGCTTTTGCTAAATAACTTCTTGAAATTAATTATGGCAAAATTTCTATTTCTTTACTAACAGATTTGATTTCTTTTCCTACAAGTTTTTGAGAAATTATGTCATAATCACCTGAAGCTTTAATAGCTAATGTTTCTTCCAAATATTGAATATATCTTTACAAACTATAAATGCCTTTGAGAAAATGCATTTTAGACACCTTCAAATGAGGATGTTAATATCACTAGAACCAAGGACGATCATTAGCTGCGAATCAAGGGATTGATGAGCGCAATACAAACCTTTATAGATTCAGAGCTTCTGCAACTCAATTGGCAACCTCACCTACGCGAGGGGAATCCTGTTACAAATATGATTATATCATATAACGACAGTCATCAATTGTACCAGAAGTCAATCTTACCAACTCATGTTTTACCCATGGCCAGTTACGCATAGCTTGCAAATTTTTATAGAAACGAGGGGTAAAACTCACGGGCATAAGCTAGTATAATATATAAAAAATTGCATACTTCTTTAATTTTGACTGAAATAAAAAAAAAGCAAAAAATTAAAATAGTTATTGGTTATCAGTCAACAAACGGCCTCTTCCATCTACCAGTTTTTATGAAAAAAATTCAGTCGTTATAAGCCCATGGGGGTTTGAACACCTTCCCCCCCCTTGCGCGCGACCCTGTGCTAATTCATATAACTTCGTAATTGAAATTCTGCGTGTTCCTTTTTCATATTGCAGTATTACCTGATATGTTGTTCCAATTTGTTTGCTAAATCTTTTTGACTATATCCCTTTGCTAATCTACGATGTCTTACTTCTTTTCCTATTACTTTGTGATCTAAACAATTTTTATAGCTAACGGTCATTCCTTTTCATAGCCTGCCATTTTAAAATTTTAGATAGTAATTTTGCTAGCATACATATATTACCTTTGTTGAGAATTAGTATATTAAATGCCTATGCTGTGACAAGCTAAGAAGTTCACACTTAAAATAAGTATGACCACTAAACTCATGAGCTGGCGTTTTTAGGCACTTTATAAGGGGGTTATGAAAAGGTGTACAAAAAAGGGCTTCTAAGGTGCGTAGTAGCATTCTAGGGTCATCTATGAAGGTAGTTTTTTTTCCAACTCTTGAAATTTAGCTAAATTTACCACTTTAATAGACTTCAGCATAAAAACGTTGAATATTTCTGCACAATTGTGTTTATTATTATTATTAATGCTTTTCAGCATGGACGGAAAATAATAATTATTTTTTTTTTATCGTAAATAAACATTTTTTTCGTTAATATCTTTTGAACGAATCAAAATTTTTGTTTTCCGTCTTCGGATTATTAAGTAATCATTTTGATTATTTTTGTTTTTTTTTTTTTCAATAATCGGAAAAATCACGATTTTTTTTATTTTTTTCTAATGGTAATCAATTAGTCATTTTGCTTTTTTTGGAAACAATTGAAATAATCATTGGCCATTAAAATAGGCATCTAATTAATTGATTACTAATGCTAATTCCAATTAAACAGGTCCGATTTCAACTGAAGTTTCTAAATTACTTAAAAACGATTTGTCACTCTGTAAAAATAAAGTTTGAGATAAGCCACGTGTAATTGCTACACATTTACCATCAGTCTTAACTCCACGCTCTTCAAATGAAGGCAAATAAAGCGTTTATTCTACTGGCTCAATGAATTATACAAGATTTTAATAAGCGCAACTGTCCCTTCTTATTATGGTACACTGACTGTATTTATTTTGCTCTTGTTACTCGTCTCGGCGATAAATCTCTTGGGCTACCTGCTACTGTGGCTAAAACTTAATCTTGTACATTCTTACTTCGTTTAGTGATACCTTTCCTGTGTTTTCTCTTAGCTTTAGAATCACTTTGTTGTAAACCATCTAAATCTTGTTTTTGCTTTGTTTTACCACCTAAACTACTCGGCTTGAGGCCTAAACTAGTTGTTCTGTCTCCTTCACTAACATTCTGTTCATCCAAGAAAGCTGAAGCAGATTTTCTAACTTCTTCATATAATATATTAAGCATCTTATTTGGCGGGTTATTTTTGATAAGATTGTTTAAATATTTTGTTATGTTTCCTATTTTATCAAAACAAAGATCATGCAATTTTTTAAAAGTAGGACAAATATTAATTCCTTCTCCATATAATATTTTAGATAAATCTTTGGGCGTAAAAAGTTGTTTCTCTTCTAAGAAGCGATCTAAATAATTTTCTTTATTAAAACAAGATTTATGAAAATTTCTTACAATAGAAGCGGCATTATTTCCTGCCATGGATAATATATTAGATAAATCCGCTGGCCTAAAACCTGCCTCATAAAAATCATCTACTAGCTCTGTTTTGTTTCCTGTTTCATCAAAACAAGCATCATGAAAATCTTTTAAAGCAACACAAATATTAGCTCCTGCTCCATGCAATATCTTAGATAAATTTTTTGGTTTAAAACCTTCTTTCTCAATTAAGAAATGATTCAAATACTTTTTTGTTTCTACCGTAAAACAAAAATCATGAAACTTTTTTAAACTATTTGCTGCTGAACTCAACACACCACATAAATCACGCGGTTTAAAACTTGCCTTACAGAAATCATCTACAAATTTAGTTTTTTCTCTATTCGCATTAAAACAAGTACTATGAAATCTTTTTAAAATAAAAGAAGCACGTGTGCCTGCTCCACATAACGTAGAGGATAAGTTACTTGGCGTAAAACCTGCCTTATAGAAATCATCTAACAGTTCTGTTCTTTTTCCTGTGTCACTAAAACAAACACTATGAAACTTTTCAAAAGCATCTTTAGCATTAGCTCCTGCTTTACCTAATATACCAGATAAGTTATGCAGTGTAAAACTTTTTTTGCTATCTTTGTCCTCAATAAAATGTTTTAAATGCTGTTTTTTATTTCCGTTTGCATCAAACCAAATATCATATGTCTTTAAAAGCTTTTGCAGCATTGACACCTGCTCCACTTAAAATACTGGACATACGAGCTAGATCGATTCCTTCTTTTTCTAGAGTTTTTAAGTATTGTTTTTTACATCCTTCTCCATCAAACCAAATATCATATAAGTCTTTCAAGACTTTTGCAGCGTTAGCCCCTGCACCACTTAAAATACTGGACATACGAGCTAGATCTATTCCTTCTTTTTCTAGAGTTTTTAAATATTGTGTTTTATTTCCTTCCACATCAAACCAAAGGTTATATAGGTCTTTAAAAACTTTTGCAGCGTTAACTCCTGCTACATTTAAAATACTGGACACATTAGTTAGATTTACACCTTCCTTTTCTAGAGTTTTTAAATATTATGTTTTATTTCCTTGCTCATTGAACCAAATATCATATAAATCTTTAAAAGCTTTTGCAGCGTTAGCTCCTGCTCCACTCAAAATACTGGACATACGAGCTAAATCTATTCCTTCTTTCTCTAGGGTTTTTAAATATTGTGTTTTACTTCCTTCCACATCAAACCAAATGCCATGTAAGTCTTTAAAAGCTCTAGAAGCATTAGATCCTGCTCCACCTAAAATACTGGACATATTAGATAAATTTATTCCTTCTTTTTCTAGAGTTTTTAAATATTGCGTTTTATTTCCTTGCTCATTGAACCAAATATCATATAAGTCTTTAAAAGCTTTTACAGCTTTGGCTCCTGCTACATGCAAACTACTGGACATACGAGCTAGATATATTCCTTCACTCTTTAGAACTTCTAGACACTTGATCCCTTCACCTGTAATTAAAAAATTTAATAACTGTTCAAATGCAGGTATTCCCTCTCTACCAACCACACTTCTAACAAATTTTATTTCCTCATTAATGTTTTTATTTTGAATCTTCTTATAACTAGATCTATTATTTTTTATATCTTCCAAAAGCTTTTCCATTATTCCTTTTGTAAGAGGGCCGATTTCATGAGATTCTGACCAACGTAATGCTATTTCATGTAATTCTTCATAATTATGTACATGGAACATCGAATTTATCTATCTTATCTTTAACAATATTATTCATTTCTTCCCTATTAGGTTGATTAGTTGCAAACATTAGTTTATCTAAAAAGTTTTCTTTTATTTCTTGTTCATACTCACTAAGAAGTCTTCTTTCTTCTTCTTCTTTTTGCAAAGAAGGTGGAAGCTTTAATAGACTTAAAAGCTTTTTTCTTGTTGCTTCTTCTTGCACAAATCGATAAAGACCATTACCATTTATACACAAACAATCTCTTAAAGCTTTATCATTATCAAATTTTAAAGGATACAAGTTTTTAGATCGCACTTCTTTTAACTTCTTTTCTTCTGCAAGATCTAGATTTGCATTAGTATAGATAATAAAGTATTCTATATTCTCTCTTAGTTCTTCAACAAAAAGTGTAAAATACTTATTAATAGAAAACATAGTCAGCCCTATTCTGCATTTCGACTTGGATTGGAATTTTTTCGATTTGGCAATTTTGGTATTCTGTGTTTCAATCTCTTTCGATCCAACTTCGAATCGTTCGATTTTTTGTATTCTGCATTTCGATCGTAGTTCCGTTTTTCTAAGTTGCAAATTAGTTGGCGGAAAAATATTTTCTTTTTATTTTTTTATTAATTTATAACAGAGTTTTAACAAAAATGTAAGTAAAACTTGTTAAGAAACGTAGAAGGCTTGATGATGATTGTTTTTTATATGTTTCCAGGTCAAAAACAACATGTCGATGTCGAAGTCCTTGGACGTATTTGCCCCGCAAAAGTATCTAACACATACTTGAAAGCATCCTTGTTAAGTCGATAGTTTTTTTTGAACCTAAATAAGAGAACAAGTCTTTAAACTTTACCACTTTTAAGTTCAATTTCTTACAATTCGTCACTCACCTCAAATGGATTACACAAATGTCGCAATATTTGCCTTTCCATTCTCGTCTGGCCATTTTCGTATGCCTTGCTTTCCAACTCCACAAATATGCCGCGGCTATTGATTCCATTATAATAGACAGCTATAATTTGTGTCTGTTCGTTGGGTCCAGTTATATGCCAAAGCAAGCTGCCGGCGTAGAGGAAGGTGAAGCGAAAACGTAAACAATCCTTGCGGAAGGAATAAATAAACCTTTATAAAGTATTTTAAGCCAGTGCAATGAAATTAGCATCCTTAAAATTCAGAAAATGTCAACTATATTCGTGCAGGAATCCGTTTTAACAAAACTTGGTGGCCACGGCAGGGAATTGGCCAAAAGAACGACAAAAACACACTTACAATTATGAAAGCACTTCACTCAAAAAAATATAACACTGCGGCAATATATTCTATTGCTTTTTTTTGTACAAAATGGCGTGGATAATAAAATATAAACGTTTTTCAGTGTTTTTTACAAATTTGCTTTAATTTATTTTGTTCCAATGTTCACACATTCCGTACCAACAGATGATTTCGAAAAATCATTTGCTCTTCCTCTTCTCTTTACGATTCCGTCGTAAAGCAGAATTCCAAACTTCTATTAAAGCGGAGCGGAGAACGGGAACGTAATCGAAATGCAGAATAGGGGTGAGTATGTTGTTTAGAGGGACTATAACCAATATTACCATTTGTATTGTAAGCCTTTACGTAAGTAATTTTATCTTTATAATCAAGTGCAATGTTATTAGATATATCATGGGTTTTGCCTTCATAATTTATGGAAAATATATTTTTATACAAAAACATGTCAAGCAAGAAGAGCATTAATATATTGAATTCATATATAATTCTAGAAACATGATTCTCGAGTTTTGTATCCTTTTCTGGAGCTGTTAAATCACGTATGTAACACTATTTCCAGTATTGCTATATAATCATCTTCAACTGTGCTATTTTTTTCTATTTCATTTTTAATAATACTGTTCAGCTCTTCTCTATTAGGCTGTTTAACTGCAAACACTAATTTATCTGAAAATTCTTCTTTGATTTCTTTTTCAAATTCCTGCGAGATTTTTCTTTCTTTTATTACTTTCTGCATAGCAGACGAAAACTCTAACCGCCTTAAAAGTTCTTCTTTTGTTGTTTTATCACGCGAAAATCGATAAAAACCACTCCCTTGCGTATTGTTATTTATAAACAAAAAGTCCTTTAAAAGGCCAAATTCTTCTATTTTTATGCTATCAAATTGAAACGGATAAAAAATTTTGAATTTTCCTTCTCTTAAATTCTTTTCTTTTGTAAGATCAAAGCCTGAATTAGTATTAGAAGGATATTTATTTTTATACATTGACTCTCTAATTCCAATCAAGTGATGAGGAATGTATTGCTTAGTTTGACAAGTATTATCCAATTCATCCTGTCCAAGTTTATCCTGTAAATCACTAGGAAACTCTGAATCTTCATTAATAGTAACATTTACATCCATGCGCAGCCTCTTTTATACTGTACCATCTTTGTCTGTAACTAAAAACAACTCTCGTCAGAGTTTTGTGTTTTGGGATAGATTGGACTACTAAGCTTTCATTTATTAATAATTGAATAATTATAGCAAATTATTCAAAAATAGACCACTGTATTTATTCCAACTTGCTGCTGCAGTATATCCATTCACTGCTACTTTATCGATGCTACTCTTTTCAAGGTTTATTACAATAATATACAATTGCAGCAGCAACCAGACACCAAGCTCCAGCACCTGCTATTACTCCTGTTACCAACAAACTAGCACTGAAAGTAAAATATCATTGAAATATTACTTAATTTTCAAAGTGAGATTATCCTTACCCATTGATGTATATATAGAACATATAAGGCGTTTTTGTTGTTATTAAAATAAGCTTTTTATTATATTACAGTTTTTATAAATTTTTTTCAACTTTTTGGCAGCTTAATTGGGGCCATTGTTTACTATACAGCATTGTAAATTTTACCAAGTAGCGCAACTAACAGCTGATCGATGAAAATTCACACATTCACACGCACAGTTCTCGACTCGGTTCCAAAAAAAACCTTTAGATTATTTAATTCAAATTTTAAAGTGAGATACTCCTTATAAATTTATGTATACAGAATATATATGGCGTTTTTGTTGTTATTAAAACAATAGTTTTATTTATATTATAGCTGTTATCATTTTTTTTTTTAACTTTGAAAAAACTCCGAACACCATTCCTTCATTATATGACATTCGACTGCCTAGTCCACTGCCTTCCACTCTATTCGCAACATAACCTCTACTTAACAGCCAAACTATATAGTAAACAATGTTATACAGTTTGGCAGCTTATTTTGAGGTTATGTTGCGAATAGAGTGGAAGGCACTCGAATTCAGTGAAAGAGACACTCGAATGGTGTGGAATGAAAAAGAGTAGGAAGACCAGAGTTGCATTGGATCAATCATTGCATCAATATTAAAGATAAATTTAGAAAAAATAATTAAATACTTGAGTATAATACTATGTTCAAACAGAAAAATAAATTGAGGAAATTTCGATTTGAATTGAGTGCTATTCATACAACTCGATTTAGCTTACACAATAGTAATTTGATAGCTGGTTGGCTCATCTCTACAGCAAGAACATACCTTTGTTCAGACTGTCAAAATGAACACGCACATTATTAGGCGAATGAAATGGAATGAAAACATAAAACTTTGAAATTTTTGTGTGTTGTAAGAAAATGTGTTCAATGTTTTGGTTTCATTTTGAGTTTGCCATCTTCTTTTGACAATCCATACTCCAGTGAAAAGAAAGACATAAAATCAGCTGATGAGATGAGCCAACCACATAGTTCAGCCATGCGTAACTGACTTTAAAATATACTCAATAAACACTCTTTACAATGTTGCATTTGCGGTTTGAAACAATTTATTACGCAATTTTTTTTAAATTGGAAATTTATTATTACAATTTATTATATGACAAATTGCGTAATAAATTGCCCAAATAGTATAAATTGCCAATTTGGTGTGTGTTTGAACCTAGTATAAGCAAACATTTTCTTTCAATTACTGCAATTAAGGTGTCCTAGATGCTATATATATTCCAAAATTATACCATTTTATGTCTGTTTAAAAAGTTTACTTCAATTTCCCTAAGATTTCCGTAATATGGTCATTAGTGATGTTTGTGTGTGTGCAAATTTTGAGCGATAAGCTGTTAGTTGCGATACTTGGTAAAGTTTACAATGATTGAGGCTATGTTGCAAAGTGAAACCTGCGTTTGACATTGTGAATGATAACTAAGTGTGATATCTTCTGCATAGACCACAAAATTCCAAAGTGATTGGATCACCTGATTTGTAATTGACCTCCGCTGTCTCATTCTATATCTCTTTCTATCACCCGCTGAAGATAGCCGGCCCTATGCGCCGCCATATTGAACATCCTATCAGCCAGTTGACAGATAAGATATCACACTTAGTTTGATTCACAATGTACAACAGTGGCAAATCAAATAGCATCCCAAAAAAAAAAACCAACAAGAACAAGCATTTTATCAGATGAGCGTGCTGCTACATATCCTACTTGTAGACCTTTACAAACCCACTGAGTTCCACAATAATTTGACAATGACCGAAGTGTCAAACGGCAGTGTGTTAGAAAGAGAAAGGAATTGTTTCCTTCTCACACATATCTACTACGAAATAAAAATTGATTAATAAGAGTGAACTGTAAAGAAGTCAACTCTCTAGGGGCTAAGATACTTGGCTTGGATATCATATGTGGTTCCAGGCTCTGGATCAGGAACTGTTTTCAGTCTTAGACCGGCCGTAGTGACGATCTGTCATGCGTGTGTAGTTATCACGTCCTGCACGAGGTGCCCCTGCTTCTACTGATAATGGTGGATCTAGAGAGGACAACTCGATAAAACCCCTGAGTCATTGTGCCGAGCTCAGAGGGGGACTCTGTTATGTGTCAAGATCGGTACACAACGGTGGCGAACTGGATTGCTAGGGCTTTTGATTCTGACTTTTATTTTGGAGTTGATTACTTTTGGCCTGCAGGTGCGTTATTCTACCACCTTAGTAGGTCGGGGTGAAACCCTATCGAAATGGATGGTAGGCTAATGCTGCACCTGCACACGTCCCGATAAAACCGTGGCTGACTCAAGGTGCGTTCCGGCTCCATCGCCGTTATGTTGGTGGTGTAGGTGCGGTTGAAAATTTCCCGCTTTGCTTCCGATATGGCTCTGAACACATTACCCATAAGGTAATGCGTCAACCCTCGCGTGGCCTCCCTGCGTAGCACAGATAACCACGGGACCGTTGAAGGGCGACTCACAATCGGCTACGGATAGCGTCCTTGAGGGGGCACTTTTTAGAATGGACACGAATTCGCCAAGGATGGGGTGCGGCAGAAGGTTTGTTTTGATGGTCCGTCAAATCAATCTTCAGCACTCTAAGGCGGCTTCCGCAAATTTGTTGCTCTGCCTTGAAAAAGTCGGAGCTGATATAGTCCTTGTCCAGGAGCCGTGGCTGAGTAGTAACGGCAGAAAGATTTCTGGATTAAGGACTGGAAAACTCAGCACCTTGGTGCATAGGGAGGCAGGTAGGCCTAGATCCTGTTTGTTTGTTAAAAACGAGATTAAAGCTTTTATTCTCTATAATTTCAGCAATGCTTACGTAACCACGGTCTGCCTCGAGCGAGGATGAAATGTGGGTGGTCTCAGCGTACATGCCCCATGGGGACGTAGCGGGACCACCACCAGTGATACTGGGCAAAATCACCGCTGAACGAAGAACGCACCGGTAAAATATCATTTAGGAACCCTAAAAGTACTAACGGGAACTTGTATTGTAGGAAGCTGGGGGAGCTATTGCCTGCAGCGCTTACCGTTAGTTCGGACCGGTCCGAATCTGCGTTGGACGTTCTGGTGGAAAACTTCACCTCGGCAAGCAATAACGGCTTTCAACTGTCCTGTCCTTTGAAAACTTATAGAGGAAAGGGCAAGCCGCCCTGGTGGTCTGATTCTCTTGACGACCTAAGAGCGTTCAGTAAGCGGCTCTTCAACAGAGCCAGGAGGAGTAAATTACCCTCGGTTTGGGTGCTCTATAAGGTGAGTGTGGGGATTTATAAATACGAAATTAGAATAGCCAAGCCAGATTATGGAGAAGCTGCTACGAAAACGTAGAAGGCTGCAAGGAATCCGCGAGGCTTAGAAAAATACTCTCTCTGTGACTCGCACAGAGGAACACCCTGCACAACAGTCACGAGAGCCTGAAGGGGGCCTCGAATACTCTAAACCAAAAGGGCAAGGGGAGGACGACGACGTCAAGACGAAGGTGCTGGAGGGGGACAAACAGCCCAATGGTGCTGCAAGTCCTACAGATAAACCTCCAACACAGTAAAGTGGCGTCGAGCGAACTCCTCCTAACCCTTGAGGAGGGTTCGTTTGACGTGGCGCTGATCCAGGAGCCGTGGCTCTCATCGGGTGAAAGGTTTCTGGACTTAGCGCGCGCGGGTTTGGCGTTTACTACGCGCAAACGGAAGGACGGGTGCGAGCTGTAGTAATGGTAAGGAAACAGCTGCATTCATATATGCTGCCTAATTACACCACTGAGGATCTCGTAGCGGTGGCCGTTGAGCAAAAGAATAAGCAGGCATTTATCCTGGCGTCCTGCTACATGGCCCATACAGCGGAGGTCCCACCGATGGAGTGCAAAAGGCTAGTACAGGGGAAGGGCGCAAAGGGCGGTTGGCCATAGGCGCAGATGCAAATGCGCACCACAATGCGTGGGGAAGAGCAGATACGAATGAGAGACGCGAATATCTGTTTTGTTAGATCCTGCAAACCAATTTGCAGATAGCCAACAGGGGAAATGTCCCTACATACATTGGTCCAACATCCAGCAATGTTCTGGATATTACATTGAGCTCCGAGCGTGATATATCAAGGTATGATTGGATGGTTCTTGATAGACCATCCTTCTCCGACCATGCGTATATCAGCTTCAACATCCCCCTAAAGAGGGTAGAGAAGGGAGGAACCTTTAGAAACCCTGGGTCAACGAACTGGACTAAATTCCAGAAACATGTAGAAACAAAACTGGGACAACCCAAAGAGGTTGCTAATGTAGAGGAACTGGAGGAGTCGAATGAATTCCTAACAAGGACGCTTATGACTGCGTATAACAAAGCTTGCCCTCTAAGAAGATTCAGAGGAAAAGCAAAGCCGCCATGGTGGAGCAATGAGCTGAGTCTTCTAAGAAGACAGGTTAAAGAAATGTTTAAGCTCGCAAAGACCGCGGAAAGCGAAGCGTGTCGGGACGAGTACAGGGATCTACTGAGGATCTACAAGCGTGAAATTACTAGGGCGAAGAGAAACTCATGGAAAAGTTTCTGTACGGACATATAGTGCTCCAGCGAAACAGCACGGTTGAAAAAAGTCCTAGCAAAGGGAAACATAGTCCAGGGACTAATAAAGAAAGAGAACGGGGAATGGTCACGTAATAGTGAGGAATCCCTTGAGGTGCTTCTCGATACACATTTCCCATCGGGAGTCGATTTAGAGGAGCCAGCAGACATCACTCACACTCCGATCACGGAGCTAGTAGTGCCGGGCTTGGTGACCGATACCAAGATCGAGTGGGCAGTGAAGACGTTTTCTAAGTTTAAATCGCCGGGCCCAGATGGTATATTCCCGGCCATGCTACAAGTCTCAAGTAGGGCGGTCGTGGAATGGCTTAAAATAATATTCGATGGGTGCACACGACTGAGTCATGTACCGCACTCTTGGAGAACTGCTCGTGTAGCTTTTCTACCAAAGGCGAGGAAGATCGGTCACATGTATTCCAAAGACTATAGACCCATTAGCTTAACATCATTTCTGCTCAAAACCTTTGAGAGGCTGATAGATGTGTACATAAAGTCCAACGTGGATGAAAAGCTGCTCTCCACAACCCAGCATGCGTACACCAAAGGCAAGTCGGTAGACACCGCATTGCATAGAGAAATCCCTGGAATATAAGGAGTATGCTCTAGGAGTCTTCTTAGACATTGCCGGGGCTTTCAATAATGTTGCAAAATGGGCGATTATGGATGGTCTTAATTACATTAAAGTACATCCTGCCTTAATCAGATGGATCGGCTGCATGTTAAATTGCAGAAAGATTACATCACAATGGGGATTGTACGAGGCCACGAAATCAGTGGACAGGGGCACGCCGCAGGGAGGGGTGCTATCACCTCTGCTGTGGACGCTGGCATCAACCAACTGCTCAGGCAATTCGATGAGGGACCCGTAAAACTTACGGCTTACGCAGATGACGTTGCAATTGTCATAAGTGGAAAGTGCCTTCCAACGATTAGTTCTTTGATGGATCGGGCGCTTCGCGATATTCATACCTGGGCATCTAATGTCGGGTTGAAAGTCAATGCGGAGAAAACGGATATGGTCTTGTTTACAAAGAGGTACAAGGTCTCAAATTGGACCAGGCCTAAGTTAGGAGGGGTGACCTTACAGGAGAAACCTTGCACAAAATATTTAGGAATCATCCTAAACAGTAAGCTGTCATGGAAGCTCAACGTGGAGGAGAGGGTCAAGAAGGCCTCAATGGCACTCTACGCATGTAAAAGAATGCTGGGGTGTACGTGGGGCCTATCGCCCACTCTTTCTCATTGGGTTTTTACAGCGATTGTAAGCCCTATTCTATACTATGGAGTTCTTGTTTGTTGGAAAGCCACACAAAAAACAACATACCTCAAAAAATTAGAGGGGGTATGCAGACTATCGATGCTTAGCATTACGGAAGCCCTGAAAACAACCCCTACGGCTGCACTGTATGCCATTTTGCACATCCCACCTGTAGACCTGGTAGCAAAGAACAAAGCGTTAACGACCGCAACTAGGCTCGGTGCTTCGGGGCAGCTTGAGCGCCGACCATATGGCCATAGTAGTATAGCGTCATCAATCACAAGACGAACAGACTACATGATTCCCTATCTGCGCTTCGAGGGAGATCTTAAGGCCACAATAGAGGTGGACGGTTGGCGCAAGGGTGCGGAAATGGCGGACGAGGCGATACATGTGTACACCGATGGTTCCAAAGTAGTGGAAGGAGTGGGGTCTGCGGTATACTGCACTGATCCGGAAATAAGCAGATCCTACAGGCTGCCGGATAACTGTAGCGTTTTCCAAGCGGAAATATTAGCCGTAACCAAAGCAGTAGAAACCCTGGAAGAGAATAGCTTAAGCTGCAACCGTGTTAACTTTTATATTGACAGTCAAGCAGCAATTAAGGCAATAATCTCGCATAGCACAGCATCTAAATGCATGTTAGAGTGTAAGCAGTCTCTGGAGAGAATCGGGACAGGGGGAAGCATACATCCATATTGGGTCCCAGGGCATATGGGAATAGATGGGAATGAAAAAGCGGATGAACTAGCTAAAAAGGGCGCATCCCTTGAAGCTTGCTCCGTAGATGTCCCAATTAGATTGGGCGAGATTAAGCGAAGGCGAGAGGTGCACATGATCGACCAAGCGGGAAAAGCGTGGGTTCAAGAGCGGGGCTGTAAAGTGTCGAAGATTATGTGTAGGTCTTACAACCTTAGACTAACACAGTTGCTCCTATTATTAAAAAGAGAGGACTGTAGACTCATGACGGGTATTCTGACTGGACACTGCCTTCTGGCGTCACATGCCTTTAAACTAGGCTTGGTCAGTGATAGCAGATGTAGGAAGTGCGGGTTGGAGGAGGAAACGATCGAGCACGTTCTGTGCTCGTGCCCTGATACAGCTGTCAGATCTAGAAGCAGCAAGTGGCTTAAGTCCTAGGAGGCTTCTAGTACTTGCCAAGAGGACGGAGTTATTTTATAACATAGGTCCTGGTTTTTGATAGGGTTTTTCAGTTTGGTCGTTAAAACAAACTTCTGGTAACACTACGGACTCAATCAGTCTATGTGAGGTCCTCATGGACCGGCCAGTTCAACCTACCTACTCTCTAGGAATCCCGCCCCTTTAGGGTATCTGAGAGATGATGGTGGGGACTGGTCGATGAGTAGCGAGGAATCCCTAAGGCTTCTATTGGACAATCATTTTCCCGATGCCATGCAGGAAGGCCTGCCATTCCATTACGGGAAAGTCAAATAACCTGGGCTATAATTCCTGCGCAACTTCAAAAGCCTTTGGGGGATTTCCTGCCGCTGGTTGGCCATCATCTACACTAACTGCCCTAGGCTTAGCTATATCCCAAAGTCTTGGCACAAGCTTATAGTTATCTTTTTTTTCCGAACGCCGACAGAAGTTCTCATGTATCACCTACGGATTTCAGGGTAATCAGTCTCTCGTCGTTTCTTCTTAAGACGTTTGAGCGGTTGATTGACCTGTACGTACGGTAAGGATTCCTCGGGGGTTACTGTCGGCTTCGCAGCATGCCTATTGTAAAGGCAGATTGACGGAAACAGCTCTCCATTGGATTGTAAAGCAAATAGAGGGGTCCCTAGAACACAAAGAGTTTCCTCTGAGTGCCTTCCTAGACATCGAGGGGGCTTTTAACAATATGTTACCGGGAGCTATCAAAAGAGCTCTGGTTGGTTCAGGAGTCGAGGCGGCTCTGGTTGAATTTATTAATAAACTCCCTTGTAGCAGAATTGTGGCATCGGAGTGGGGAGGGGCCATAATTGAGAGAAAGGTGTGCAGGGGCACGCCACAGGGGCGAGTTCTATCTCCTCTGCTCTGGGTCAATGAGCTTCTTGTGGAGCTGGAAGCTAATGACTGTAAGGTGGTTGCCAATGCAGATGACCTCGGTATCCTAGTCAGGGGCAAATTTCTGGACACTCTGCGCGATATTATGCAGGGCTACCTGGATACTGTGGCTAGGTGGGCTGAATCATGTGATAATAGAAGCCCAATTTCAGAATTCCCTCGATTGGAGGTGTATCGTTGGTACTTTCTGATAGGGTAAAATATTTGGGGATTGTTTTGGACAAGAAACTGTCCTGCAGACCTAATGTGGAAGATTAGGCCAAGAAGCCCGCGGGTGCCTTGTCTTGCTGCAGGGGGGCTTTCGGAAAGAGACGGGGACTCTCGCCAGGAGTAGTACACTGGCTTTATGAGATGGTGGTCAACCCGATTCTCTATCGGGTGGTGGTCTGGTGGAAAGCACTGGACACGGCGAGCAGCTCCAAGCAGTGCAACGGACGACGCTGAGCCAAGAGTTAAATGTAGGCCCAAGCTTAAGTTGGCTGATCACTGGAGAGTATTCCAAGCGGAAGTTACTGCGATTAAGAATGCGGTGGATGAAATGCTATCCAGTGCTACTACGTTTAGGGAATTTAACATCTAATCTGATAACCAAGCGGCTATCAAGGCCTTGAGTTCAACTACAGTGCAATCGAGGGTGGTCTGGGAGTGCCTGACCTCGCTTGCAAATGCATCGAACTATTTTATAAAAAAGATTATCTGGATCCCGGGCCATAGTGATATCCCGGGTAACTATCAAGCGGATATCTTAGCCCGCATCGGTACAACTGGACCGGATTGAGATGGCTGTAGGGATTGTGGGGCTCCGCTGGCCAATTGCTCCTCCATAGCTGGGCCTCGAGTCAGCTCAGCAAACGTTATGCGGACACCACCTCTTGCAGGGTACCAAAATCTTTCTGGCCGGAAGTGGATCGCAGGAGGTCTGCCGAAATAATTGGGTTGACTAAGGCTCACCTATCAATGGTCATTGGGGTTTTGGCAGGGCACTGTCCCATGGGTATCCATGCGGTACGTCTCAATATACTTGAAACTCCATCCAATTGCAGCTGTATGGAGGATCATGATGTGGAATCACCAAATCACTTACACACACACACTTCTACAACAACAACAAACAACAACAACAACCAAATCACTTTATGCTTGATTGCCCAACTTTTGCCCGAACTAGGCGAAAGTACTGTCTCCTGATCGAAATACTCGCAATCAGATCGATCACGTTGTGATAGACGGACGGCATGCCTCCAGTTTTTTAGATGTGCGCACGATCCGAGGACCTAACATCGACTCGGACCATTATCTCATTGCAGCCAAAATACGCACCCGCCTCAGCGCGGCTAAAACCAAGGAACAAAAAATACAAGGAAAGCTAGACGTCGAAAAGCTTCAATCACAACAGACTGCCAATGATTTCGCAACTCGACTCTCACACCTGCTCTCTGAGAGCACAACTCAGCTTGAAGGAATACAGGAGCAGTGGGAGCATATCTCTAAAGCACTTCGTACTGCCGCCGATGAAAAAATTGGTTACCGGCGGCCACGAAAAAACAGCTGGTACGATGAAGAATGCCGCGTTGCAACCGAAAGAAAAGACGCTGCATACAGGGCTACGTTAAAAGCGAACGCAACAAGAGGAGTGTGTGAACGCTATCGTGAGTTGAAAAGGGAAGCGAGACGCCTTTTCAGGAAGAAAAAAATCAGAAGCAGAAAGGCGTGAGTGCGAACTTGAGCTACTAGCCACCAGGAATAACGCCCGAAATTTTTACCAAAAAATACGGCGACAGACGGAAGGTTTAAGTCCGGGGCAAACTCCTGTAGGAACGAAAACGGCGACCTTGTAACTGATGTCCAGAGAGTGCTTAGATTATGGAGGGAACACTTCTCTGCTCTCCTAAATGGAGGCAGCGCGTCACAGCGCAGAGATAACGAACCCGATTCCGCAATCGATGATGATGGAATATATGTCCCCCCGCCCGATTATGACGAAGTTAGAATAGCAATAACCAGATTGAAAAACAAGGCCGTTGGCGCTGACGGATTGCCTGCGGAGCTATTCAAGTACGGCGGCGAGGAGTTGGTAATGCGCATGCAGCAGCTTCTTCGCAAAATATGGGCGGAGGAGTGTATGCCCGACGATTGGAATCTAAGTGTTCTTTGTCCAGTCCACAAGAAGGGGGATACTGCAAAATGTACCAACTATCGTGGAATCAGCCATCTTAATATCGCATATAAGGCCCTCTCAAGTGTATTGTGCGAAAGATTGAAGCCCACCGTGAACCGGCTGATTGGACCTTATCAGTGCGGCTTCAGACCTGGTAAATCTACCATCGACCAGATTTTCACAGTGCGCCAAATCTTGGAAAAAACCCGTGAAAAGAGAATCGACACACATTACCTCTTCGTCGACTTTAAAGCCTTCGACAGCACGAAAAGGAGCTGCCTATATGCCGCTATGTCTGAATTTGGTTTCCCCGCAAAACTTATACGGCTGTGCAAAATGACGTTGAGCAACACCATCAGCTCAGTCAGAATTGGGAAGGACCTCTCCGAGCCGTTCGAAACTAAACGAGGTTTCAGACAGGGTGACCACTTATCGTGCGATTTCTTTAATTTGATGCTGGAGAAAATTATACTAGCTGCAGAACTTAACCGCACTGGAACAATATTGTATAAAAGCGTGCAATTACTGGCATATGCTGATGACATTGATATCAGCGGCCTAAACACCCGCGCTGTTAGTTCTGCTTACTTCAAACTGGAAAAAGAAGCGGTAAAGATAGGTTTGATGGTGAATAAGGACAAAACGAAATACCTGCTGTCATCCAGCAAAGAGTCAGCGCATACGCCCCTTGGCAACCACGCTACTGTTGGCAGCCATAATTTTGAAATAGTAAAATCCTTCGTTTATTTGGGAACCAGCATCAACACTAGCAACAACATCATCACTGAAATCCAGCGAAGAATCCATCTTGCCAATAAATGCTACTTTGGACTAGGTAGGCAATTGAAAAGTACAGTCCTCTCTCGGCGAACGAAAATCATACTCTACAAGTCACTTATCGTACCCGTCCTGATATATGGAGCAGAAGCATGGACCATGACAACAGCAGATGAAGCGGCTCTTCGAAAGATTTATGGACCTCTACGCGTTGGCGATGGCGAGTACCGAAGAAGATTTAATGATGAGCTGTACGAGCTATACGCAGACATCCACATAGTCCAGCGAATTAAAACGCAGCGGCTGCGCTGGCTAGGCCATGTTATGCGAATGAAAGATGATGATCCGGCCAAGAAAGTGTTTCTATCGGAACCCGCCTATGGAAGCAGAGGTAGAGGGCGGCCCCCACTTCGTTGGAAGGACCAGGTGGAAAACGATTTAAACTCCCTTGGTGTGACCAATTGGCGCCGGTTGGCGAAGGAGCGACTGGAGCGCTTTGTTGGACGGCCATAACCGTTTAGACGGTTAAGCGGCAATTAAGTAAGTAGGCGAAAGTACTTCGGTCGCGACTCACTTGGATCTCCCGAGGATTTATCCAAGGTTGAGATCGGTATCATTCGGAACTTTATCGCTGCTACCCAACGATTCTCTAAGTAGCTAGATCTACGTCACCGTTATTTTATTTTATTGTATGTGGTATCACAACGGACCTTCGTGTTGTACAGGTAAGCTTCCCTTATCAGGGCAGCTACCACCTAACCTAACCTAAGTAAACTCTCTGAGTAGTTAGCATTCACAGAATATAACGAAACTTCTCATACAGTTAAAAACCCTAGCAAAGTTGACGTATCCATATCCATATAAAACAGCTGATCCAACCTTATGGAAATCAATGTAATTGGTCAATGTTGCCATACCATAATGCGCTAGCCATAACCATAGCACAGCTAACCAATTGGTTTTTGATTTTTCGGTATATACATAACCTAAAAATAGTTGGTGAATTTATCAACTTTTTGTATTTATTTCTTTGGATACGATTTGACTAAGAGACTTATTGTTTGTGGAATAAGCTAGTAATTTTTTGCGTTTTCTTCATTTTTATGAAAATTTTACGATTTTTAGGTTAAGGCACCAATAATTGATGCTAATTGATATGGATAAGTAAAAATATGGTTATGGCTATGTCAACTTTCCCAGGCCCTTAAGTGCCAACTAATGGTGACTTATAACCATAAAACCATAACCAGATAAAACAGCTGATCGACCTACCGTATGGAAATCAATGTAATCGATTAATGGTGTCATATCATAACGCTAACGCCATAACTATTTCGTTAGGGCGAACTAGGCGAAAGTACTGTCTCCTGATCGAAATACCCGCAATCTGATCGATCACGTTGTGATAGACGGACGGCATGCCTCCAGTATTTTAGATGTGAGCACGATCCGAGGACCTAACATCGACTCGGACCTAACATCCACTCGGACCATTATCTCGTTGCAGCCAAAATACGCACCTGCCTCAGCGCGGCTAAAACCAAGGAACAAAAAACACAAGGAACGCTAGACGTCGAAAAGCTTCAATCCCAACAGACTGCCAATGATTTCGCAACTCGACTCTCACACCTGCTCTCTGAGAGCACAACACAAAGGTAAGGCAGTTTAATTAGCCCTTTAACTTTAGCTATGTTTGTATTATTGTACATGTAACCCCCAGTCGCAAACAACATTTAGTTTGCATTAATCTCGGCAACACTTTGCTGGAACAGAACATTCGTTATGGAACGGAAAACAATTCAAATTGCGCAAAGTGATGTGACGAAGTTAAAAGTGGATTTGAGTGCGGTTTAATTCATTTGTTTTAAATAGAAATTTTAATTTATGTCGTGTTTCATTAAAATGTGTTGCTACAAAAGTAAAATTGATTAATAAGAGTGAAAGCTTTGTATGTAAAATAGTGAAATATTAAAAAGGAAGTCGGTAAATTCTCAAAGTAATTAGCATACATAGAATGTAACGAAACCCTCACACAGCTAACTTTAGTAAAGGTATTTGGGAATGTCTAACAGTTTTACGGAAATATTTACCAAATTGAAAGAAAATGATTCAATATAGTTTAGAATCGAGTTTTTTTTTATAAAATACATACGTACATATGTTTATTATTTCTGCATATTTGGAAAACCGTTTTAATAACAACTTGTTTGATCTTGCAAGCATGTGATAAAATAGCGTGTTCGTCGCAAGAGTCGGCTAATGGTGGCACGAACTAGTAATGGCGTCTTCGGCTTCAAGTAGTCGGTAAAAATTATTAAGAATTAGGACCGTTTAAAAAAGCAGTGTATAACAGCCGCATTGTAGGAATTTGCTCTATTTAATAAATATCATTAAAATTGTCGTAGTTTGCTCCCAAATTGTCTGTATTTATGTATGTACTAATTATGAAACGGAAACGAGTAAAACTTATGAATAGATGCAGCATGCAGCATAAAGGTGCGTGCACACTTAGCGGCGCGACATGTAGCGGCAGCGGCGCTTCACTTTTTTGCCTATTTGATCAACATTGCCGCTCATGGCCGCGTCGCGTAGTGCTGCTGCCGCTAGGTGTGAATTGTTCCATAATAATACATGCAAATAATATTTTGAAGCGCAGTGTAGTGCAGCTCAGTGTGACCTTAGCTTAAGTTGAAAGTGATATAGGAAGTGGAAAATACCTTCAAGATGTTTTATGTAGGGCTGTGTTAAAATAATACTTAGATACCCCGAAACATTCAAAGTCAGTGCTGTTCAAAGTTTTTTATATGCAAGTGCAAATCACAATACATGTACAATATTTATGTGCACTGAAATTATGAATTTTGTACTTAAAAAAAAAAATTTAAAAATTTAATTGTTTGAAGTCGGGAAAAGTTGAAGATTTGGTTTCAAGTTACAAAATGTTTGCTTAAAATATTACGTACATAGTTATATATATCGTCAACGTACAAGAGCCAATAAATTTAATTCTGAAAGTTGCGAAAAATTACATTGGCCTATAGCCTCAGTTTTTGTAGTAACATATTGGAACGAATTTACTGCAATTCCGTTTATTTAAAATCTTCTACTAAGGTTCGAATCACTAAACTGTTGAATAAATAACTGCAATATTTAATAATGCAAAATGGCCTTTATTAAAGTACTCTACTATTGCCCGACAGATAGCGTGCTTAATCGAAAACTGAACTTAGCGCCTCTACCTTTGGTGCTTTTATACTCTGTGATTTTCTCGTTGCATCTTCTAGGCGCTTCCAGAATTTGCTTAGTTACTGCCAAATAATTATGTGTATAGCTTCTCATATGCGCGCGTATTTGTGAGCGACACTTCAACAATTACAATTGCATACTTTCGGGAGCATCTCAGATAAGATACATGCATGTGTTTGTGCACTGTTTCTCCCTGTGTGGACGTACATATGTGTAGACATAATTTATTGATTCGTTTGTGTAGATAGATAATGATTGATTTATGGATGCGCATGCAACTCACTATTTAGCATCGGCTTAGAGATGGCAATACCCCTTAGTGTTTGCTAATATTCGTAACACTGCCCTCCACCTAAGTCTGATCGTCCCGATCAGACAACTCTCGATCTAACCGCTGCTAGCATCTCCAAATTTACCACTCTTCTATTTCGTGGTTTCCCAATTGCTTGTATGCGGTAGATGACATCACTGATCCTCTTCACAACTCTGTACCGGCCTTCGCAACTGCACCGATATTTGGATGGAACACCTTTCCGCCGGTGAGGGTTGTATAACAGTACCAAATCTCTCTCCAAGAAACCTTTCGAATTATTGTTCTCATAGAACCTGCGTTTCATCTTACTACTCATTATCCTGGATCGTTCCCTCGCACTCTGTTGTTTGATCAATGAAGAACTACTTCGCAGAGCTTGATCTTGAAGGATTGATTTTGCTTGCCCGACGCTTCACAACAGTAGTGTGCCCTGGCTTGAAACCACCCTTGCATTCTTTCTGCGAAATTCTTTCCTTCGTTTTATTGCGTCCGTTAGGGCTTTTCAATGCCAGTGTTTCTCACAGGTACCTTCGGTTTTGATTTGTTTGGTCCATTTGTTCCATCAACCTTTGCTCGATCTACTTTCCTTGACTTTCGTGGTCTCAGTCGAATCCCCTCCACCAGCACTCGCTTACTGATGAACCTTTTTTCCAAACTGAAGTTAAGTGGCACATCCTGGTTCTTATACTGCATAATCCTTCTCTATTCTATCGATCCTGATGTCATAGTCAACTAAGAAATCCACTCCCAATATGACTTCATCAACGATCTCTGCCACAACGAATTTGTGTAGAACCATGACCTCCCCAATTAAGACTTCACATACCACTTCTCCCTGGACTTGGTTATACTCGCCTGTGACCGTACGCAACCTTGTTCCAGGTAATGGCTTTACTCTCCTATTGATCAAATCAGATCGGATTACGGAGTGAGATGCGCCCGTATTTACAGTCAGTACACGCTCCTTGCCATCCAGCTTTCCTTTGGCGGCAAAACTGCTCGATTTTCTACCAATTTGCGACACAGATATCACAGGACATTCAATAGCTGGAGCTAGCTCTCGATCTCTACATCTTACTCGCTCTTGCTCATCCCTTCCATCTTTGTTATTAAGACCACTCATTCTGTTGCAACCACTAAGATCAAGATCGCAATGACGTGCAATGTGACCGGGCTTCCCGCATTTGAAGCATTTGATAACTCTCTCACTCCGCTTTTGCGATCCTTTCAGCGCCTCCAATATTACGTCTACCCACTCTGGCCTTTCTACTTCCACACGGCGTGCTTTGAAAACTGGCTTACACAGAAGCGACGCTGTTTCCTGAATCAGAGCTTGTGAAACCGTTTCTGCGAATGTTTGCTTTGGGTTTGCGTATGTAGCTCGCTTTGTTTCGACGTCCCGTATGCCATTTATAAAGCTCTGAATCTTTACCCTTTCAGTGTATTCCACGAGTGCGTCCGCATTCGCTAAATGTGCCAGCCTTTCAACATCCGACGCAAACTCTTGCAATGTCTCACCAGGCTTCTGGAAGCGGTTCAGTAACTCCATTTGGTATATCTGTTTTCTATGCTCGCTTCCATAACGTCTCGCGACAGCGGCCATCAATGCTTCATAGTTGTTCTACTCTCCCTCGGGAATAGTCTGTAGGATTTCAGCAGCAGATCCTTTCAATGCCACGAATAGTGCAGCAACTTTATCTTCAACACTCCAGTTGTTCACTGCTGCGGTCTTCTCAAACTGAATCTTAAACACCTGGAAAGGAACAGAGCCGTCAAAAGATGGAGTTTTTACCTTCGTATTGCTTGCTGAAACAGCTGGCCGATTTAGTTGGAACTCCTGTATATGACCTCGCAATGTTTCAATCTCGGCACCGATTTTGTTCTCAAGTTGCAAAATTTGTGTGTCTTGCGCCTCCATCTTCGAAGAAATACGTCCTTCTTGTTCTTCCAGTTGTGCAGAGATCTGCGCTGATATTTGTGCCGACATTTCGGATATTCGTGCCTCTTGTGCTTCAATCTTCGAAGTTATACGGTTCTCCTGCGATTCCAGTTGAGATGCTATACGTGTCTCCTGTGATTCCATTTGGTATATCTGTTTTCTATGCTCGCTTCCATAACGTCTCTCGACAGCTGCCATCAATGCTTCATAGTTGTTCCGCTCTTCCTCGGGAATAGTATGTAGGATTTCAGCAGCAGATCTTTTCAATGCCACGAATAGTGCAGCAACTTTATCTTCAGCACTCCAGTTGTTCACTGCTGCGGTCTTCTCAAACTGAATCTAATTGCAAAATTTTTGAGTCTTGCCCTCCATCTTCGAAGAAATACGTCCTTCTTGCTCTTCCAGTTGTGCAGAGATCTGCGCTGATATTTGTGCCGACATTTCGGATATTCGTTCCTCTTGTGCTTCAATCTTCGATGTTATACGGTTCTCCTGCGATTCCAGTTGAGATGCTATACGTGTCTCCTGTGATTCCATCTGTGATGACATATACGTTTTCTGTTCTTCCAGTTGAGTTGACATTGTCGATGTTTGAGCAGTTATTGCAGTCAATATCATGTTCAAGTCTGTGTTCGGCATTGTCTGCGGTGTGTCATTTTTCTCCTCCAATTTTGTTGTCTCATCGCCATCAAGATGAAAGACATACTCTTCCACGTCAATTCCTTCTAATTCCATTCCCTCTCGTAATCGTGCCTGAAGTTCGAGTTTATTGCCGGTTGTATTCAATCCACGGTTCTCCAACTCCTTCTTTAGTTGCAGGATCCTCAATTCACTTAACTTTGCCATGTCCTTGTTGTCCTCTGGAATTTTTTCAACAATTCCTCTTCTGACACCAATTGTAACGAATTTACTGCAATTCCGCTTATTTAAAATCTTCTACTAAGGTTCGAATCACTAAACTGTTGAATAAATAACTGCAATATTTAATAATGCAAAATGGCCTTTACTGGCCCTACTCTACTATTGCCCGACAGATAGCGTGCTTAATCGAAAACTGAACTTAGCGCCTTTACCTATGGTGCTTTTATGCTCTGTGATTTCCTCGTTGCATCTTCTAGGCGCTTCCAGAATTTACTTAGTTACTGCCATATGTGCATAGCTTCTCATATGCGCGCGTAGTTGTGAGCGACACTTCCACAATTACAATTGCATACTTTCAGGAGCATCTCAGATAAGATATATGCATGTGTTTGTGCACTGTTTCTCCCTGCGTGTACGTACTTATGTGTAGACATAATTTATTGATTCGTTTGTGTAGATACATAATGATTGATTTATGGATGTGCATGCAAGTTACTGTTTAGCATCGGCTTAGAGATGGCAATACCCCTTAGAGTTGCTAATATTCGTAACAATATTTTATATGTATCGTCGGAATTTGGTTTTCAATAATCATACTAAAAGTGAATAGTTCCGGGCTGGTGGAATAGTGTTGAAATAAGGCATACTTATTTTATAATTGCAAATATAGCTACTAACAAAAGAGTATTTATTTGGCACTCTAGGTCTAGTTCCGAACCAGAAATTTGTATCACTACTTAGTGACTTCCCTTGAGGATAATTAGCTATTATCATATAAAGTTCCTCCTCTGAAGTCTTCTTTTGGTACAGTTTTGCTTATATTCTTTGGTCATATGCCGCATATATTTCAGCTCTGCGGTCAGTTATCTATTTTAATTTTATTTATGAATAAGTTTTGATTACAAATTTTTTTCAGTGCTATTATATTTTTGAGTAATTTTTAGTTGTCAAATTGTTAGTATACATTTTTTTCATCATACACAAGTGCCTGAGCTTCATACGGGAGTTCTTTTTCATGGCACTTTCATAAAAAATTCGAGCATTTTCATATTATTCAAAATTATATGTGAGTAAGAAGTGTAAGAAGTGGAGCTCTCTAACTCTAAATGAGCAATAACATCGTAGTCTAAAAATGTTTGGTAGGACACTTATATTTTTTTTTTCTGTTTTGGGAATTGAATCTTTCAATTCCAATAAATGGCAAGAGGACTCTTAAATTGCCTCTTAAAACGCCAGGTTAACAAACGTATAAGGGTAAAATACTTGCAACATGTAGATGTGCCTAAGCAGCTAACACATGTTACAATGTAAATACCCGTCGCACAAAAGTTTCCTTTAATAATTTCCTTTATGTAAATCCGTATTAGGAAAAAGTTGACCATTTATATAATGCGTCTTGAAATTCTTCTCTTGCGATTGAATCGTGAAGTACCACAATTACAACAATTTCCACAATTATACACGTGTACACCATCAAATAAAACAGCTGACAAATCCTTCACCAATATCAAGGCCATCCGAAAGTCAGATTACATGTATATACGTCAACAATATGCAAATATGACATGAGCACAAAATATTCAAAATGTTGATAAATGCTGATATCTTAAACGTTGCATGGCAGCTATACAAAATCTTCCATTGGAAAGTTGTTTGATGGTCTCAAGAGTGAGCGGCATACAAATTAAATGAATATCTTTCAATCAAAGAACACAAAAAATTCAAAGATACATACTTTACATGAAAAACCCTTATATGACATAAAATAACCTTAGCTATCAAACCTATAATGAATATATATTAATTATATATATATATATATATATATATATATATATATATATTATTTTTATTTATAATTTTTTTTTTTTTTGTATTACATTTTTTTTCCACTATTTTTTTTTTCCTGAATATTTTATATCTTAGTATACATTTTTACTTTAATATATAACAGTTATATATTTTTTTTTAAATGTAAATTTTTCTTCTTTCCAATTTTTTTTTTCTTTAACTATTTATTGACTTTTTGATTATACATTTTTTTTATTTACTTTTTTTTTAAACATTTAGTTATTAGTTTAAAGTTTAATACATATTTAACATATGCCGCAAAAAAAAAGTAACACATACAAAAAATTAAAACAAATTCAAACAAAGTAAAATGCTTCCAAGCAAAGCAATAAACCAATTATTTAATATCTTCTTACTTATATTTCTTTGAGTAATTTTCTTATATATATTTCAACATAAAATAATAACTATAGAACCTTGTCTAACCTTGTCTCATGTAAAAAGGATAATAAATCATTAATTATCCACATTCTTCATATAAAATAATTCATTTAATGTATTAAATTTTTTGAAAATGTTATATTTGTTTCTTACTCCATCAAACTTGGTGCAATGGAAAACAAGATGTTCAGCAGTTTCTATGGTATTACATACATTACACTGATCTGAAATATTTGCTTTAAATTTGCTAAGATAGTCTCTTTCATATGTACGTGCAATTAATAGTCTGTTTAATAGTTTAGGGTCATAAGTATTAAAATTAAACTTTTTAGATTTGAACCATGGATTTCTTTCTTTAATAGATACAAAATGTATTATATCAACTTCCCAATCTTTACATGAACCTAAATTTCCTCTTTCAGCTCATACCAGAGAGCTTTGCTTATTCTCATGAGTGCTTCATTGGGTGTAAGATCAGTATTCAGAGTAGTACCAGTTGTTACAGCAGTTTTAGCTGCCAAATCGGCTTTTTCATTACAATTAATACCCACATGGCTAGGTACCCAAATAACTACAATATCCTCAATATTTGAATTACTAATGATATTATGGATTTCAGCAATTAAAAAATTGGTGGTTACATTACAGTTCAGAGCTTTTATGGCTTGTAAACTATCACAAAATATACATACTTTTTTAAAATGATATTTAATTGAAATTATAATCGCTTGCCTAATGGCAACAAGTTCACCAAACATAGATGCATAATTGCCATTGAGATTATATAAATAAGAAATATTAAGTTCAGTATCATATACCGCACAACCTACTTTACTTTCTGTGACCGACGCATCAGTGGCCAATATCCGAAAACCTAAATTTTGATAGAAATTATATTTTTCCAAGAAAAAAGACTTAAGTTCAGTATTAGAGAATTGAGATTTAGAGCTGTGTAGCTCAGACGCAATGAATTTAATATTTGAATGTTTTTCAAAACTTAGGTTAGTATTAATTTGATTGAAAATATCAATAAATTTATAATATGTATTACTATAGCTTGACTTATTGAGTATGTTATTCTGTATATTTAATTTCAAAATCGGATTAATGAACCATTGTTTTACAAGCTCCTTTGCAGTAAGCCATATGGCCCTTTTAGCAGGTTAAAGTTCACAGGCTAACGCGTATCTCATGTAAATTGGAGTGTTGGGTGGAACCCCCAAACACCTTCGGAGGGTATCATTTTGTACAGTCTGAAGTTGCTTATTATATGTTTTAGGTAGATTCTCAAAAGTAGTATATACATATTCCGCTTTAGATCTAACATAAGTTTTATATATATTTAAAGCTGTTGAAGGTTTAATGCCATTTTTAATAGTAGTAGGCTACCTGATCCTTGATAGTTGAATTAGAACTAACAGTTCTACCCAACCATTTAATGCTTACTACTTGTTCAATATGAGTACCATTGATTGATATATTAAAATTCTTCTTTATTTTTGACATATACATTATTTTGGTTTTACTAATATTGAAACTAAGATGCAGTGAGTTACAAAAGCTACTTAATTCTTCTATCTTATTTTTCAAATTATCTAAAATATTTTTTTTCTTATTGCCATAACAAACAATTGCAAGATCATCAGCATATTGAAAAAGCAAAGTATTATCATCATTAATGCTATGTAATTTAGCTGTATAAATATTAAAAAGTGTAGGCGATAAACAACTACCTTGAGGAAGTCCATTATTTATTTCTACTGATTGCTTACCAAGAGTACACGTTTCGAAAAAAAATTTAAATCCAATTACATATTTTTAAATCGATATTACTATTTAGTAAAATAGAATGCACTGTGTTAAGGTTTACACAGTTATATGTATCAGATATATCAATAAAGCATATAATTACTTTTTCTTTATTCTGTTTTTTGTCCGCAATGATATGAAGCATTTCATTTATACACATTGTGTCCGATTTTAATTTACGATATGCAAAACTTTTTTGTGGTATAATTTCATATTTATCAGATATCTTAACTATTTCTTCTTTCAGTAACATGTTTAAACTTTTAACAACTACAGATATTAAAGAAATAGGACGAAAATTTCTAATATCCTCTAGATTTTTATTTGGTTTAGGAATAGGTATAATTTTAATAATCCGCCAGCTATCTCTAACTATATTATTTTGAAAATGAAGTTCAAGCTGTTTAAAAAGTTTATGTTTAGCTTCAGTTGAAAAAATATTTTATATTATCATATGTAATTTTATCAGCCCTACCTGCCGTGGATTTCTTTTTCTCCAAATGTGTAATAAATTTGTCAAACGATAACTCTAATTGATCATTAGAGATTTGTGTATAAAATAATGGAGCAATATCATTCATACACTGAACTATTGATTTTTCAACAAGCGTAAATAATTGTAATTATTTTCATCATTCCAAATATCAACCACTTTACATATCTATTCATATTAGTGAATGATAGATCCAGAACGGATCCACCACTGGTAAAAGTCTTAGATCCATCATTCAAACATCGTAAGTTAACCCTATTAACTTCATTAGCCAAAATTTTACCCTTTGGATATGTAAAATTATCACCCCATCTAGAGTTCCGCGCATTAAAATCACCCATTAAAAATACATTTTCCTGCCTACTTAGAAAATTCAGTAACTTACTAATTTCTTTTTCAAAGCTCTTCACCGTTGTTTGAGGATTTAAGTAAATGGTACATATGGTTATATTTTCTTTTAAATTTATAGTTTTGACAATAATAATATCCAACTGCGTTCTATACCTAACTCTTTTATATTTAATGTTCTTTTTAAAACCAATAGCCACACCTGCATATCCATCAGATCTTGTTTTTTTAATCAAATTAAAATTTATAAGATTATGATTGATAATTTGTTCATCATGCGAGAAAATCTCTTGCAGACAAACAATGTTTATGTCATACTTGTTGTTAAATATATCTACATAACTTTTATTAGCTTTAAGACTTTGAATATTATACTGGAGAATCTTTATCATGACTGCCATTATTAACAAAAGAAGAAAAAGAAAGTCTACTATTAACATCCTGCTTACACATATTTGAAATTAGTTTAACCAATGGTTCATCTTCATTTATTTTGAATTTTTTAATTACCAGAGTTATAAGTTTCTCAATTTCGCCAACTCTGTTCCAATTAGTTGTTTTGAACACAGTTTGAGATGACTCTATTTTCTTACTATCTGCGGTTTCTAATCTTTGTACATTTTGTTGCATTCTATTAGATAATTCTATATATTTCTTATTTATTAAGGATTTTTTGAAAGTTCCATAAAAATTTTGAATATTAGAATCTATATATTTAAGATCCTCCAATACTGAAAGTTGACTAATATTTTTTATTGCATGTCCATATGTTTCATTAACTTCTCTCCTGGAAATGTTTTTCCAAGTCATTATTTTCGTAATTTTCTTCTCATTAAGCCATTTTTGACAATTTCTGTTATTTAACGAAATGTGTCCCTCCACTCCACATAATATGCATTTATTTGTATCATTATTGCCTCTGTTTTCACATCCTCCTATCTTCCCACAAATGATGCATCTCTTCTGAGATTTACACGCTAACTTTGTGTGCCCCAACCTACCACAATTATATCATTGGCGCACTTTCGGAATATAATGTTTAACCTTCAGCATAACACAAAAAATTTTAATGAATTCCGGCAACTCGCTGCCTTCAAAAATGATCTTTACAGCATACGTTGGTAAAAATTGCTCCGAATTATTTGGATTTCTTCTTGTAATTCTATAAATCTCCATAACTTTAACTTCTGATTCAATATTTTCCATGATATCAGTATTCGTAAATTCCAATGGAATTTGAATAACTACTCCCACAGTTTGTAACATATTTTTTGGTATAAAAGCTCTAATTTCCTTTTCTTTCAGGTCTTTATGCTCTAAGCACTGATTAGCTCTCTGATATGAGCTGAAAGAAGCTTTATATAAAAAACGTCCTACTGCAATTATGTCTTTAATACCTATCATATTAAAATGTAAAATCTTTTGATAAAAAAAAGACCATTTTTTACCGTTTTATTATTGAACAAAGGACTTTTTGAAGTATCAAAAAGTACCAAAAACTCCCCTTTATGATTTTCCTTATACATAACTGTATCTAACTGCACAACTGTATTCATTTAATTATCATTCATCCCTATATTTTGCATATTAGAATCTTCAACAGTTACGGCTAACTGTACATTCGGTACAGTACCCTCTGTTAGACTTGCATTATCCACAAAATCTTTATTCAACTCATCTTTAGTATTTTTGTTGTATTTTTCTATGCCACTATCCATATTTTTGTCCACATTTTTATTCTCTATAGTTTGATTTTGATGCATTTTAGGTACACCTTTCGGTACAATTGTACCTTGAAACGGTATCTTGATCTGCTCTGTCCTAGTTTTTTTTTTAATAAATCTTTTACCACTACCGTTATCTGTGTCACTGTCAATCTCACTATCTAAATTTTTCCACTTTTTTGCCTATTTTGCCTTTTAACCCCACTACGCACCCTTCTCTGAGTCCACCGCTCCCCAAACCATTTTACAGAAGGATTGGACCCAGAAAAAAGTCCGTCTACTTCATCAGACACCGAAGTGTCATCCATTACACCAACTCAAATATAATTATAATAGAGGGAATCATGATAGCATATAAACTTATAAGGTGTAAAATTATATCCATTTACACACGCGGTTATATGAACGCACCTAGTAATACTCTTGATAAACTTGATTGTTTTTCAGCTGTATTATTTCCAAACAAATTTTTTTGATTGTTATACAAATTAAAAAATACCAAGATTAAGTGAAAAATCAAAACTAAAACGCCTTTACTTGCTGATGTTGGATATTTTTGATGAAAATGCCGTCTGTAATGTCTGCAAGGTTGCATTCCTTTGAGTTTACCGCGTTTACACAATGAAATGTGCGCGTAAATTTATACAAATTGTGTAAATGATTTTTCATACACAATTTGACAGCTCGTGCGTAAACTAGATAAATTTATACGTTTACACACTTTATAAGGCATTTATACGGTTACATGAGTCCCCCTAATAATTGCAAAAAGAGACTTACCCGTTAGACAAGGAATACAAACTTTCTTCTCATAAAATAACTTTTAACACACTTAACGTTAATTTTATATACCAAAAACTAGCCGCTTCACTCGAGAAAAAACAACTTTAAGTAATCCTTATCTTGATGATGATTTTCCTCATATATAAATGTTACTCCTTTATTATATGTTTTCTGTTCTGCGTCTTTCACTCTTGAACTCAATTTATTATTTCAACTATACGTGAATTTTTAATCGATGTAAAATTTCTCAACATTTGACCGCCATTTTGAATATTCTTAACGCCAAGCAACGAAGACTTCCAAACATTGTAAATTTTACCAAGTAGCGCAACTAACAGCTGATCGGTGAAAATTCACACATTCACACGAACAGTTCTCGACTCAGTTTCAAAACAAAACTTACGATTATTTAACTCAAATTTTAAAGTGAGATAATCTTTACGAATTTATGTACATAGAATATATAAGGCGTTTTTGTTGTTATTAAAACAGTAGTTTTATTTTTATTAAAGCTTTTATCAATTTTTTTTTTAATTTTGAAAAAACTCCGAACACCATTCCTTCATTTTATGACATTCGACTGCCTAGTCCACTGCCTTCCACTCTATTCGCAACATAACCTCTGTTTAAGTTGCCAAACTATATAGTAAACAATGCTTCCAAATTTTAAACTTTACACATTGACGAACAGAATTGAAGTGCGTAGGACACTTATATGAGGTTAAAATGATTGTGCAAATGTGACCATGAACCAATAAACAGATCCCGCATTAAAAAATTAGAGAGCAAAAATATCATAGTTGGCTGGGAAATAAATTTCTCGACGTGACGTCACGCTCTTGACAATATGTTTCATTGCTGACGCAGTGTTCAGACTTTATTCCAATCGGAGTATTTTGCTCCGCTCTTACCTCATACTACATTTTATATCTTAAAGATTTATTTGGGTCGAGTTGAAAAGTAAATAGTATTACTGCCTAATATGTTTTGGTTGAAGTTTTCAATGCATATGTACGTATGAAAAGCTGATTGTTTACAAGTGACGATTAAGACATGTTCGTGTCTTAAGAATGTTTGTTTACATTTTTCGTATGGAATCAGAATAGAAGGAGTAAAATGCAAGCAAAAACTGTATCCGGACGCGATTTGTAAAATCTGCCCAAATTTAACATACTGCTCTTCTTGAGGCTTTATATAAAAATGAAGTACGTTGAGTCAGTGAGGTCAGCTAACCCTGTTTTGCGATAACAGTCGTCAATTGGGAGCACCAAGCGAGCTCAAAGCTTCCTCCAACTGTCTCTCCAAACTCAGTGAAGGTCTTCTCTTTCCTGATAACATGACTGATAACATGACCTAGCTTTCTGTTTTTATTCGCTGCACTATCGCCATATCTGGGAAAAGCTCATATAGCTCATCATTATACCTCCTTCGATACTCGCTGTCGACATCACGGATAGGACTATAAATCCTCCGGAGAACTTTTCTCTCGAATACTCCAAGAGTCATCTCAGCTTCTCTCGACACCTTCCATTATTCCGAGCTATACATCAGTACAGTTATGATGAGTGACTTGTAGAGCGAGAATTTTGTTCGTCGAGACTACTTTTCAATTGCTTAAATAAGCATTTGTTGGCAAGAGTTATTCACCGTTTGATTTCTAGGCCGACATTGTTTTTGCTTTTAATGCTGCTTCCCAAATAGAGAAAATTCTTCACAGTCTCCAATTTATATCCGTCAACAGTTACGTGGCTACAAAGGCCACGATGACAGCAAGTACTTCGTCTTGTCCACATTTATGATAAACCGAAAATAATAATAATATTTTTCGCGATAAATATCCGGGGAGATAGAGCACACTTTTCTTCCAGAATGTTGTGTGCTAATGGGAGCATTATTTGGTAATCCTACAGGTTTTAGGCCGACTCCATGTGCATCTGAAAAGGCAGATAACTTTTGTGCTGAGAAACTTTTCATGATGAAAACACAATCGAAGGGATTGCCAAGCCACCAAATCAATTTGATGTTAGTTGTTCGCCCGCTTTCAAAAAGAAAAAAAAATATACTCCGAAAATTGTATTTTTACTCCGCCGTAGTCGTTTACTCAGGTAACAGTTTTAAATACTCCGAACACTGGTAGCGAAATATGAGAGAAATGTAATAAATCGAAAAACTTCAATAGCGCTACGTCATCAAACTTTTTTCTCAAATTCGATTACAAATACAACAATTCCGGAATGCGGGATCTTGGCTGATTTTTTTATGTGTGAACACCGTCACATCTGGCAAATTTCATTATATCAATACAATTTCGGGATCAACTTCGCATCATTTCGGAATTGTTTTCGGGATACTCTTGGAACTGTGTTGGGGACTATTGCGCGATCGACGTGGGAATATTTTGTGAACGTTCGTAACTATTTCGGGATTGTTTAAGGACTTTTTCGGGACCAACTGGGTACAATTTCGGAATAATTCCGTAATTGTTTCCTTAATCCATTCAGGACTATTTCAATATGATCGCTATCATTTCGAGGCTATTTGCAGATAGTTATGGGCTTGTTTTCGGGATGACCATTAATTAAATCAGGAAACTATATTTCTAAATTCTTCAGAAATTAGAAACAATATTTTCAAATATTAGAAATTTTCCAATGTCCTGGAAGCTCTCATGTAATTTATGTAAGTCTACTTAAAGATATTTTAAAGACATATCAAATTTTCTTAAGCTTACAAAAACAAAGAATCCTAACCACATTCTGGTTTATGTTGAAATGAATTCCTTTTTAGGGTTTTCTTGTACATTATTTGGGTCGGTTTATATGAAGTAAAAATGTGCAAACAAAGAAAAAAAACCATAACTTAACTAAAATAAAATAAAATAAAATAAAATAATATGAAATTAAAAATATATAAAAAACAAAATAACATTAATTGGCATAAAGTAAAATAATATAAAATAAAATAATATATAATAAAAAAATTTAATTTAATAAAATGAAGTAAAATAAAATTAAATCGATTTTTTTTTATCTTTGAGTTATAAGTTTGTTATCGACAAGTTTTGGATTTATCATGGATATGTTATCAATGTTATCGATTTACTATCGGGTTGTTATCAATTTTTTATCGGTGTGTTATCGATTTGTTACCGACTCAATTTAATGAAAATCGACCAGAAAATCTCTCGTGTAATAGGGCCCTTAACTTGAATATGCTATGCGCCTACGAGCCCGAACGACCTCCATCATTTTTTAAAAGCTTATTTGGTTTTTTGTTACAAAAATATACTTGCTGGGCATTTGTGACGGGTGTGACCATGATACTCACACGTTTGTTCTATGTTATAAAATAAATCTGTCCTTTTCGCGCATACAAGACATTTGCTTAGATCCACTCTACTTGCTAATTCCAAATCGGAAATTTGTGTCACTTCTAACAGCTGGAGCCTACATTTGGTGAACACAAGGCACGAGCGTAATTTGTATATGCTCAACCGTTTCATCCTGCAACATGCATTTCTTTCATATGCTGTCACTAACCGGACCAAATTTATATGCGTGTCTTACTTAATTTACTTACTTAATTTTGATGTATTTTTATAGAGCATCAACCAGGCAAACTCATCTTATATTTACCACACACAAAGTAAAACCCCTTTCTGACGAGTTTACTTATGCTTTCTATGAAAAATTCAAATAGGTTTTTGTCTGCATGTACGATTTTTTATAATGGTTAGCAGGTTTACACTCTAAGCCGCCGATATACATATGTACGTTACAATCGAGGACTAAAGTGGACCTGCTTCTCACAGCAGCCGGTTCTATGTGCCAGAGCGACTCCGGATTTGTTTCCCCTGCCAAGGGATGTAATTTCAGTGTACCTCATTGAATTTGTTGCGTCCTTTCCCACAAATTGTCATCCTTGGAGCAGTTCCATACACTCCTGCTCCGGGAAGGTATTGAAGCCAACACCCTCAGTCTACCTCAGACGACCATACTCTTGTCAGTGTGTCACGTAGTTGCATCGTTCGGGGTGTTTGTTTCCCCTACCGCAGGGACAAAACCTCAGAAAGTCAAGGTATAACTATCCGGTCAGGTGATATTGACTTAGAAATAATTAGCATTTATATTCCTCCTGTCACCTGCTCTCCAAGTGGCTATCGCGTTACTATTAGTGCGCTACGTAGTGGCAAAAATCTCTGGCATTACAGCCTATCAACTCCATTCAATACACCGATCCGTGAATTTCCTCACCTCTGAGAGACGGGCTTTTATTAATTTCAAAAAAGCAAAATGGGAAGACTACAACTTTCACAAATCAATATTTTGCTGCTCTCCCCATCCCGACTGATGACCGGCAAGGCGAGCACAACCTCATCACTTCAGCTTCGGCACGTGTTACTACGCCCGGTATAAAATCCGAAATCGTAGCACACCTCCCGGCTGAAGATGCAAACCTAGCAAGAGAAATTGACCAGCGGGACAACTCGACCCTAGAGACCCTCATATTAGGAATCTCAGCTTGGATATTATGCCAAATGGGAAGAGCATCTAAAGGACTGTAACCTCTCTGCGGGTGGCGGTAAATTGTGATCAACCTTCAAATCCTTGTCTAAACCGACAAAATACAATGATAAAATATCCATCTTCTATGGCGGTAAAACTTTGTTGGACTTGAAGAAAGCGCGAGACAAGGCTAGAGGGTGGAGAAGCCATTAAAAAGGCGAAGGGATCTTAATTCCTGAAATCCGTAGGCCCAGATGATATAGCCAAGCCAATGCTAGAACACCTTGGCGATAAGGGAGTAAACTACCTGACGCACGTTTTCAACCTCTAATTGAAGGATAATTCCATAAGTAAAGCCTGGAAAACCATCTCACGAAAGTGAGGCATATCGACCGATATCACTTCTCTCTCCAGTAGCGAGGTTCCACAGAATACATAACACTACCATCGCGCAAAACTTCATAAACACCCAGATAAATTACGGACTGAACCAGCAAAATCCCCATCATAGGACGGCGCTTGTGGCACTTGACCTGTCAAAAGTGTTTGACATAGTCAATCATGGAACAAGAGATAGAGGGAGAGTGAGAGTAAAAGTAAAAATAAAGGTAATGGTTTGAGAAAAAGTAGTAAAAAGAGGTTAACAGGAAGAGTAAGAATAACATAAGGATAAGGATAAGATTAAGAGTAATAGTGATACTTAGGCTTGGATAAGAGCAAAAGCAGAAAGAGTAAGAGGAAAAACGGGAAGATTTACGGAAGAATGAAAGCAATGGGGAAGTTGAATGGGCCTATTAAGATAAACTAGAAAATGCAGAAGGGAGATGAAATAAGAAGGAAGAAAAGGGTGAGCCAGAGGAGAGATGGATAGATAAAGAAAGTAGGAACTAGGGTGAGCCAGAGGAGAGATGGCTAGATAAAGAAAGTAGAAACTATGTCTGTCGAGTTTGATCATACTGTTATTTCATGTTTGTCTAAACTTTTCCAGCCCCCAAATTCCAAGCTTCGCTAACGTTAAAACTCCATCGCCAAAAATATCTTAAATAGTATCAAGTGCACAGAAAATTATGCAATAGTCGTTCCATATGGTGACAAGGAATAACAGCCTAACTTTTATACTTTTACATAGGACGTAGGCCCGGTTTTTCAGTAGTTGGTCAAGCTAAGCTTAAACTAAGTTTGCTTAAACTCTAGTCAAATTTAAACGCCAGTCAAACTACTGAGCAGTTTTTCAGTCATAGCTAAAGACCGCTTTTGGGGTATGCGTTTTTTGCGGAAATATTGGTTTTTTTATTATCTATATAATTTGTAGATACGGCAACAGCTGGATTTTGTTTACCCAACAAACATGGGAAAAAAATTATCCAGCGAAATATATATCTAGTTCTGGAAAAGATATTCAACATCATTATTTAATTATTCTTAAACCAGATAGTTCTAGAGTTGATATCCCACTTCATTATCAAATATTTTCCAATTATTATCCTAATTTCGAGAGATTTTGAGAAATATACAGTTCTCAAATTAATATTCAACTCATTTCTCCAGTTGATATCAAATATCGAGTTGAGGTGGAGGTGAAAAAAATCTCCAAAACCAACAGCCGTTTATTGTGAGAAATAAACACCCCGTCGATAGCAGTAGGATAGGATAGGATAGGTTAGGTGGTAGCTGCCCTGATAAGGATAGCTCACTTGGAGAACACGAATGTCCGTTGTGATACCACATACACCAAAAATAACGGTGACTTAGATCTAGCTACTTAGAGAATCGTTGGGTACCAACGATAAAGCTCCGAATGATACCGATCTCAACTTTGGATAAATCCTCGGAGATCCAAGTGAGTTGTGACCAAAGTACTTTCGCCTAGTTCTGGCAAAAGCTGGGCAATCAAGCATAAAGTGATTTGGTGATTCCACCTCATCATCCTCCATACAGCTGCAGCAGGATGGAGTTTCCAGTATATTGAGACGTACCGCATGGATACCCATGGGACAGTGCCCTGTCAAAACCCCAATGACCATTGATAGGTGAGCCTTAGTGAACCCAATTATTTCAGCAGACCTCCTGCCATCCACTTTCGGCCAGAAAGATCTTGCTACCCTGCAAGACGTGGTGTCCGCCCAACGTTTGCTGCGCTGACTCGAGACCCAGCTATGGAGGAGCAATCCACAGGTGGCCAGCGGGATCCCGAAATCCCTACAGCCATCTTCACGCGGTTCAGTTGTACCGATGCGGGCTAAGAGATCCGCTTGACAGTTACCCGGGATATCACTATGGCCCGGGACCCAGATAATCTTAATTGTAAAATAATTCTATGCAATCGCAAGCGAGGTCAGGCACTCCCAGACCACCCTCGATCGCACTATAGTTGAGCTCAAGGCCTTGATAGCTTGGCTATCAGAGTAGATGTTAAATTCCCTAACCGTAATAGCACTGGATAGCATTCCATCCACCGCATCCTTAATCGCAGCAACTTCCGTTTGGAATACACTGCAGTGATCAGCCAACTTAAACTTGGGCTTAAATTTAGCTCTTGACAAATGACCCCCCCACCAACCTTTCCATCCAGCTTCGACCCATCCGTGAACAAGTTAACCGGTCTCATGCCCCAGATAATTCCTCTTCCCCACTCCTCTCTCTCTGGAATGACTGGGTGAAGGTTGTATAGGGAACAGTTATCGGCATACAATAGTCCGTTCTGTCCGGGATAAAGTCAAAACTCGTAAGAAGGCTAGAGTGTCCGCGGTCAGAAAGTCCATATCCCATATCACGAAGCCTGACCAACGACCTTGCCGCGGCCGCCTTTCCGGAAATATCTACTGGGTTCAGCATGACGTTCAGTGCCAAGGTAGGTGTTGTTCTGAGAGCGCCACTGATACCGATCAGCGCCGTCCGATGCAGTGACACTAACATTTTGGAGGTGCTCGCCGTGTCCAGTGCTTTTCACCAGACTAGAGGCAATGGCGGCCTTCCTGGCCCGATCTTCCACATTGGGTCTCCAGGACAGTTTCTTGTCCAAAACAATCCCCAAATATTTAAACCTATCAGAAAGTACCAACGGTACCCCTCCAATCGAGGGGGTTCTGAAATCGGGCATCTTATATCTCCTTGTGAAAAGAACCAATTCCGTTTTTCCCGGGTTGACTGCAAATCCACATGATTCAGCTCACCTAGCCACAGTATCCAGGTAGCCCTGCAGAACATCGCGCACGGTGCCCAGAAATTTGCCTCTGACTAGGATAGCGAGGTCATCTGCATAGGCAACCACCCGACAACCATTAGCTTCCAGCTCCACAAGAAGCTCGTTGACTACCACAACCCAGAGGAGAGGAGATATGACACCCCCCTGTGGCGTACCCCTGCACACCTTCCTCTTAATTACGGCCCCTCCCCACTCGGCTGCGACAATTCTGCCGCATAGAAGTTTGCTAATAAATTCAACCAGAGCCGCCTCGACTCCTAAACCCACCAGAGCTCTTTCGATTGCCCCCGGTAAGACACTGCTAAAAGCCCCCTCGATGTCTAGAAAGGCACCTAGAGCATACTCTTTGTGTTCTAGGGACCCCTCTATTTGCTTTACAATCGAATGGAGAGCTGTTTCCGTCGATCTGCCCTTGCAGTACGCATGCTGTGAAGCCGGAAATAAGCCCCGAGATATCCTTTCCCGTAGGTACAGTTCAATCAACCGCTCAAACGTCTTAAGAAGAAACGACGAGAGACTGAATGGCCTGATAGCAGTAATGAAGCGTAATTAATCAAAAATAAATTATATAGGCGGCCGCCGTGGTGTAGTGGTAGCGTGCTCCGCCTACCACACCGAAGATCTCGGGTTCACGCCACGAGCAAATCAACATCAAAATTTTAAAAACAAGGTTTTTCAATTAGAAGACAATTTTTCTAAGCGGGGTCGCCCCCGGCAGTGTTTGACAAATACTCCGAGTGTATTTCTGCCATGAAAAGTTCTCAGTGAAAACTAATCTGCCTTGCAGATGCCGTTCGGAGTCGACATAAAACAAGTAGGTCCCGTCCCGCCAATTTGTAGGAGAAATTAAAAGGAGCACGACACAAGTTGGAAGAGAAGCTTGGCCTAAAATCTCTTCGGAGGTTATCGGGCCTCACATTTATTAATTTTTTATATATATTTCATTTTATTTTCGTGATATACTAATTAAATTTTTTCAACTTAAGTAATAGCATATTTGGTTTATAAAAAATTCCCTCTTTCGTTGAGTACGCTATAATTCTCGAGTTGAGCCACTGTTTCGAAACAACTCATGAGATTTTAGAAGTATGCCTAGTTATCAACATGAGATCTAATGGTACTCAAACCCAAATGCTTGTTGGGTATATTAGACGCCATTTCGAATGAACGCAAATAACTGATAGGTTAACTAGAGTTTAATCCTGCCAGATCGGCCACTTAAGCTCAGCTTAAACTTCAGTTAAAGTAGACTGAAAAACTGCAGAGAGTTTAAGCGTAGTTTAACTGTGTAAGATGGTAACTCTGAACAAAAAGTGAATTGTATTAGATTAGGTACTAGATTATGAAATATACGATATTGAAGATTAAGGCAACTCTGTAAAAGGAGAATACAAAAAGAGAAGGGGAAGATGATGGTCGACTTCCGGTGGGAAAATATGGATTGATTGTGGGCGACGAAAGGTGTGTTTTATTAACTCAATTGCATCTCCGCTAAAATAAGTAAATATATTGGTCAAGTTTTACAACTGACAAACTGAGTTGAACTTGTACTGAAAAACCGGGCCTTAAGCGGTTATTCCATATAACCATATGGTTCTAAATGTTGCATACTTTTCTGCGCATTTGATACTACTTTAGATATTTTTGGCGATGGAGTTTTAGGGTTAACGAAGCTTGGAATTCAGGGGCAGGGTTAACCAGAGCTGTTTAAAATAAAATTCTAATAAGCCACATATTTCTTTTTTGCCATCAATGAATAATCTACATGTTCTGATATATTTTTACGCCAGCCACCTTTTAAGGCTTCTTTTACATAGATAAATGTTGGGTGTTGTTGTTGTTGTTGTAGCGATAAGGTTGCTCCCCGCAGGCTTCGGGGAGTGTTATCGATGTGATGGTCCTTTGCCGAATACAGATCCGGTACGCTCCGGTAACACAGCACCATTAAGGTGCTAGCCCGACCATCTCGGGAACTATTTATGTGGCCACATTAAACCTTCAGGCCATCCCTCCCTCCCCACCCCAAGTTCCATGAGGAGCTTGGGGTCGCCAGAGCCTCGTCTGTTAGTGAAATGGGATTCGCCGCGGATTGGTGCGGTTGACAATTGGGTTTGGAGAAGCTATATATTACGCTGGCAACTTGAAGGGTTGCGCTACACAGCCCCTTGAATCTTGTACCGCTAATTCCAAGTTTTCATATTAAAAGCCTCCCAGATACTTATGCGCAATTTCATGACATTGTTCCAGATCGTCAATCATCTCATTGACGTCAAAAGTCTGTTTCGATATTTCTTAGTTGTGGACAATGGGATACTCTGAAGATACAGCCATTCAGTGCTGTTGATAAAAACTTCCATTTGCACTCAGGAAAAGGAAATAACACCCTCCCACAAAAGGAAATACACACCACAGGCATTGTTTTGTTGTCAAATGCGACTCCATTTTGTAATAATGATTTCGCCTGTCTGGTTTATTGCATCATGCATGGTGCACCCCTATTGAATCTGATAGTTTCTTTGAACTCTTCTTAGAGGTTAGGTTAGGTGGTAGCAGACGAACCGCATGGATACCCATGGGACAGTGCCCTGTCAAAACACCAATGACTATTGATAGGTGAGCCTTAGTGAACCCAATTAAAGAGAAAGATCTTGCTACCCTGGAAGACGTGGTGTCTTGTTAGAGGACTTTGATGACAATTTGTGAGTGCTCGCACATATTGAATGGGGCGAAGCACTCTTGGCACAACAACAACACTGAAATGGATTGAACACTTAGTAGCGTTTTCGATACCGGTTTTACAAAGTGTTTCGATTTCGATACGACATGACGAAATTCCCAACAAAATATATTAGATTATGATATATAATAATTGTCCTTTATTGATATTGATATAGCGTTTTAATTTCACATATGCTCATTATTTAGTACGCAATTTCTTTTATATAACCACTTTAATTTTGCTTACCAATTAAAAATACATAAAACATATGTGTGTGTATATGTATGAATTTATAAATGTTTGCAATATTATAAAATGATTTAAATAATATGAATGTGAGCTGGTAAATGTAAATTTCAATAAACTATTTTAAGTCTAATTGAGTGACATGAACAACGCAGTGCAATTACAGGCTAATTAAATAGGAATAAATATAAAAATGATATTACGAAATGAAAAATAAAACAAGATGTATAAATGCAATATAATTCTTGTATAACAAAATTAAATAAAATAAATTTAAAAAAAATCTATGAAACCGATTTACATATACATATGCATATATGTTTACTTTGGAAATTATGAATTTCATATAATAATTTTTTAGGAAGCATTTTCTACAAAACATTTGTAGATGTTTCGAATGGATGATAAAAATGTATTCATGCATAATAAACTATTATCTAGATTGTTATGATATTGTAACAAATATATTAAATAAAAACATTAATAAAAAAACAAAAAAAAATATTTTAAAGCGCATTCCGCAAAACTTTTATGTATGGAAAACATTGCAGATTTCTAGAGCATAGTTATTTGTTTAATAAATTATAATACAATTTTATTTTACGCTGTTTCTACACGATTTCCTCTTTTTACTTCGCACCATATCATTTAACGCTGTTCAATTTTTTTAAATTCTTTTTATGTAAATAATAATATTTTTTTTTATAAATTATTTTACCAGCAATCAGCTACATATGAGCTGATTTTTTATAATATATATATATATATTTTTTGTTTTAAATACTTATGTAATTATTCATTTGAATTAATTAGTATGTATATTACTTATAAACGATTTATAAAATGTAATTGTATTTTTTTAAAGGAATATATATGCATATATTAGAGAAGTTTTCTGATTAAAAATTGCTAAAAAGCCTTTAAAATATTCACGCATAATCAAAACAATTGCGACTTAAAGTTATATATAATTTTTTTTATATATAAATATAATAAAATATTTTAAGTTTAAACGTTTTCAATAAAATTACCAAACTTTGTTTTTTTATACTATTTTTATTGTTTTTTTTCAATCAGTTTTTGTTTTGTAAAAATTTTGCAACGGAAGGACTTTTTAAATTGGCATTTCTCCTATATATTACGCATTAGATTTTGATAAACGGCAGCGGGGATAGGTCTGCAATAGCTGTAAATTTCTTTCGAAGTTAATATTTTTTATTTTAAGTTCGAAATCAATTTTGAAATCAATTTATTTGTAGCAATGTTGCAAACCTATTAGGACCAACAGCAGCAAGCACAGCAACTGTAACGGCCGATGCAATTTTTTTTTTCGAAGTTCTTTTGATAACTTTTTTCGATATCGATTCCGAAGTTAATGTAGAATTTCGAAGGCAGCTATGGTTGATGTGCTGCAGGAAAGCGCTGTAATCACGCTAATGACAAATTATATGTGTTCTTTTCATCATCAATAAATTTCGTAGAGAAATTTTGATTTCGAAAACTTTCCGTTCGAATTTTCAGTTATGATTGCTATGCGATTAAACCAATAGCAGAAGGAATATGCTGCTACTTTACTGGCTATGGATTACTTTCAAAGTTCGTTTGATTTTTTCTGGGAAAACAATTTCGCCGTTAACTTCGAATTTCGAAAACTTAAAATTGTTTAGGTATACTTACTATGCGATTATCCCAGCACAAAAAAAAAAAAAAATGTTGCTACAATACTCGCTCTAAAAAGTTTGGTTGATTTTTCTTTTCGAAATCAATTTCAAAAGTATATAGCGATGGTTCTATGCAATTTGACCAACAGCAGAAGAACAGCATTTCATGGCACTCGCTACAACTCATTTTCAAGTTCATTTACTTTCTTTTCGAAACCGTTTTTGATGTTTATTTTGAATATCCAAAAATAAGCATTTAAACAGATGGTTGTACGCGATAAGACCAACAGAAGGAGAAAGTTTCATTTTTCGAAATCAATTTCTAAGTTAGTTTTGAGTTCTGAAAACTAAGCATTTGTAGCAATACATGCAATGCGATTAGAACAGCAGAATGAATAGCCTACTACAACTACTAAACTACAATTCCTTTAACATTTTTTGATATCATTTTCAAAGTTACTTTCGAATTCCAACAACAAAACTTTTGTGACGATGGTGTTTTGCGATTAGACCATCAATAGCAGGAACAAGCTGCGGCAACAGTGGTAAACAATTACCTTTGATTAGATTTTTTGTCTAAAACTAATTTCGAAGTATTAAGTATACCAAAATTAAGTTTCAGTTGCCATGCGTTTAAATATACGGAATATTGCTACAACACTGTCTGCAAATTACTTTACTCGCTCGGAATTATGTTTGAAGATCATTTGTAATTTTTACGAAATCAATTTCGAAGTTAGTATTGAATTTCGAAAACTGAACTTTTGTAACAATGTCTGAAACCCGTTTAGAAAAACTGTAGAACAAATACGTTACTACAAAACTCGCTATATGCTGCTTTCGAAATTCATTTGATATTCAATTTCAAAGTGGTTTTTTGCGATTAGACCAGCAATGGTAGGAACAAGCTGCTACAGCGCTCGCTAAAAATTATTTTCAAATAACCATTGATAATTTTTTTCGAAAAATGATTTCGAAGTTAATTTCGAAAATTACGTATTTTTAGGGGCGGTTGATTTGCGATTTAACATAAGGAACGTGCTAATACCACACTGAAAATTACTTTAAATTATGATTTTCTTTTTTCGAAATCGATTTCAAGTTTCGAAAATTCAATAGTTGGATAGTTGCAACGCGATTAGACCATCAGCAGATGGAACAAGCTACTACAACGCTCTTTGTAAATTATTTCCGAAGTTCACTTGATTTTTTTTAAATTTTTTTTTTTTTTTTGATTTTAATAAAAACTTACTTAACCCATGCAAACTGACTTGGAACAAGCTCCGGTAACAGTGGCTAAAAATTATTTTCAAATATACTTAGATTTTTTTGTATTTTTAGGAGCGGTTGCGATAAAATGTAAGGAACATTGCTACAACGTTATCTGCAATTAGCGTTACTCGCTCTAAAATATGTTCGAAGTACATTTTTTTTTTTTTCAAAATGAATTTCGATGCTAGTTTTGAGATTCAAAAACTGAGCTTTTGTACCAATGCCTCGCTTTGAACAACTACAGAAGGAATATTTTACTACAACATTCGCCATATGCTGCTTTAGAAATTCATTTGATATTTTTTCGAAACCAATAGTAGGAACAACTGCTAAAACACTCGCTAAGAATTACTTTCAAATATACTTTGATTTTTTTTTCCAAAAATTATTTCGAAAACTAAGTATTTTGAGGGGCTGCTGCTATGCGATTAAACATAAGGAATGTGCTAATACCACACTAAAAATTACTTTAAAACATCATTTAATTTTTTCGAAATCGATTTCGAATTTTATTTATTTAGACCAGCAGCAGAAGGAACAAGCCACTACAATACTCACTGTAAATTATTTTCGAAGTTCACTTGATTTTTTTTCGGATTTAATATAGATAGAGCGTACCAGTTCATAAAAAAACTGATTTGACCCAAATCTCAGAGAATTCCTTTAGAATGCTATTGTACCAAAATTCCACTTGCTGGTTAGAGTGATTATTTCGATTTTAAACTTTTAATAATGCTACTACATATTTTTGTTTTTGAAATTTTTCGGTATAAAAGCTAAATTTTGTTGTATAAAAATGGTTTTTTAAAAAATTGTGCGTTTCCTGTTTTATTTTAAATTTTTTTTTTATTGACTATTTTTTTGTGGAATTTTGTATTTATAATATAAACGTTTGTCAGCTCTGTTACAGTATAAAAATATGAAGCTGTGAATATGTATGTATGTTAATCTCGTAAAAGCTTGGCATCTCCAAATATTTCATACAAAACTAAATTTTTTTTATTACTACATTTATTATTTTTATATGTATATGTAGGTATAAGTATGTATGCTTTTTAAAATCTCCAATTGCAGTGTATTGTGTTTTGTTTAGCTTAATTATGATATTGCATATTATGTTTTATTAATTATATTATAATGTTAATACTTAATTCATTTTATTATTTAATTTAGACTTTTTTGGGCGCCATGATTTTGTTTACTTTATATGTATGTATATGATATATTTTTGCTTCACTTTATTTTTGCCATTTTACTTAAATGTACATATATATGTATGTACACCTGCGAGTAAGCAAATAGCAGTAAAAATTATTCAAAAAGTGTATGAATTATTTGCTTTTTTATTTTCGTTAATTACAAAAAATTATTTATTTGTATAACGAAAACTATGTAAACTAATTTCGATAACATAGAAAAATCGAGAACTTTTTAAAAATATTTACGAAAATTTCCAAATCTTTCTTTCGTATTGGAAGAAGCTTTTTAAGTATGCAGTCTTGCAGTCCAGTTCGTCTTTGGCCGACAAGGTACCAGTTTGCGGTCTCTCAAAATTCGTAGCTTTGTTTTGAAAAAATTTTTTATGCAGTGGGTTGGGTCGATTTGTATGGACGAAAGTTAACCCATATCGCGTCATCGATTTTTCGATAGGATTTAGGGCTCAGGAAAAAAAGTTCCACTACGCATACCCAAAAAAATAATTTTCTAACCTGCGAAAACAAGAGACCAAAATTCTTTGGGAGCATGTCGTTATTCTGTATTACAAAATTCTGGGTGACAAAATTCTGTAAATTGCAAAAAAATTCTGTTTGAACAAAATTCTGCTTTTTTAAAATTCTGCTTTTTAAAATTCTGCTTTTTCAAAATTCTGCATGTTAATTCTGGAAGTTAAAATTCCGGAATCATGGCATGGCGTAGCCGGTGTTGGATCGGCTAAGGGTTATTTTTTTAAAATGTGGCCGAAGGCCGCCTACGTAGAAGGGTATACTACGTAGAAGGGTGGCGGTAGCCACGGTTATACCACACACCCGGACTTGGCATGGCGTAGCCCAGGGTTAGTTTTTATAAGCGCGGCCGAAGGCCGCCTATGCAGAAAGGTGTTCTACGCAGAATTACTGTGCATGGCGCACTTTTTCAAAATAATTATATGACCTCTTTAACATTGTTAACATTATATTTTAATACAGAATTTTTTAATGCAGAATTTTGTAATACAGAATTTTGTAATACAGAATCTTGAAAGCAGAATTTTAAAAAAGCAGAATTTTAAAAAGCAGAATTTTGTTTTTAGAATTTTGTACATACAGAATTTCGACACCAAACCAAATTCTTCTAAATCTCCATAAAAGAATTTTTTTTTTTTTCAAAAACTGCATTTACCAATTTTGCGTTTGCCAATTGACACGAAAAAAAATACATAAAAAATGATTTGGAGCCTTGAAAATGAAAAAAAAAAAAAAAAATTCAAAAAAAAATCGATGAAATTTCGTAGGCTCGAAAATTATTATTTTGGGTATTCGTAGTGGAATTTTTTTTCTTGAGCCCAAATCCTATCGAAAAATCGATGGCGCGATATCGGTTAATAGATCGACCCAGTCTAGTAAGCATACTGAAAAAGTTTACTTAAATTTCAATTAAAAATTTGTATTTTTTTTTGAATTTTTTCGTTATACAATTCACTATAATTTTCTGTAACTAACTAAAAAAAATAAGAAATTTATTACTAATACATGTGTGTATGTATGTATGAATACATGTGTGTGCATGCATTTTTTTCTGTAAACTTATAATATTTCATCTCAATCACGTTTTTCTATGCATATCGACTACTTAGTTACACACTAACAGGATTATCATTTAAGCATTTGCCCAGCCCATTTCTTTTTCGCAGCCGTTTAACAGCGCGCTTAGAATTCCCATTGTGTAGCTGAATCGGTGCCATCCTCAAGCAGCTTGAACGCGCCATTCTTCGTAGCGCCCAAATATTTGCCAGTTTGCGATCTGCCATTTAAGAAGAAAAAAAAATGAATTGAACAATTAATGAAATTAATAACATTTTTTACCTTATGCAAATTCTAGTCGGTTCTCTCAACTCTAAATAAAAACCATCAGAGGGCGCGTCCGCATCAACTGAGATGCCTTCACCATCAATGCGCCAATATTTGCCGCTGTGTGCCTTCAAATGCACCAAGCCCTTTTGAGCGCGCTCAACCAAAATTGTTTCGTATGTAGCTTTGTTGCATTCCAGCTTAAGATTGCCAGGCGTGCGATAGCCAACAAAACCTTGTTCGCATTTAAGTACTAGAATGGGTCTGTTGGAAATATTAAAAAAATGTTATTCAATCGAAAAAGTAAAAGAAGTAAAAAAATTATTCACTTTCACATAAATCATATACCCAATAGTGAATAAATGCTGATGTATTTTATAGAACACTACCGTACACGGCAGACGTTGTCCTACTCGAAAATTGATTTGCCTACAATTTAAAAGTAGTTCTCCCTTCCCGCTATGACTATCTATCCCAAACTCATCTTTTCTATATATCACTAGCCTTACCCGGCGTAAGTTGTAACGCCCGAGTCGAATGAATATTGCATTATTTTTTCTGTTTCGTTTGTTGATAAATTTAGTTTATTGTTCTGTAAATTTAATTGAATTTTGAACGCATATTTGGTGAAATTTTCGCTTAAAACATTTTATTATTGTAATGCAAGTGGGTACACAATATTTTTGGTTTTTTCGTTCGGTGCAAAGATAAACAAATTTTTTTGAGTTCCAACTCTAGAGCAAGCAACATGGGAAAAGCACGGACTCTCTAAATTTAATCCTGCAACAGTAAGCGATTGTCTTTGTGCTTTGTTGATTGTAATTGCAAAAGCAAGGCGTACAGAAAACTTTATGAGCTTAAAATTGAATGGCAAATCTGTAGGAATCATTGGGATCCGTGGTATGAGCACATCTTCACCCTTGCTTTTACCGCTGATGATTGTTGCTTCGATTACATTCGGCATTAATTTCTACACACAAAGTCTGGTTCCATTCCACAATTTTGGTGGGTCTAAATTCCGAAGAAGCATGATTGGTGAGCCAATTTTCAAAGTTAATATATGCGCAGGCATTTCAGGTGGTTGTAAAGAGTTTAGAAATTCAATTGGATAATTCACAATTTGATCTTCATCTGTAACTGTGTCGATCGATTTATATTTCGTCACTTCACCAGGAATTTGGTTTTGAATGCGATCATTGATTTTGTTAACATTATCATTTTTGGGAGCTAAGATTGCTCGTTCGCATAGCCAAAAAAAAAAAAAAATTATTTTAAATTCTTAATTCTTGATCGAAGGAACCTATAGCCAAAATTTGGTGATGATTGAGGCGTGGGAAATACGTTTCCATAGGGAACACACACACAGAATTTGCTTTTTATAGAAGATGTAGATAGACTGAAGCTAACAAATTTTTTTAACGGCGGCAGATTACTAAACGTCCAAAGGGAATAACAGTCACACTCAACAATGGAGACAAACTTTAGGTGTTAAAATAACCTAAGCTTGTACGGCAGCCATAGTTCTGAAAAATTCCATTTGAAGGGAAAGTGCCACGCCCCTTTTTTCCACATTTTCTTGGTGGTGTTAGGGATTCACCTCATATAACTCCTTACTGAATTTCAATGTTCTGGCATGTACACCTTCAGAGTTATGCAGTAGCAAAAATTCCATTTCTATGGGAGGTGCCACGCCCCTTTTATATATCGAAATTATTTTTAGCCTAAAACCTTCGTGTTCATCGAAGGAACCTAAGGCCAAAATTTGGTGATGATTGAAGTGTGGAAAATACGTTTCCATAGCGAACACACACACACACACACAGAATTTGATTTTTATATATATAAATTACTCCCAAACCACTTTCAATACCACTCTCACACCCACTACTAAACCCATTTCCATTCCCACTCTCAGTCAGACTACCACTACCGCAACCACTACCCCTACCACTCTAACTCCCACTTCCATTCTTTTTCTCACCCGCCTCTATTTCGATATGTATAGTAACGATATATTGGATAACTGCTTCAAACAATTGCAGAGATATAGCGAATACAAATTATTCCTATTTAAGGGCGTGGCACCGCCAAGTCTTCCAAAACTCTATACAAATAGAAGTACTTATACTCAAATGTCATCAGCCTGAGCCAAACAGACCTTATTTTTGCCAAAATAAACATTAATTAGCCTGGGCCCGTGGCCAAAATGTGAAAAGCCAGAAAAATACCAAGTGACCACGAGAACCTATTTTGAAAATTTCGTAAAGAACCTTTGGACACTCATAGGACACACAAAAATTTTTATTTATACAATTTTGATGCCGCCCCTATAAAAATGTTCTTAAAGTTCGCTGGTTGAAATTCGCTAGGGCTGAACACTCCTAGAAGTTGGTGATCACTACTCTCTTGGCCCACCTTAGCCCGTCATTGAAAGGGGTTCCTATTTTTTTCCGCGTGCAGAACCAACGGCCAGCGTTCCCGTGTTGGAAAGGCGAGTTAGTCGCCACTGCTTCTCATGCGCATTTTTCTGCGCTCCCTTTCGGCATGCATCAATAGCGTCATCACTTGAAACGGCATTTTACTCACAGCAGTCCAACAATGTATGTTATTGCACATTAGGGAAACTAAATTCCTAATAGAAGGTTTCTCTCCAAAAACTCTATGTACAGAGAGTCTTTCACCCTGAAAACAAGGACAATGAAACATTACGTGTTCTACATTTCCAATTCGGTAGGACGGTCCCCTATCCTACGCTTATGTAGATAGTCCTTGAAACCGCTTCAGTCACTCAATATTCACATGAGGTGGTAGTTTAGTTCGGCGTGCTTCCGCTCGTACCATTCTAGTATATTCCGAACTAACATGAAGGTTCAGTGCCATTTCTTCGATTCTGCCCACCTTTCTTACCATCTAACTAATGTTCGTGAACTTGCGCTTTTCTTGGTATCTTCAGATGGTCGGGCGATTCCAATGCCATACAGATCGGCAATTTCACTTCACAGTAGATCTACTGGGAGATATAACACCGTCCGATAAGCACATGCTATTCATATATAGCAGTAATAGGGTAGACTGCTGGTATCTCTTTTTGGTGGATCTTTTTAGATTCGTGTCCTACAGGTGCTGAATATAATATTACCGAGCTGGTTACGTTGGATAATAGCTGGCGGGTAGCTTCGCCTGGGCATCCCCTATGTTTAGGAGGGCAGCTGGGTTATATTGTTGGTGGTGGAGTTATATGTCTGTGATATCATGAAGCGTGTTTGGAAGGTTTGACACTGTTATTGTTGATCTTATGTGGGTGGCAAAAAGCCTATGAAGAACCTTCAGCAAAAGGCATGTGAGGTTTTTTGCCCTATTGAAAGATGTCGTGATTTTTTAAGGTTCATCTGAAACTATGTCAGGATAATTCGTGCGTAGTTTCGGAACTTTTTTGGGATAACTTTGGCACTATTTTCAGGCCTATTCCGTGATCATTTCGAGAAAATTTCTATATTAAATTGTGTTCATTTCGGTATTATTAGCGGTTAAATTTGGGATTGTTTCCGTGACTTCATCGGGATCATATCGGGCTATGTTCAGGACTGTGTTCGGTATAAATGAGGAAAGCTTTCCACTGCAAGGAGGGCATTTTAGGATCATTTCGAGACTACTTTGGGATCACTCAGAATCATTTCGGAACAATTTCGATTCTTATCTCGATATCAAGGCAAAGATCTAAATAAAGATCGCAGTATATCGCGGCCTAATAATAATGTGTATATTGATATCAAAAGACGACTCTGCGTAATTTACCTCCGAGGAGATTAATGTCAAGCTTCTCTTTCATGTCACGGTTATTTCAGAATCGTTTTAAGAATCATCTCGGGGACATTATTCTCGCCCTCTCCTCCTGGAAGCAGTTTTTTTTTAATTAATTACACCTCTGAGCACATTCCTAAAAAAATGTATGGTGGTCAGGACGAGACACAAGTAATTCTGGAAAAGTTGGCATCGCTCAAAGTAGAAACAAAATTTATTTTTTCAATTCAACAAAATGTGATATTTTTTTTTTCTTTTTAAGGACGGAGCAACATTGATTATTTTTGTTTTGTGGGGTTTCCGACAGAGTGAACGGTTGATGTATATTGAAACGATTTTCCGTCATCCCTTGTAAAATTTGGTTTGAAGATAAATCGGTTTCTGCGGTGTGCTATCTTCAGTGTTATTTTTTGTTCTCGGGAAACGTTAAATGACACTGAAGTTGGCACATCCCCGAAACCGGTTTGTTTCCAAACGAAATTCGTACATTCTAATTTGTAACAGGATTCGCCTCGCGTATGTCAGGTTGCCAACTGTATAGGAGATGCTGTGATGTGTGTGTGCTGTGTGTATTGCACCTTGCAGCCCCTAGAACCCTTAAACCTATACTTCGGGCAAAATCGGACGCCGCTGAATCTTTATTTAGCGCTACTGGGTATAATTTAACTTAAGGGACCTATCACGATTGCCGAGTGTCGACCAAAGGTGCTGCTGACCCATCTAGAGAAACGTCACTCTCAGTTCTTAATTAAAAAAGTTCAATAATTCAGCAGATTATGCTTTCAGCTATTAGTTGATAAAATTACTGTTAACGTTACTAGGAATTTCAGAACGACACTGTTTGACACTCGACTCCTGTTGTAAGATAGTTATTTATTAGTTAGGTCTTGACATACCTATTTATCAAATAGAAATAAAACTTCGTTATCTCCTCAATACTCTCTGAAGTAGCGAATAAATGTCCCGAACGTTTTGTGGCCAAAAATTTGCCATTATTTGCGCGGAACGACAACGAACCATCACCATGCCAAACCAATTCAAAGAGAGCATCAGCGCAACGACGATTACCAGTGGCTTGTATACCACCGCCAGCCGACAAACACCAATAGCGATCTTGTGTTGTACGAAGAGCCCAACGGAGAGCAGACCAATCGAACTCCAATTGGAAGGTCTCATTTTCTCCCACTTCATCTTGATTGGCAGTCACATCAACACCCTGCTTCACCGACACATAACGCGAATTCAATTCAGCTATAAATGAAGCCTGTGGCAAGGAATCCTCTAACGAAAATAATTCATCACGTGTCACAGTAGAGGAACGCGATTTTAGCACCGCCTTGGAGCCAATAGGTGAAAGATATTGACCTTGTCTGTGAAAGAAGAAAAGAAAACAAAAAAACGATAACCAAACGATATAAATTAAAGTTCATTTGGAATCATCAATCAGCTCACTTGTCACGCAGCGCCAAGTGTCCGGCATGATATTCAGCACTGAAGAGACAATCCTCATTGCAGATGGTTTGGAGTTTGCCGTTAGCATTTAAATATCTATCAACAGCGTAAAATCAAGATCGTTAGTTAGAGAGCGCAAACCAAATGAGAAGATCAACAAATCAACTATGAGCAATAATAACAACAACAATCGCCACTTTATTAAAAATTTCTATCGCTTATGCGGTTTCTATTTGCTACTGCAGCTGCTGTTGTTGCTGCTCTTGTTTTCTAAATATTCCAGTTCAAATCGTAAAATTATGCACTTACTTATTATTGCATGTATGCAATGCATAACGTCCTCCCTCCTCTGCACGAAATTCCAATGTGAATAGCGTATCTTCGCCCCATGGTATATTTGCATCAACATGTATCTCATCTTGTGATTCGCTGAGATGCGCAAAACGTTTGCGTCCAATCGAACGTAGATTGACTTGTGGCCTTGCGGCTAAATGTACAGTCCAAAACTCGCTGGAGCTGGGTGTTTTTGCGGTACAGACCAGTTTATCTGGTGTGCCACCAAGGAAGTAACCACGTGATTCATTCTTCAATGCCCAACGTCCGGTGCCATCTTCACTGATGCTAATTTGGAAACGACTGCCAGCATCACGTTCGTCACTCTCGCATAACACATTGCCGAACGTATCAACCGATAGATATTTGTTTAAATGAGATCGTAAATATATAATACCTGGAATTGAGAGAATGTTTTAAAAGCATGCTATTAGGAACTTTATAGTATCTAAATTCACTAAATTAAAAAGTTTTGCAGCTCAATAATAATTTTCTTTAAACTTGATCGTTTGGTAGGAAATTTATAAATATCTCGCCCCGAACGCCACCTAACGGCATCTTTTCTCTTATTTTATGCATTTTCATCGGGTTCTCGACTAAGAATGAGATATTTATTTTGCAGCACAAAACGATTTTCTGAAATATCTAGATCCGTGCGACACCAAGCGAAACTTTTTGTCACATGTGTTTAACTGTCAATGACCACTGAACCACATTTTAAATTTCACGTTTCTGGCTCAACGGCGAGTTGCTTCAAAATCGATTCCAAAATTTCAAACATCATATGATTTTTCTAATAAACTCGACTCGTGCTCAACCTGGCGCACATTTTCTCTCCTTTTGTTGCATTGTCAAGGTGCCTGAACTAAGTGTAACGTTTCAAGTTTCTAGCTCAATGAGAAATTAGTTAAAAACTGATCCCAAGATTCCAATGCTCTACGTGGATTTTCTGAAGATCTATAAATACCATGATCCCAGCTCCATCTAAAGAAAATGTTGTATCCAAAATATTGAATTTTAATTTGGCCTCAGGTCTCTGGGTTATGGGGAAGTTACTCATTCGGCCTCAAAATTTTTTCCCGCATATTGTATTGTCATCGGCCTATTAAGCGTATTTATATATAGTAGCATGTGAAGGATTTTGATGAATTTAAGTACCGCTTCATATCACGAAGAATTATGCAAGCACACATCTAAAATATTCCCACATAGAAGTTAATAGTCAGCTCCTGCGAGTTGCTGGGCGATCGACAGAGATATTTTGTGTGCCGATTCCCTTTTCTGAGGTATTTTCTGCTTTTTGGTGTATCGTAAAACTGTGGTCTTAAATGAAATTCGCACACTCTAGATAACAAGTTATCCATAAGAGTCCGAGAAAATCACGAAAGGGACGATATCTTTACTCTAGACCCACAGTGAGCGTCCGTCTTCACGGATGGGCACTGGTATCTTCTTGGAAGGTATTGCGACCCCGCTTCGAAAAATTGAAAAACCTTGTTTCTAAAATTTTGATGTTGCTTTGGCCGGGGCGTGAACCCAGGATCTTCGGTGTGGTAGGCGGATCACGCTACCATCATACCACGGCGGCCGCCACCATCCGAACAAACACTTTGTTTTAAAATAGAACCCTGATCCGAAAAAGTATGCGGTTTTTCAAAAGCAACCGGATCCGAAAAGTTATCCTGTTTTTAGAAAATAACAGGTTCTGAAAAAGTACCCGAATCCAACATAGTACCCGGATTCGAAAAATGATTTGGTTCTAAACAAGGACCCGGTTCTGAAAAGTTTCCGGATCCGAAAAAGTACCCGGATTTTAAGAAGTACCCGGTTCCGAAAAATACTCGGTTCTAAAAACTACTCATATCAGAAAAAAAGTATTGATTTCCAAAGAATACCGTGAAATCGTTAATCAAAATCAATCTCATATCCTCTTGCATATTGACGACATTCTGCTCTACCAAGAATTTAAATCAACTTTTTCCATGTCTAAAGAAGCAAGAGATCTCGCTAATTTCAGTGGTATCATAATGGGCCTGTAATCAGCTCATTGATGGTAGGCTTCAACCTATCTCACAGTACTATGAAACTTTGCCTGCGTTATTTAGCAAACTTTTTTCGGCTGTAAGTGGCCCGATTTGCGAGATCTTTCCTATGGATTGGGCAGAGCATTTTTACATTCGAGTTCAATAAAATGTTTAGCTTTTTCTTTTATAAGCTTGGTAAGTGAGCCGTCATTGGTCCCAGCGTCAAAGTTTTCATTATCTATGAATGAGTAGATATGTTTCCTTCATTAGCCAAGTACGACTACCAGACCGCCACTTTGTTATAGTGGTAAATTTAGCTACTTAAGTTACTTGAAGAATTGCTTTCATATGCAAAAAATTTGTTTAATTTCAACGACTAATTGACCAAGAGATAAACGAATCATTAACAAAATATTACGACAAAATAACAAAGAATATTTAAATGAGCTTATCAAGTCCAGTATCAATTTCGATATGAAGCTCATCATAGCTTCGTTAATAATAGAGATAGCACTCTATCGCGATTTATTCTTAATGATTCTCATTTAATTGGTACTTACAATTGACACGCTTTCTCACTTAAGCGTCATGGTTACTGCGAGAGATTTGCAATAACAACAATTTAAGAAGACTATAATTTTCGAAGCTTGAATGCAAGCGATGAGCTGAAGAGGTAAAATGACATCAGCGATTTTTTTGAAAAACTTAAAAAAAAAATGGATAATAAAACTTGATGTTTTTAAAGGTAATGAGCTTACAATGCGCAAAGATAACTTGCCAACAACAACTTTAATAGAGGGAAACAAAAGCCCACTTAAGCTGCGCTTACAATAGAAATGCCTTTGGGCTGGCATTTTAAGAAAAACTTATGGATGCAAACAAAATATGCGAGAAAGGAAAAGCAAAATGGTTGTGGATTAAGGTGGAAACGAAATTTTAAAGGCTGATATTTGTCTTTTTTTCTTTTTGTTTAAGTGAACTAGTCTCTAAAGAAAAAATTCTTCATTAAAATCCTTGAAAGGTACCTATGGAACGATATCTCTACTTTAGGACCCTCAGTCCACTGTCGTTTTCACGGATGGCACCAAACTGAATGGCAATATAGGCCGTGGTATCTCTTTAAGTGCAAAAAATAATAATATAAATACCTGGCGCGATAGACCCCAAAGAAGATTTGGGCCGATTTCCCACTTTTTATTTTTCCTACAAACTAGCCCTACATGCTTAATGCCGCCGTCGAATGGCATCTGAAAGTCACATGAATTTTCACTGGGAAACTTATCATGGGAGGAATACATACATTCGGAGTGCTCTTCAAGAAACTATCAGGAGGCAACTCCGTTTAGGAAAAAGCTTTTCTAAAGTATTTTGATGTTGCTTTTCCATGGAATTAAACCTAGGACCTTTGGTGTGGACAGCTTTCTCTTTGTGTGCAGGACGGGTTTAAAGGCCAAATTAAACTTCCTTAACCCTAACGCAATAGTCGTAACCATAACCATATCCATATCCAACTCCAATGTGATCGATTAATGGTGCCTTAACCTAAAAATGAAAATTTCATCAAAATTAAGAAAACGCAAAAAGTTACAAACATATTCCACAAAAAATAAGTCTCTTACTCGTATCGAAAACAATGAATAAAATCTAAAAAAAGTTATTAAATACACCAACTCAAATATTTTTAGGTTATGAATATGGCGAGAAACCAAAAAGCAATTGGATGGATATGGTATGGTTATGGCGTTAGCGTTATGGTATGGCACCATTAATCGATTACATTGATTTCCATAAGGTAGGTTCGATCAGCTGTTTTATCTGGTTATGGTTTTATGGTTATAAGTCACCATTAATTACACCTTAACATCCAACATGTTCGTTGACTGCTTTCTAAGAATTCCACATCCATTGAAATTTACCTTGACGGTCAAGCAACAATCGAAGCTCTCCCAGGCATTTGCACTTCACCAGAGGTAGCAATATTCTGGAAGCGGTCAGTAAGCGAACTGTCCTCTCGTGCATCACAGCGGTGTTGTACCTGGGAACTGTGCGGTCGACGAACTAGCGTGAAAAGGCACAAAGTTATACCCGCTGAAGTCGCGCTCTGCATGGGTATTTGGGGTATTAAATAGCCGCTGTCGATTATTGGTGTTGTTGTTGTAGCGATAAGGACACTCCCTGAAGGTCTTTTCTTTTTTTCTGGAGTGTTATCGATGTTGATGGTCCTTCGCCAGATGCAGATCCGGTACGTTCCGGTACCAAGCCCGACCATCTCGGGAACGATTTGTTATTATCACATGCGACCTTCTAGGCCATACCGCCTAGATCCATGAGAAGTTCGTGGTCGCCAGGGCCTCGGTTGTTAATGTAACAGGATTCGCCACGGATAGGTGAGGTTGACAATTGGGTTTGGAGAAGCTATATATTGCGCTGGCAATCTGAAAGGGTTGCGCTACACAACCCCTTGAATCTATTTGGTATTTTAGTCGCCTCTTACGACATGCATACCTACCGCGGGTATATTGTAACCCCCTAATCCGCTAGGGGTAGCCGCTGTCGATGAAAGTATATGGCGAGAATTCTAACGAATGAGATAGGAGTAGGGGTGACATAACGTCAACGGCCATAACGTCAACTAACTTTATGAACACATCAAATGGTCATGAAATTAATTGAAGTTATAACCAAATTTTCACAACGACATATTTGAAATGGGTACAATGCCAACGATATTTACATTACGAACAAATGGTCATTAAGCCAACTCCTTTTTTCTCAAGTCGCCATAAGGTCTATTATTTGGTTACGCACCCGCACCAGCTATATTTGTGTTTAGTCGAATGAAAAGGGGTATTTTTTTATTTAAAACTTTCCGGTGCGGAGCTTCCATCTCCTATATTTTGGTCCCATTCTAGTGAAAAATAAGATAAAAACCTGGCCAGGGAGATCCCAGCTGAGATAAGAAGAACTTATTTAACCACAAACTTAGAGAAAATTGGATATAAAAATTAGGCTACGTAGGTATAATAAGCCCAAAGCTATGTCTTAAGAATATTTCATATTTGCGAACGATCGGGCATGCAAAGCTTATGAGACAATCTTAACTATCAAATAATTCTCCTTTCTCCCTCGTTGTTATGCGAAACGATCGCATTTGAAAAACGTACAGGGTACATTTTCTATGTATCCACAGACAGTTCAATCTCGTGCATTCTGCGTTGATATTCTCTGTATCCAATTAGAAATTCAGCCTATTAGAAGTCAACCCCTACATTTAGATGCTCCAATCATGGCTCGAACTCGGAGATTACTTTTGTGGCACATTGTCTAGCTCCACTGCTGTTGTCAGCGCCGACTCAGTTCATTTCGTGACTGGATGACATTGACATCACTTTGTTTCCTTTCCTATGTGAGTAGAGGTAAATTAGGGCTAAGATGAAAAAAGCCCGTGCTGAAACCATTTCGTATATCGAGATGAAAGCTGTTTGGTACTTCGAATTTTATTGCGTTTGCCCAGATTTCTGTACCACAAAAGAGTATAGAGTCCGAGATGGAAGCAAGTAGCTTACATAGCTTCGGTCAGTCTATGCTTGCCGATAATACACTGAAATGTGCTATAGTGCGCGCAGACCCCGCTAAAGTGCCCTGAGTAGGTGAGCTTCATACGTGTTCTTTAGTCAAGGTATGTGTTGGCGCTGCGTATTTTTATTCGTTGGACTCCAATAATCATATTGATTATGGTGGCAATTCGTGTTTTTGTAAGGATCGCGATATCCTCATTTTCTGTAGCCAATTACAAATAATATACATTTACATTGCGCATAACTTGATTAAGTTCAAGCTAAGCGCTATTATACCGAGAAGTCACGGCATCTGCGGTAAATGCTTCCTGGCATGTGAAATCGAGGGAGGTCATCGTGCGTAGCATTAAAGACCTCGTGACCTACTATGTGAGGGTAAACTGGCCGGTCTATAAGTACCTCACATAGACTGAATGAGTCCGATGACTTAATATGTGATGTGAACATGTAAGGACAGTATGCTATTGCGTCGAGCTTTTCATACCGGCTGACTTAGTTTAATGAGTTTTCGACGAGCAGCTAAGACTAACAACAGTATCGGTGTTGTTAATTGGCACCCCTTCTTGGCTTTTCTGACTGCATTTGTGACCTTTGTGGCTATGTCATTTATTGTGCAGTAGGTTCTCTGGAAGTCATTCTGATGGTGGAACAAACCCCATCCTCTTATTCTATTTCCTAAAATCGTTAGGAGACTCCCCGTAGGTTTTGCGGAGCTTTGTCTATGTTGACGGTCTTTTGCAGTACGATTATAGTGCTAACGACCATCCCGAAAAAGATTTGATATAACCACGTTGAACCTTCTAGATCATCCAATGCCCTCCTTCCCTTAGGAGCTTGAGAAAGGTTCGCCACGATTAGGTGAGGTTAACAATTGGGTTAGATAAGCTATAAACTGCGCTGGAAACCCCTTGAAAAGGTTGCACTTTCCCTTGAATCCTACACCCACCATCCTCCAGGGTTTTAGCAGAATTTTCATAATTTTTCCACCCGTCACGTACCTTTTTGGAACTTACAATTTTTTTATGAAATATATTTGCGAGCCGGTCTAGTGTATGCAATAAGGGGCAAAAATAAGTTGCGTGATGAAATGTAAAAATGAATAAACATTCAAAAAAGCTTGAAAAAAAAATAAAAATGTGCGGCATATAACACAAGGAATTGCAAAAGACACAAACGAATTGGAACAAGTGAAAGGGAGGCGAAAGGTCAGTTACTTCACCTAGCTGCACTGCCGGCTAAATATTAACCACTCACGAGATTAACTAATAACTGTGGCTTAGTAAATCTAGACGCTTCGTCTGGACGATTGGCGGCAATAATTCGTCAAGTCCCTCACTGCGGCCATTTACACATACACGTTTAACCCAGTAGAGCTCACTAACACAGCAGACAACATATTGTCCCCTGTACTTTTTTCATGTTCCCTTTATTCAGTTAAAAGTCCACAATTTTTGGGCCTAGAAGAGCTTTGACGCCAGTGTCCTCATACGTTTATTCCCCAAAACAGTCTCCCCATTCCCCAAAATTGTATCCCCGCAAAGGGCGAGTCGCATAGAAGTTGCTCATCAAAACCATACGTTTCGTCTCTAAAATGACTGTGGAGAAATATACATATACAATCCCTAGGGACTTTCCGGGTTCCACCTACCTCGGACCGTTGCTAAATGTGTGATCAGAGTCCACCAAATAGTCAGCCGTCTTATTCCCAAACTCCCTACAACATAGTCCACGGCCTTGATATTTGCGCATGCCCAGTTTAATGACGAAAGCTACTTCCGAAGGAAAAAGTGAATATCTTTAACATTGTCTTAAAAAAACACTCCAGAGCCTTGAAAAAAGTCAGCTTGCGAGGGATTAACCCAATATAAATTTTTTTTAAACGGTTTTATTTAGCTTGAGTTGACAGGTCGCATGGCCGCATGGCCGCATGCACGGCTGCACGGCTGCACGGCCGTTGTGAACGAATTTTGTAATTGAAATTTAAGTAACTTCCCCATAAGCTACAAGCATGAAACTTGGAATATAGTTCAGAACCCGATGACAATGCAATAATAAGAAAAAAATCGCCGCTAGGTGGCGCATGGATCGAGATATTCGCAAAAATTGTATTTGTGGACCGATTTGGCTCATATTTGGAACACTTAATACATACAAGAATAGAAATCGACCTGTGAAAAAAATCGCCGCTAGGTGGCGCATGGATCGAGATATTCTCAAATATCATATTTGTGGCCCGATTTGGCTCATATTTGGAACACTTAATACATACAAGAATTGAAAGCGACCTGTGAAAAAAAATCGCCGCTAGGTGGCGCATGGATCGAGATATTCACAAAAGTCGTATTTGTGGCCCGATTTGGCTCATATTTGGAACACATAATACATACAAGAATAGAAAGCGACCTATAAAAAAGCGCCGCTAGGTGGCGCATGGATCGAGATATTCACAAAAATCGTATTTGTGGACCGATTTGGCTCATATTTGGAACACTTAATACATACAAGAATAGAAATCGACCTGTGAAGGAAAATCGCCGCTAGGTGGCGCATGGATCGAGATATTCGCAAAAATCGTATTTGGCCCGATTTGGCTCATATTTGGAACACTTAATACATACAAGAATTGAAAACGATCTATCAAAAAAAATCGCCGCTAGGTGGCGGAAGGATCGAGATATTCACAAAAATCATATTTGTGGTCTGATTTTGCCCATATTTGGAACACATAATACATAGATACAGGAATATAAAGCGACCTATGATGCCCGAGTTGGCTCATATTTGGAACAAATATTGCATACAGTCCGGTAGAAGTGACATCAAAATATTTTGGAGTTGGAGGAGGGACAAGCATACGTGGCGCAGAGTCGAGTAAAGTCTTTGGAAGAATTATGTATTGATGACTTAGGTTGCAACAAATTGTCAGGAAATAGTCCTTGTAATAATGAGTCACTAAATGAACTAAATAGAATGAGAAATAATAGGCAATTAAATAAAGACTAAAAACTTGAAATAAAATAATTTAAAAAAATTTTTTAAGTTAAACGCTTTTATTGAAAACAATACTTACATGAAGTAATAATAATACGAAAAGCTAGAAAATAATTAGGTAGGTCCTAGGTACTAGTCATCACACTCCTTATCAATCTATGGCGTTGATCAGACAATTAAATAAAAGCGTTGGGCGCGTGAAATTTCTAAAAATGTGACTGATTAAGGTTCAGTTAGTTTTACTTATGGCTATCAGTAGAAATATGACGCGTCCAACGCTTTTATTTAATTGTCTGATCAACGCCATAGATTGATAAGGAGTGTGATGACTAGTACCTAGGACCTACCTAATTATTTTCTAGCTTTTCGTATTATTATTACTTCATGTAAGTATTGTTTTCAATAAAACCGTTTAACTTAAAAATTTTTTTTTAATTATTTTATTTTAATAAATCATTAAATTCGAAGACAAGTACTTTATTTTATTAAAAAACAACAAATTACATATAAGCATATCGGTATCACCTGAAAATACGGGTACCGGTGCGTATGAGTAACATTTTTTTTAAATTTGTTTTAAAAGAGTTACATACAAACAAAAAATCCAATTGTAGCTAATATACGAGTGTTGAAAACTACCCAAGTGGGACGAATTTTCACATTTTAAAAAATCTAAAATTTTGAAGAATTCAGCTGGAAAAAGAAATTGAAATTGTTCGAATGGCATCAAAATATGTACAAATTTTGGTGAAATCTCTGATGCAAAGTCCATCACTAGGATGAGTTGCCATGGAATGCCACATATGTATGTATTGTATGTTGCGCTATGTAACGGTGAATATATGTATGTTAAGTGATATTGGTTTCTCGAGAATTTTAATATTCCTAAAAAAATATTAAATTCTCAAATTATAGAAATGCATTCAACCAATTTAAAACGCGAAATAACTTTTACAAATAAGTGTGACGTTATGAAACGGTTGTAAAGTATCGGACAACAGAGAAACGTTAATTCCGTAAATTGGAAGTTGTTTTTTTCCAAGAATTATGCGCTGCTGTTGCTAAAAAAAGCTCACGTTCACTTAAAAAAGGCATGGGCGCCAAGTACCCGTGAAGTTTGTTGTGTTAACATACAGGAAACTAATGTTTACTAGAGTTCGCCGAGGGGTGGAGATTAAACCACAACAGGGGTAACATTACCAGAAAGAAATAGTTACGGGCTATTTGAGAAGAGTTTCGTCTGCTACTGGTCGGTAAAAATCAATATCGACAAATTATTGATTTATTATCAGTTTATTATTGAAAGCATATTATTATCGTAGAGTTTCCGATTTGTTATCGGCTTGCTACCGATTTGTTATCAGCTTGACATCGTCTTCTTATCGGTTTCTTATGGGCTTGCTATTGAAGTGTTTCACATGTGTCAACGATTTTATATTGAAGTTTCATAGGTATCTGTTTCATAACAAACCGATGGGTCGTCGTTAACAAATTGATAACATACCGAAAACAAATTGGTAACACTATGATAAGAAATTGATAACCTTCCGATAACAAATTGATACATGTTTGATAAAAATATCGATAACATTTTTATAACGCCGATAACAAATTGGTAACACTCCTATAAAAAATCTATAAAGTTTTCGAATACAAATGGAACCCGCGATCTTACAAATTTATATTCTTTTGAGAATATATCATTAGCTTTTCGGTGAGTAATCGATAATTTTTTGATAAAAAATCAATGAAAAATTGGTAACAGTGCGATAACATATTGATAACGCATCTATAAATGGATACCTTGTCGACTAAAAATCTTGTTTGTTTTTTCTTTTATTTTATCCTTTTTACTTTTTTATTAATATTAGAGAAATATAACAAAATAATCACACGGCGATGGTTTCTGAATTTTTTTTTATTTAAATCAATTTAATTTAATTTTATTTATTTATTTTATTAAATTTATTTAATTTAATTTAACTTTATTTTATTTTATTATGTATTTTATTGAATTTTAGTTTGTTTTATTTTATTTTGTTTGATTGAATTTTATTTTATCTATTATTTTATTTCATTGAATTTAATTTAATTTTATTTTATTTTACTTTATTTTATTTTATTTTATTTCATTTTTTTTTATTTAATTTAATTTAATTTTACAGATTTTTTCAAGGTAGCTTTGAGCTCTAGTCCAATATATATATACATGTGTTTAATAAAAGACAGAAAATGTGTTTAAACAATATATATATATATATATATATATTGGTAGAATGGTTTGTATTGCCGTTACTTCGACTTCAATGTGAAGTATATTGTTAAAACACATTTGCTGCCTTTTATTAAACACATGTATATATATATTGGACTAGAGCTCAAACATATCTTGAATATATTAACTAAAACCCGAAATACAAGAAAGTAATTATTTAACTTTATTTTATTTTATTTAAATTTACTTTACTTACTTTACCTTATTTTATTTTCTTTTACTTTATTTTATTTTATTTTATATTTTATTTTATTTCAATTAATTTTCTTTATTTTTATTTTTTAAGTAATTTTATAATAATGATTTTATATTTTTTTCTATGTTTGCACTTTAATATTTTTTATAAATTCAACCAAATAATATACAAAGATGTTACAACCAAAAAAACCCGAAAGAGAAACAAAGTTCACCTTAAACCTCAACACCTAACCATGTGCTTTGTTTTTGTACTCACTTTATGTATCAGTAATAAAAACCTCTATATCCCTGCCTCTTTAGTTGCAATAATGCAACAATATGCAATATACATCTCTTCGTGTACTTGCATGCATAGAAATTGTGTGTATGCTCAGAGACTTTAATTTATATGTAAGTGACGTGTTTGCCTTGAGCTAGCGTGTGATTTCGCTCATATCATACTATGACAACACCTTACGCTTACAATCACGATTCCTCCATGCCATGAGCAAAGATGTTTACACATCCAAAGATTACTTTTTGCGGCTCAAATTTTTCAAATATCCTGTAGTGTGGAGAGTATGTTTTTTTTTTACAGACTAACCCTTCTACTATGTAGAATGAGTAGGAGGGTTCCTGGCCCAAAATACATACATACATACGTATATCAACTTCGAGAGTCATAAAAGGTTATTAACATGTCCGTTTGTTAAACCCACCACACATTTAACTATGGCACACCTTTTCGTAGTAAATTTTATTTCTCAATTCGCTTGCTAAACATTGGACTACTTTTTTCCACATAGCGCTCCTTGGTCGGTGAACTTTGCACCAAAATGTGGCATGTTAATTTTGAACGTGCAACGCTTGTAATTCGATGCATTTTGCGCAACAAATTCCTTATCAGCGATGCAACCACGAACGAAACAGCATCAGCACAGCAAATTGCAATTCAGTGCAAAGAAAGCAGCCAAGTTGCTTATTGTTGTTGTTTGCAACATTTCAAAATGCTCCACCGCCTAGCTGTAACCACAATTTGGCAGATATTTAAGTGTCGATTGTCGATTTTTGTTGTTGCTAACCGGAGTAGGTAACAGGAGCAGTATCAGCATTTGCAGCTGAAATCTAATGATGAATGAGATTGCTCTATGCTCGCGTTGTGTGGTGAAATATTGAAGGAAGTTTGCAAAATAGCGAATTATGAAATGAATGCAATCAATTATTCAAACTAAACATCGTTCGAAACGGATGAAGTAAAAAAAATAAAAAATAAATCGATTTTATATAAAAATTATTTAAATTATTTTTTTGTGCAAAACAAAAGGCTGACACATTAATACTGAACCACTTCCAGTTGTAGATGAGAAACCATCATGTGGAAATAAGATCTTTCAGTTGTGAATTAGAAAGGATCAAATGAGAAAAGAAAGTGTCCCTTCTTATCGATGTTGATAAAACTTTGCATAAAATAGATCCCGCACGCTTCGGAGCAGCCACCTAAAAATACCAGCTTGACCATCTCGGGAACGATTTGATATGACCTCGTTCTAGGTCATCCCAGCCTTTCCTTTCGTAAGGAAATCGTGGTCGCCAGAGACTCTTACTAAATATGTGTACGTTAACAATCAAACGTACTCCCCTGCACTAAAAACCCCGAATAGGCTTATTTCCTTTCTGGACGTGTTTGTGGTAATACAATAATGTAATATTTTCAATTCATGATGACATCGAACTTCTTTTTGTTAAAATGGGAATTTTACGTTACGTTCCCAAGTTATTTGGCCAACCGCGTATACAGCAGCTTACTACCAAACTTTATGTTAGATAGACACTGCGAACACAATGTGTAAGTCCAGAGGGAGAGGGAGAGAAGGGGGTTTAAAACGGAAAAGTAAGATAGAGGCTTCATTCAAAAACAGCTGAACAAAGAACTTTTATGGTTGCCATGTTGCCACCACATAATGGAAATAAATTTGAGCAAGGTATTTACATTATGTTTGTGACCTTCAAGCTCTCCTAAAATTCTCATATTTAAAAGGTTAAAGGAATCATGGAATGAAGTTGATCGATCACAGACCAGATCAGATCACACGCCATTAATTCTTTTCCTGGAAAAGCTGAGTTAAGAAGTAGTGCCATCGATTCCTTCCTTCATCATCTAAGTAAGAAAGATCATCCTCGAGATGACTACCTCGAACTTAATGAACTGACGCTGTTTGTGTTGGGGCAACCAATAGAAAGAAACACACTGGAGAACACCTGGGCCAATACATCACGCTCGATGGATAGCTAAGCTTATTTATGCATATAAATTGCGCCTTTTCCAAAATCAAGGAGTTTATCTCACAAATAAGGATACAAAAAATTTGGTTTATCCGTTTTGGAGCACGTGAAAAACTGGGTAGAAACTTCAATCAGCACCAATGCAGCTTTCAATGACCTAACGTTTTGGAAAGAGGCAGGGAAATACTGAGCAATTGATAAAGAGATAGCTAAAACCATAAAAAAATGCAGTCACATTTGAGGTACCTATGCGACGAGCTGGTCGGATTATCAGTTTTTTCCACAAAAGTGAGCCATGAAAACAAAGTAAGCATTGTGAATAAGATGTCTCTCTTCCTGCACCGGAGAGGATGATTAGAGGAAACGCCAATTTACTAAGTGATGAATGTGAATTGGCAGATTTTGCTAATAGTAGAACAATGTTACTAAGCTAAACATAAAACAACGCTTTTTAGACAAACACTCAAGTGAATGGGAACAGAAGCCAGAGTTTAAGCAGGCAAGAAATACAATTAATAAAATCAAAGTGGTCAATGACATCGACTAAAAAGGCCTTAAACTAATTCAAGATTTTAACAAACTCATAACAAATGATGAGGAGGAAAAACAGCTGGTGCTGCAGATTGTAGAGGCTAACCGAAAACAAGTTCCGACTGTACCAACAAAGAAGGTCGTTTTAGAAAGCCTACAGAAACCGCCCACTTCCAAAGGAAAATTATAAAGACTTCATATTGATTATTTATATTCACAATAAAATGTACTTATTTTAAAGAAGGATCGTACTTTAAAACATGCATATATATTAAGGTTCTTGTATCCTACCATGTCTAATCATTTTTTCCAGAAATTTTAGAAAAATTCCAGTTTTCAGATTTTAAACAGCATTGAGCACTGCCTTCCAAATGACCTATGATCTTGAAATTTTGGCTCCTCACTTCTTTTATCCAATATAAAAGAATTGGAGGGTCCCTTGGCCTTAACATTCAACTTGGGCTTTTACTATAAGATCTTGAACCACCCTAGTGGGTATTGCCCACACTTCCACTCTGAGACATATTTGTCCATTGAGAGTGCCCTCAGTAAGTGCAAGATGGCGGCACATTCGTTTAAGCCCATTACCTCTTAGTGGTCCTCAACGAACCACTTGCTTTTCGTGATGAACCGTGAGCCCTTCTTCTTTGAAGCGCCGGACATCGGCACAGAAAGTGGTAGATCGATTCATCTTCCTCCTCATTCTGACAGCTTTTGCAGAGGGAGCTTGTTGGTATTCACCGTCGGAGCATTGGTGCGATAATGACCAGTGATGACACCCGTAAGTACCCTCAACGCGGATTTGTTTAGTTTGAGAAGGAAGCTGGTGGCGCCTTTCCTATCCAAGCGTGGCCATAAGGACCTTGAGACCTGGCAGTCAACCCTCTTGGTCCATAGCAAGTCCGTTGCCCACTTCTCATATTACTCGATTCTCCCCAGGAGAAAACTCAGCGGTAGTCGAACGGAGCTTTTCGCTTCGCTTTTGTCCAAATCGGAACCTTACCTAGCCATCTCATCTGCGAGCTCATTCCCTTCAATACCGCCGTGCCCAGGGACTCAGCAAAGGGAAACATTGATATGATTATAGAACCCAGCGAGGGTCTACATCTCCGGTTAAGCCTGAATTAAATTAAATTAAGGTGAAGCACCTTATTACAATAGAGTTGTCAGATCTCGATGAAACAATTAAGCTAGGTCCTAGAAAACTTGTAATATTTGCCAAGAGGACGGAGTTACTCTATAACATAAGTCTTGGGCCTTGATTAGGGTTCTTCCGTTGGGTCGTCAATAAATTCTTGAAACACGTAACACTATGGACACATTAAGTATATGTGAGGTCTTTATTGACCGGCCAGTTCCACCTAACTAACCTTATTACCATATTCGGGATTGAATCAGTTCCATAACATACCGGTTAGTTGTCGATTATAAATCTATAACACTCCGATAACAAATTGGTAACACTCAGTTAAGAAATCGATAACGTTTCGATATCAAATCGATTCTTTTTCGATAACAAATCGATACATTTTCGATAGCATATCGATAGCCAGTTGATATCACTCCGATAACATAAAGATAATTTTTGTTAGCAAATCGATAACTCACACGTCGATACCTTTTTGATAACTTTTTGATAACAAATCGATTTTTTACATTCGTTAACTTTTCGTTAAATAGGCGATAACTTTTTGAGAGTAAATCGATAACAAACCGATAACTCGTCGATAAAAAATAGGTAACTCCATGATAACCTTTGTTATCGACAGTAAATTTGTAACACTTCGATAACTTGTGTATACCTCGTCGATAACACACCTATAAAAAACAGATAAATTGTCTAACATGTCTAACATCGATAACAAACCGTGACTACAATTACCTTACCTACTTATTTAATTGGCGCTCAACCATTTAAAAGGTTATGGCCGTCCAACAAAGCGCGCCAGTCGCTCCTTCTCTCTGCCAACCGGCGCCAATTGGTCACACTAAGGGAGTATAAATCGTTTTCCACCTGGTACTTCCATCGGAGTGGGGGCCGCCCTCTATCTCTGCTTCCATAGGCGAGTTCCGATATAAACACTTTCTTGGCCGGAGCGTCATCTTTCATTCGCATAACATGGCCTAGCCAGTGCAGCCGCTGCGTTTTAATTCCCTGGACTATGTTAGTGTCTACGTAGAGCTCGTACACCTCATCGTTAAATCTTCTTCGGTACTTGCCATCGCCAACGCGTAGAGGTCCATACATTTTTCTCGAACACTCCCAGAACCGCTTCATCTGATGTTGTCATGGTCCGTGAGGACCTATGTAATAACATAACTCCGTCCTCTTAGTTAATGCTAGAAGATTTCTAAAAGCTATGCTACTTACTGCTTTTAAATCCAATAGCTGGTGCTTAGCCTGGCAAGCGCAGGGGACGAACACAATGTGTAAGTCCAGAGGGAGAGGGAGAGAAGGGGGTTTAAAACGGAAAAGTAAGATAGAGGCTCATTAATATTTCGAAGAACTTTTCTCTCGAACATTCCTAAAGCTGCCTCATCTGATTTTGTCATGGTCCATATAGCAGGACGGGTACGATTAGTGACTTGAAAAGCATGATTTTCGTTTGCCGAGAGAGGACTTTACTTACTTTACTTCACTTACTAATTGGCTTTTTGCAAATCTGGTCGATGGTAGATCTACCAGGTCTGAAGCTGCTCTGATAGGGTCCAATCAGTCGATTTATGGCGGGCTTCAATCTTTCGCACAACACGCTTGACAGGATCTGATATGAGAAGTGTTCTCTCCATAATTTAATAGCGTTTTCTTTTCTGAAATAAATTGTTGCCTAAGTAAATGGTAAAGCCTTAGTAGAGTTACTCCTACCCCAGAAAATGTCCAACATTTATAGTGCATACAAAGAACATTTCAACTCACCATATTCACTCATATTAACAGAGTATATGTGGAACTTAAGAGCGAATTGAGAGTTTCACAGAGTTGCACTGCCACACCGCCATTTTATACAGGGTAAAAGTGTAGAGCTTTTGCGTTGCGAGCAGGCAACAATTTTCACAAAAAACGAAATACCCCGTAAAGGCGTTGCCTGTTTTTTAGAATAGAACAACAACCCTTGCGCGGCGTACAAAGAGCGTAACACTTTAGCCAGAAAAGAAAACGCTATAAGACTCTCTGGACATCGCTTACCAGATCGCCGTTTGTGATAGTAGCAGCAAGAAAACGGTTACACGAAGAAGCAAGTAAATAGAAACCGGCAGCCGGCAGTAAGAAATAGCGAAACTGGAAAGGATTTGCTTGTATGCGCATTATTTTGTGTTAAATCACTATATCTCAAAACTTATCGTACTCCCAGAAGGACGGACATGCAAAACATCAATCATTTGATTTGTGTATCGTTTGAAATTCGATTAATAATCGTCTATATCTATATCACAACGTGTATGCCGTTAAAATATACCGTTAGTGGCATAAAATTACTATACTCTATGTGCTATGCACAGCTCAGTATAATGATTGCCAATAAATGATAACTAATAAATCTCATAGAGTGCAAAAACACAGTTTCAAGAGATTGCAAAAGAAACCAATTTTATTCTCCCCCGCTATATGCTTCTTTGGCCTTAACATTGGAGGTGTTTGTTTATCAATTGTACAGCTAAGATTAATCAAATCATATGATGGCACGCCTTTTGCCACCTAACTTTTTTATGATCTCGCCGATCTCGCCATACCTTGGCACTTTTCTTGCCGTTTTACACTTATGTAGCTGCCATCTTACATGACAAGTTAAACGGAAAAGAGATTAATCGGCAACGCTGAAGAAGAATAAGAAAAATAGTGTTTTTCACGAGCACTTTTGTTTGTGTATTGACCGTTGTGTTGATTGCTTGGCATTAAAAAATTACTATTGCAGTTGCAGGTGCTGATGCTCTTAGCAGTGGCTACTGTTTGTTCTTATTAATTTATAACTCGATTGTGGAAAATGGTGGCAGCGCGTAACGGTGACCGACAACTTCCAAGCACATCGTCCATTGTTTGCTCGATTGCATTTGGCTGAGTGTAAGTAGCAAAATTGTTGCATGCCACATGGCTGGTCGCTGGTGACTGGAGACTGTAAAGTGCAAACCAAGCACACATGAGTGCAAATGCAGCAGCACAACAAAATAAATAGTTCAACGATTTTGAAACCAATATTGCAGCTGTAGAGCAACACGATTTACTGTTACTTATACATACTCCCATTTTTCCCATAACATTTTAAATATTTACTAACAATTTTCTGACTTTTTCTTGATTTACTATATTTGGTAGATTCTATTAATATAAAATCAATAATTCTAAAATATATGCTCTTGAGAGTAAGGATTTCCAGTCTAAAGGCAACAGGGATCCAGTTAACTAGAATTTATTTTGAATGCGATCTACATCTTGATTAGGTTAGGTTAAATTAAGAGGGTGTGCATGGGTATTAGGGTGGTCCAAAAACCAAAGTTTATTTTAAAGACCAAGGGACCCTCCAATTTTGTTACATCTAACGGAAGATTAATCTAAGCAAAATTTTAGCTCTGTAGAGCATATAGAAAGCAGTGCTCAACAAGGTTTAGTTTTCGTGAATTCTGTGAATTTTTATTTGTTTGTTTTTAAGGCTTCAGAAGTTGAAAAATGTGTGGTCTTCAATAAATTTGATATTAAACATGTTATCAGCCCCTTTTTTATTTCAGGTTTAAACTATACTTCAATCAAAATGAGTGCACTTAAGACGCGTCAGGCAGACAGTGTTTACTGCTGCAAAATCCACTACTCCTTCCATTAATATACCCGATGCGGGCTTAAATGATGGTTTAAGGGCCAAAGAAATTCAGAAAATGGTACTGATTATGAATTATATCAGCCTTCTTCCAAAAAAAATTTGAAAAAGTTTTAGGTGGCAAGAACGAAGATGTTTCTGAACCAAAGGCTAAGAAGAGCTTTTTTGACATGAATGTGGCAGGGGCTTTAGACAGAAATAGTGTCCGATCGTGAGGCTGTAAGGCTTATCATTCATATTGCCGCCGCACTTGGCCATGATCCCGCAGCATTGCCGCTTTCAAGAAGTTCGATAAAAAGAAAACGAGAAGCAGCAAGGCAGAATTTTTCGACAGAGACGATGTAAAAGTTAGCAGACATAAAAGAACCAATTGCTGTTCATTGTGACAGGAAAATCTTGCCTGACATTTTAGGTTCACAAAAAGTAGACAGACTACCAGTGCTAGTTTCCTATGGTGATGGAAATGAGAAACTGCTGGGGGTGCCAAAGCTGGCTAGTGCAACAGGTACGAAAACTGGAGATGCAGTACTTAAAACTCTTAAGACATGGCATCTCGATGATAAAGTCATTGGTATGGGCTTTGACACAACAAGCGTCAACACCGGTATGAAGAATGGTGTATGCAATTTCATTCAAAAACAGCTGAACAAAGAACTTTTATGGTTGCCATGTTGCCACCACATAATGGAAATAAATTTGAGCAAGGTATTTACATTATGTCTGTGACCTTCAAGCTCTCCTAAAATTCCCATATTTAAAAGGTTAAAGGAATCATGGAATGAAGTTGATCGATCAGATCACACACCATTAATTTTTTTCCTGGAAAAGCTGAGTTAAGAAGTAGTGCCATCGATTCCTTCCTTCATCATCTAAGTAAGAAAGATCATCCTCGAGATGACTACCTCGAACTTAATGAACTGACGCTGTTGGTGTTGGGGCAACCAATAGAAAGAAACACACTGGAGAACACCTGGGCCAATACATCACGCTCGATGGATAGCTAAGCTTATTTATGCATATAAATTGCGCCTTTTCCAAAATCAAGGAGTTTATCTCACAAATAAGGATACAAAAAATTTGGTTTATCCGTTTTGGAGCACGTGAAAAACTGGGTAGAGACTACAATCAGCACCAATGCAGCTTTCAATGACCTAACGTTTTGGAAAGAGGCAGGGAAATACTGAGCAATTGATAAAGAGATAGCTAAAACCATAAAAAAATGCAGTCACATTTGAGGTACCTATGCGACGAGCTGGTCGGATTATCAGTTTTTTCCACAAAAGTGAGCCATGAAAACAAAGTAAGCATTCTGAATAAGATGTCTCTCTTCCTGCACCGGAGAGGATGATAAGAGGAAACGCCAATTTACTAAGTGATGAATGTGAATTGGCAGATTTTGCTAAAAGTAGAACAATGTTACTAAGCTAAACATAAAACAAAGCTTTTTGGACAAACACTCAAGTGAATGGGAACAGAAGCCAGAGTTTAAGCAGGCAAGAAATACAATTAATAAAATCAAAGTGGTCAATGACATCGACTAAAAAGGCGTTAAACTAATTCAAGATTTTAACAAACTCATAACAAATGATGAGGAGGAAAAACAGCTGGTGCTGCAGATTGTAGAGGCTAACCGAAAACAAGTTCCGACTGTACCAACAAAGAAGGTCGTTTTAGAAAGCCTACAGAAACCGCCCACTTCCAAAGGAAAATTATAAAGACTTCATATTGATTATTTATATTCACAATAAAATGTACTTATTTTAAAGAAGGTTCGTACTTTAAAACATGCATATATATTAAGGTTCTTGTATCCTACCATGTCTAATCATTTTTTCCAGAAATTTTAGAAAAATTCCAGTTTTCAGATTTTAAACAGCATTGAGCACTGACTTCCAAATTACGTATGACCTTGAAATTTTGGCTTCTCACTTCTTTTATCCAATATAAAAGAATTGGAGGGTCCCTTGGCCTTAACATTCAACTTGGGCTTTTACTATAAGATCTTGAACCACCCTAGTGGGTATTGCCCACACTTCCACTCTGAGACATATTTGTCCATTGAGAGTGCCCTCAGTAAGTGCAAGATGGCGACACATTCGTTTAAGCCCATTACCTCTTAGTGGTCCTCAACGAACCACTTGCTTTTCCTGATGAACCGTGAGCCCTTCTTCTTTGAAGCGCCGGACATCGGCAGAGAAAGTGGTAGATCGATTCATCTTCCTCCTCATTCTGACAGCTTTTGCAGAGGGAGCTTGTTGGTATTCACCGTCGGAGCATTGGTGCGATAATGACCAGTGATGACACCCGTAAGTACCCTCATCGCGGATTTGTTTAGTTTGAGAAGGAAGCTGGTGGCGCCTTTCCTATCCAAGCGTGGCCATAAGGACCTTGAGACCTGGCAGTCAACCCTCTTGGTCCATAGCAAGTCCGTTGCCCACTTCTCATATTACTCGATTCTCCCCAGGAGAAAACTCAGCGGTAGTCGAACGGAGCTTTTCGCTTCGCTTTTGTCCAAATCGGAACCTTACCTAGCCATCTCATCTGCGAGCTCATTCCCTTCAATACCGCCGTGCCCAGGGACTCAGCAAAGGGAAACATTGATATGATTATAGAACCCAGCGAGGGTCTACATCTCCGGTTAAGCCTGAATTAAATTAAATTAAGGTGAAGCACCTTATTACAATAGAGTTGCCAGATCTCGATGAAACAATTAAGCTAGGTCCTAGAAAACTTGTAATATTTGCCAAGAGGACGGAGTTACTCTATAACATAAGTCTTGGGCCTTGATTAGGGTTCTTCCGTTGGGTCGTCAATAAATTCTTGAAACACGTAACACTATGGACACATTAAGTATATGTGAGGTCTTTATTGACCGGCCAGTTCCACCTAACTAACTTTATTACCATATTCGGGATTGAATCAGTTCCATAACATACCGGTTAGTTGTCGATTATAAATCTATAACACTCCGATAACAAATTGGTAACACTCAGTTAAGAAATCGATAACGTTTCGATATCAAATCGATTCTTTTTCGATAACAAATCGATACATTTTCGATAGCATATCGATAGCCAGTTGATATCACTCCGATAACATAAAGATAATTTTTGTTAGCAAATCGATAACTCACACGTCGATACCTTTTTGATAACTTTTTGATAACAAATCGATTTTTTTACATTCGTTAACTTTTCGTTAAATAGGTGATAACTTTTTGAGAATAAATCGATAACAAACCGATAACTCGTCGATAAAAAATAGGTAACTCCATGATAACCTTTGTTATCGACAGTAAATTTGTAACACTTCGATAACTTGTGTATACCTCGTCGATAACACACCTATAAAAAACAGATAAATTGTCTAACATGTCTAACCCATCGATAACAAACCGTGACTACAATTACGCTTGCATTTTACATTCCCCCATATAGCATACCACGCTTACACTTACCTACGCCTAAATTCTGGTTTCCCCCAACCATGAGTAAAGATAATTACACACCAAAAAGGCAGGAATCATTTGCTTCTCCAATTACTTATATAATTTCTATTTGGTTAAGTGAAATATTTAAATGTGTTCTGAGTTAAAAAACTGGATGGTTATTGAAAGACCATACTTTTCTGACCGTACAAATGCTAGCATCCCTTTAAGGAGGATATAACTAGAAGGGCAAAGCCCTTAGAAACCACAGGCAACGTACTGGAGCAATTTCCAGACATTTTTATATATATAAAGCCACGTAAGGAGGAAGAGATAAATGCGTACCAAAAATCCTGCCTTCCAAAAGGAACAAGAGGCTACAAAAAGCCGTTGGTTGAGCGAAGAGCTGTAGAATTCGCCGAACAAGGGGTTATATGTTTTAAAAAAGGAATATGGGGGCTACTGGGACGAATATAGAGATGTTTGATGATCTATAAGCAAGAAATTAGTAGAAGAAAGAGATTTAATTTCTATCTATCCATTACGGTTGAGCAAAGTCCTTTTTAAGATCCAATGAATGATCCAGTTGTATAGAAGTGTCTTTTGAAGCGCTCGTTCGAAATTATGCGGAAGAACCGCTATATGGGGTGATCCCTGCTATACTAAATTTTTCAGGTAGAAGGACAGTCCTGGAGCACAGCTGGCATCGTTTTCCTATGTGCCCCGCAGTCTTAAGGCCCGTTAGCTCAACGTATTAACGAAAAATTTCCTTCTCCATCATAACACGCATTCATCAAAAGTAAGTCGGCCGATACTGCACAGCCTAAGGTAGTTATAAAAATAGAGAAAACCTTGGAATACATGAAGTGTTTAGAGATATTTAGATAGATCCCGACTAAACAAGTTGAACCAGTTACATTTTAAGTTGGAGGAACAGGGACACGCCGCAACTACACAGGCAGTATGACGAAGGAGTTAGCCAATTAACGGCATATGTCAGTAAGCATTAAAGGTCTGTCGGTAAATATAATTCGGGATGTCTTGGTTTCTGACGTCAGTTTGACTGCCAACGTGGATATGAATAATCCTAGAGATAGCATGTTGTAGTGAAAGCTCAATACGGCGAAGTGAGTGAACAAAGTCTCTACTTTAAAGAGTACACCTCAAAAAACTCCAGGGAATATGCAGGCTATAAATTCTTATCATTACGGGTACCCTGAAAGCAACCCCGACGACTGCACTGTATGCCATTCTGCACATTCCACCTGTAGACTTAGTGGCAAAGAACATAGCGTTTACAACTGCAAAGAGACTCGATAGCACGGGGTAGCTTGGGCACATACCATACGGCCATAGTAGTATAGCATTACCAATTACAGGACGAACATGTCTTACATGTGTAAGCAATTCCTGGAAAATATCTGGATAGGAAGAAATATATATCTATATTAGGTCCGCGGGCATATGGGATTAAATAGAAATGAAGAATGGAATAAGCTAATTTACACACGCGAGTCTCTTTAAGCTTGTACTGTAGACGTCCCAATCAGATTGGGCGAGAGTTGCTCGACCAACCGCTGAACTGCCTAAGACCATGCGCAAGTCTTAAGGCATTATACTAACAAATTTAGTATCATTAATAACAAGTAAAGGTGTTTAAGTTCGGGTGTAACCGAACATTATATACTCAGCGTGATCTTCAATTGTACATTTCATTTCAGAATGTTATATATATAAAAAGTGGGCGTGGTTATGATGCGATATCGCTCATTTTCAATACCAGTTTATTCTGGGTCCAGATAAGCTCGTTTACCAAATTTGGTGAAGATATTCAATATTTACTCAAGTTATCGTGTTAACGGACAGACAGACGGACGGACATGGCTCAATAAAATTTTTTTCGATATTGATGATTTTGATATATCAAAGTCTATATCTATCTCGATTCCTTTATACCTGTACAACCAACCGTTATCCAATCAAAGTTAATATACTCTGTGTGCAAAGCACGCTGAGTATAAAAAGAGGGGACTGCAGGCTTACGATGAAAGGACGTGCTGCAGGATTACAGTGTTAAGCATATGTGACCCGGTCGATGAAAAGCTGTTAACAGCTGTTACTCGCAATTTCTTGTTTGAGTCATAAGCCACCTTTTCATAGACCGGGTCACATATATTGTGTTCGTATCCAACACTCGCCGGATCAAGACTCCAGCTACTTGGAGTGACGGAAAGACGATAGAGCTTTTTTAAATCATTAGTAATTGTTCTTGATAAAATTATTGTTTGGTTGAATACTGTCAACATATTCAGTCTATTTGAGATAGTTACGGACCGGCCAGTTCAACCAAACAGAGCCTCTGTCACGCGAATTTGCATGGCTTTGAAGACGGTTTCAACCAGAGGCTTTTCTTGAGTTAAAGCTATAAAATTAAAAAGCAGCTGAACAATCAATTAACCGATTACTTGATTAATCAACACCGAACACTACTTCAGTAATTTATAAAACAGTTGTTTAAAAAAATTTCCTTTTGCTAAATACTCGTTGGCTCTGCTAAGGCGCCCAATAAAAAAATGTATAATTTTGATTATGAAATAAAAAAACAATCTTAAATAATTTAAAAGTAATCGATTTTAATCATTAATTCTGCAATAATTAGTTCTGTAACAATTGAAAACTAAATTCCTTTAAAATTGATTTCAAACTTTTGATTACAACTATTAATTGTATAAAAATTGTGATTACGATTCATCAATTTAAAATAATAAGCCTGTCATTCTTCGTTGATTTTATTTTAATAAAAAAACAATGAAATTGCTGCAATCAATGAATACAGGTTGATTTTACTTTTATTTTTTACCAGTGATAGTCAACCCAATAATTTATTGCTATGCAATGATTGCTTTGTTGGTTTAGCGATAAAGACGCTCCGCCGATAGCTTTAGGGGAGTGTTATCGATGTTGATGATACTTTACCAGATATAGATTAGGTACCTTCCGGTCACAAGCACCATTAAGGTATAAGCCCCACCATCTCGGGCACTATTTAATATGACCACATTGAACTTTAAAGGCCATGCCGCTCCCTAGTTCCATGAAGAACATTGAATCGCCAGAACTTCCGCTGCTAAAGAAACGAGATTCGCGATGAGTAGGTGAGGTTGATAACTTCGTTGGGAATGCTATAAATAGCGCTGGCAGTCCCTTCAATCAATTAGGATATGCAAGCACTGTAATCGTTGCAAAAAAAAGCAATGATGATTGATTATGCAGCGCTTGTCAAAATAATAGAACTCCCAGTCAAAAATCTTGTAACAAAACTGCGGTAGATTGGACTAGGTTTGATGATTCGCTTTATTTAGTTCAAGAATATTTTTCGGGATAGGGCGCTGCATTGTCCGAAAGAAAACAACAACCCCTAGTGGCGAAATATCTGGGGTATAAAATTCACCAAGGACCAATAGTTCTCCGCATGCTTATTAGTTCATAATCAGAAAAAATTTTACTAACAATAAATTTCACTTACTTTCGCCGGTATTCGCTGGCTCCAATGTCCACAATTGTTTCTTCTTCAAGCTGGCACCATTCGCATTCAACTTGAAACCGAAAGTTTCGGCCGTCATATATCTATGTGCGCCATTAATTAGACCAATTGTCCACCAACCTTTCTGCTGATTTTGTGATATAATATCACCATTCGTATGGTTCAGCTCATAGCTTTGACCATTCATTGTACTGCTTACTGGTTGGGGAGCAATGGTGATGCTTTTAATTACAACTGGCGTGAAAATAGTTTGTGAATACGAGATGATTAGCTATTTAGACGTATGTATGTAGTAATGTTATAGCTAATAAATCTGCAATGAAAAAAAAAACGGAAAGTTTTTATTAACTAAAAAGTGGCAAACAAACATTTAAATAATTTTTATAGTACATCGTTTAATTAATTGCTCAATTTGTTTGCCAAGCTTTGCTTGCATAGACTCATCAATCATAATCTCTTCTTTGAGTTATTTCATACAATATTGTTTAAACATACATTTACTACGTACGGTATATATGTGTTAGGCCCGGTTTTTCAGGACAACTTCAACTCAGTTTGTCAGTTAAACTACGCTTAAACTATTTCTGCAGTTTTTCAGTCTACTTTAACTGAAAATTTGAGCTAAGCTTAAGCGGCCGATCTGGCAGGGTTAAACTCTAGTTAATCTATCAGTTATTTCATTCGAAATGGTGTCGAATATACCCAACAAACATTTGGACTTGAGTACGATTAGAGCTCATGTTGATAACTAGGCATACTTCTAAAATCTCAAGAGTTGATTCGAAACAGTGGCTCAACTCGAGAATCATAACGTACTCTGCAAAAGAGGGAATTTTTTATAGAGCAAATATACTGTTAAGTTGAAAAAATTTAATTAACAACTTGTGGGTCTCTAACTGGACTCAAATGTAAGGTTCCATGATGTTGATGTTGGATCTTCGGTGTGGTAGGCGGAGCACGCTACCATCACACCACGGCGGCCGCCTAGTTATAATTTATTCTTTATTAATTACGCTTCATTACTGCTATCAACCAGGTCTTTATTTCTCACAATAAACAGCTGTTGGTTTAGGTGGTACCACCTTGGAGATTTTTTTTCAACTCCACCTCAACTCGATATATAATGTAAGATATCAACTGCAGAAATGGGTTGAATATTCATTTGAGAACTGTAAATTTCTCAAAATCTCTCGAAATTAGGATAATAATTGGAAAATATTAATGACATTGGAGATCAACTGGAAAACTTTTAATTTTAGAAAATTTCTCAAAGGTTGGATAGTGACTGGAGAATGAAGTTGGATATCAACTCGAGAACTATCTGGTTTAAGAATAATTAAATAATGATGTTGGATATTACTTCCGGAACTAGATATATATTTCGCTGGAGAAATATCCTTTAAATGTTTGTTGGGTAAGCAAAATCCAGTTGTTTTCGTATCTACAAATTATCTAGAAAGAAACCAATGTTGCCGTACAAAAAAACCTACCGCAAAGGCGACCTTAAACTGTGACTGAAAACCTACTCAGTAGTTTAAATGGAGTTTAAATTTGACTAGAGTTTAAGCAAACTTAGTTTAAGCTTAGCTTAACCAACTACTGTAAACCCGGGCCTTAGTGTAACAAACTCGTATGTGAGAATGCAAAAAATAATATTTTACAATAAGCGTTGGCAAACGCGTTTTACTAGTAAATTTCTATAGTAAATATATCCGTTAATAAAATATGCTCTAAGCTATACATCTACAGTTACTAAAATTTAAAATGAGACAATCTTTAATTTAAAGATTTTCACTTTTTGTATTGGGTTTTTATACGTGAAACCTAACTAGGCTCATATAAAACTTAGCCAGTATCAGCAACCACATAGAATTTGAAATATACGTATACATACGGTTGTGAACACAAAAATAGCACAATCAATTTAATCATACATTTGGTTATTTTCAGGGGCGGAAACTATTATTCCTTTTATAATATAATTCCTTGCAAAACTATTAATTTTGGACTTTTAATATATTTGGATCAAGATAAAAATTATTTTCGGATTTTTATTACCTGAGTCCGATAGAATTAGTTAAGCTCGGACTTTTAAAAATAAAAGTCCGGAAATAAAAATTAAGTCCGGACTTTTATTTTTTAAGGCCAAAATAAAAGTCCAACTTGATAACAAAGAAACGGCTTATCCGAAATAAAAAAAAAATTATAAAAAATAAAAGTCCGGATTTAACTTTTATTTCCGCACTTTTATTTTAAAAGTCCGAGCTTTACTAGTTCTATCGGACTCAAAAAATAAAAATACAGATTTTACTTTTATATGTGAACTTTTACGGAAAAAGTTCGAAAAATAAAAACGATGCATGATTCGACATGATATTGCTATAGGGTACCTGAGAACTATAACATTTTCACCTAGGAAAATTTTTTGACCCGGACTTTTTCGACTCCGAAAAAAAAAAATTATTATTTTCCGTCCCTGGTTATTTTAATTATTTTCGTTAATCTTGACAAAAACTACTAAGGTTGTCTAAGCTCGTGTGTAACCGAGCATTAAATACTCAGCTGAGAGCGTCTTTAAGAATCGATTTTCTCTTCCTCTTTATAAAGGAAATAAGTAACCACACGCAATTCCTATTTCACCTGGTTGGGATCCATAATATGATTGCTCCGCCCATTTTTAAAAAAGGTAAAATATCATTGACATACAGTTATTTTTCGCGAATATATGTCTATTTTATTCTTCTACGGTCTTTTCAGACCTCTTTTATATAAAAAAGGGCGTGATCGTTATGCGATGTCTAAGCGGGGTCGCCCCTCGGCAATGATTTGCCAAGCGCTCGGAGTGTATTTCTGCCATGAAAAGCTTCTCAGTGAAAATTCATCTGCCTTGCAAATGCCGTTCGGAGTCGGCATAAAACATGTAGGTCTAGTCCCCGCCATTTTGTAGGAAAAATTTAAAAGGAGCACAACATAAATTGGAAGAGAAGCTCGGCCTGAAATCTCTTCGTAGATTATCGCGCCTTACTTTTTTTTAGTAGATATTAGTGATCGAACGATATTTCACTATCGGTGATTGCATCGCCGCGAATGAAAAATCGCTATGTGATAGCTATTGCTATCCAAATATATCAGTGATTGGCGATTTTCCTTCCTTCGATTCTTTTAAATGACAATCACCTCTGGCAGCATTTCGCCAACACCAATATTTCTTCATGAAGCAATATTTCTTCACTCGGTTCTTTTAGCTAGTTTACTCTTTCAGGCGACGTTATATTGAATTGATATTTTTATAAACGACGTTTTGATCTGGTGGGCTGCGAAAATTTGGTTGTATTAATTTATTAAAAATCCGTTTCAATACCGAGTGAAAGATGAGAGAAAATTATAGTAAAAAAAGAAGTAAAATGTGGAATTTTATGAGCCCATAAATGAAACGCATGCAAAGCCCGGTGATAATTGTAAAAGTCCCCGTTCATATAAATATTTCATGAAGTGTATAAAAGAGATTAAATGACTGAAATGTTTTGTTTTTAATTACAAATGACGCCAAATAGACCTGGGCTTTAGACTTGGTCTAAGATTGGTTGCCTGTGTAATTCCTAAGTTAATACTTCTAGGCAGTAGCCGTTAGCAGTTTTATAAAATTTGTGTTTTTGATGGAAAAATAAAAGAATTATAGAAATATATATCACTCTTCTTATTGTAAACAGATGTAACTAAAAACTTAAGTTTTTTGGAAGAATGCATTTCAAGTTTTGTTTGGTTGAATTCTCCGGCTAATTTCTAGGGCACTGAAGTGGGCGGCTAATTTTCTGTTAAAAAATATTTTTATAATAGTTTGAAGAATATGCTATATTTTTGCTCTGCATTTTTCATTTAAAATTAATTCACTTTACTATAAAAACATTATGCAGCCAAGTACAAATTTCAGAATAAATTCATACGGAGTATTTCTGAATACATCGGTGTAGTATAAAAATAATTGTAAATAAATCATGTTTTTATGGTGTTACATATACAGATTTATTTCGGGTTGATTCATCTTACATTTAAAAATCAAAGCATTTTCAATTAGCAAAATTTATAAAACAAAGATGCATAGACATGTATTTCAGCTATTTTCATCTCATTGAGTGTAATACGAGACTGAACATAATGTCGTCAGCTAGTTTATAATATTGTGACGAATATTAGAAACACTAAGGCATACTATCATCTCTAAGCCGATACTAAGCAGTCACTTGTATCTACATAAACAAATCAATCATTATGTCTACACATATGTATATACAGCAGCGGAGAGATACTCACAAAAGTATGCAATCATCGCGCATATTGCTATGCGAGAAGCTATAAACATGCATCTGTAGTTTATAGCTGGTGAGTTTATAGCTGGTACGAAAGTAGTAAATTCTAGAAGAAGAAACGCCTAGAAGTATGCGAACGCCACAGCAGAGAGTATAAAAGGAGCAAAAGCTGAGTAAGCAAAATCAGTTTGATTTAAGCACGTTATTGGTTGGAAGTATAAGTGTATTGTACTTTCAAAGTAGTCTAATAAAGACCATTTTGCATAATTGAATTTTGGAGTTATTTATTCAACAATTTAGCGATACGAACGTTAGTAGAAGGTTTCAAGTAAGAGGAATTGCCTAAATTCGTTACAATATATATCATAATATCTCATTAGAATTTGACATTATATCAGTTTACAATAAAAGGTACACATTTTTTTCTTTTTATTCCAATTTTGGTTCATAAATTCTGTATACTAAACTAAATTAATGTATAACATTCAATCTACTCCGGTAAACAAACTTAAACATTCCTTTTTTATATCCAAGTATACAAATTGCACATTCGCTTATTAAAAATAAATTGAAGCGATCGCTATAGCTATAAAAAATAGCCGCGATTCAAAAATCGCCATCACTATTTTTACTGATAGTTCAAAGTCGCTGTATCGGTCATCACTAGTAGATAATATTACCTTTAAGTCATTTAAGCTTTATTTTATTAAAATTTTGTTTGTCAAGCTAAAAAGTAATCAAAACTATTTTGCTGGTTTGGTTTGATGTATTTTTGTTTGTTTGCTAATGCTAGCATAATATTCCAATTTGGGGATCCGCGTTTCAATTTGCTTAACTCATTTGATATTAAATAGGAAAACTTAAAGATTTCAAAAAACATCAATTTAAAATATTTTGAAACAATTTTTTTCTTTCACATTTACATATATATATATTTTTTTTTTTCCAATTTTAAAACAATGATTTATAGACAACAACAAAACAAAAAATATTTGAAAAAATTACTGAAATTTAGTTTAGTCCCATTTTGTGTACGAGGTACTATGAACAATTCCTGCTAATTCGATAGCCGGCATCGCTCTACGCCATGATTCTTTCTCTCCACGCAATTTATTTTATCGATTACGCATTTTTAAGTTTTACTTGACGTAAATTCATATGCAAGGCGCAACTCCGTCGACTGTGTCATAGAATGCGTTTTGCATTTTAACAACAAATTGGGAAGATAGAGTTAACTAGCCCTTAAAGCTTACGAACTCATAGGCAACCAGACTGCCACAATGAATTGCTAAATTTAGAAAAGCCAGCTACATAACAACTCCAAATTGGTAGCAGGGCAGAAGATGCGCATATCAATTAAACCCGTAGTTATGTATGGACTAGAGATGGGTATTAACTAAATTTTAAACCCCGAACAAAGCTATCAAGGCATTCAACTTCACTGTAGGAAACCTAACGTGGGCTTTACGTCAAAACATTGCTCGAAACACTGCTCGAATAGAAGTTTTAGGAAGGACTTTCAGAAATTTCTCGAAGTTGTGAATTTTTTTTGGGAAGAAACACTCGCACTCGAAAGTTATAGGGCGTAGCTCAGATTCGGATTTGACACTTCGAAATACCTTTTATTTTTATTTTTTTATTTCTATTTATTTTAACTATATTGTCATTCCTGCTATTGCGACAGTAGTACCGTAGTTTCTGCAGGTCGTGATATCGCATGCTCATCTCTATTCGGTAGATATACGACAATGACAACAGGCCCAATGTAGACTATGCGATAACAGGAAGAACGACATCAGTGACGCCACCAGCGATGCCGCCATCAATTTGCGATGAACTATTGCAAGAACACTGCGTGCGTGACTACTTTGCGAATATGTTGCACTTAAGTATAATTTAATTGTTCGTAGGCGACAAGATAAATAATTTCTTCTCTATTCAAAATAAATCACGTACAAATAATCTATATACAAATATGGATATTGACAACTGAGTGGAAGATCACCCTATTCTGACAGTATCTGAAAAACCGCCCTCTCATAGAATAAATGTCGATCTTCAACCGATTGGAAGATAGGATTTCTTCGAACAGGAAGCTTTTCTCACCGAAAGTGTTTCGCCCCATTCAATGGGTGTGACCCTTCACAAATTGTCATCAAAGTCCTCTAATGGGAGTCCAAAGAAACTAGAATTTTTAACAGGTATGGGCGGCCATAGGGAAGTTGGTGGCATAGGTTCCACATTACAATTGGAAATATGGTCGGTGTAAGGAGATACATTACGTATGTCGGAACTGATTTTGTACAAGTAAGAGTTTAACCTGTTACAGTATCCAAAACGATGTTGGGCCAGGGTGACTCGTGTCTTCTTTGGTAGTGTGCTTTCTTTTTCTGCAAGAGTAAGATAATGTATATTGATAACGTAGTTCACCGGGTGCGTCCTGGCGTTTAACGATTATATGTGGAGTTGGCCTAGGGCCTTCTTATGCTCGTCTGTGTCAAACGACTGTGTTAGCGAACCTCATCACAGTTCGGATGCTCCCTTAACCCTTTTGGAGACATGGCTAGACCAAGCAGTTGATTGCTAGGGTGACGGGAATTGGTGTAGTTGTCACTTTTCACCCACTCAACAACTGGCCGTTGAATAATTTATCGAAATTTTATCGATTTGCTACCGGAAGTTTATCGATTTGTTGTCAGAAAAATATCGAATTATTGTCGAAAAGCTATTGACTTGATAAAAGAATGTTATCGATTTGTTATCGACGTGTTATCGGCATGATATCAATTCGTTATCTGTTTACAATTGAAGTGTTCACGGTGTGTTATCGACAATTAATCGTTTTGTTATCGACGCCTCCTCAATAAAACTTCATGAAAGAGATTCCTTAAAGTTCCTAACAACATTCTGAAAAGGTCCTATGCGAATCCCGAAGGAAACGAATAAAAAAGTAGTTCCAAAATTCCTGTACTACAACTGCACCAAACGGCCAGGACATCATTTCGAGAAATAAGCTTTTTGTTTTGTACAGCAGAGAGAAGTGCGAATAAAGTAGATATAAAAGGAGATTGTGTTGATTGCTGTTAAGAGGGCGCCGGTATACTTCCGGACGGGCTTCGTTGTTTTTCAAACTTTTTTCGCCTGTGTAGTGTTTGGGGAGTGTGTAATTTTTCTTTTTCGCAGTCGTTTCTGGTTCGAACATGCATTGGATTAGGTCTTTAACTAATAAATATAAGTTTATATGAAGTTCACACGGAACCTTTCAATCTTAACCCAGCAGCAAACGATGCTAAACTCAATTATTTGTATAAGAAGTTTTGCCGAAAAAATCCAGGATAATAAATTGAAGCAAAAAAGTGTAATGTTAAAAAGATTATAATTTGTAATTATCTACAATAAGATTTAATAAGAAAAATTACATTGCAGCTCTGAATGAAATACTTGTTTGGTTTGAACCGTGTGGACAGCGCAAATTTCGAATCACATGGCATGAAAGTTCGAACGTCAATTAGGTGTCGTCTCGACATCAATTCATAAAACTATTCTCGTGCGTCTACGCCGTTCAAGAGATTTACAGATATCGATACAACTTACGGTAACGATTACTTGGCATATTTATTCTTTACAAACCGTAACTTAATTGAATTACACGCATGGTTTGGTGTTCATTTGAAGTTTGCACGATCGTTGATCACGTTGGTATATATTCAAGTTGAATCTCGCACACCTTCACGACTTTCAATTATAAGCACTCTTGGGGTGTGCATTGAAAGTAGCCCAGTGAGCACTTTAAAGCAAAGACGGATCAAAAACGTATTCCTGCGTTCATCTAATCATGGAACATAGCGCGCGAGGGAAATGGGAAAGAAAAAATTATCCACTCACAAAGATTGAATGAGTCCATAAGGTTACCAGAAATTGGCTCAACAACCAAACTGAAAACCTCCTTCATAAATATAAAATAACTCCGTCCTCTCGGCAAATACTAGAAGCTTTCTAGGACCTACGCTACGTGCTGCTCCTAGGTTTGCTTCAGAATAGCCATCATGAGCACGACCCCTCTTTTCAATGATAAGAGTCATTTTGTTAGTCTAACATGCCAACCTAATATAAACGCACGCAAGTCATTTTCTCTCAAAAATGTCTCATGCATATACAACTGGTATGAGAGCAACCCAAACTGAATTTGCTGCGTGAAAACCTAACTCGATTTCCAATTTTTGTTCTGCGTGACGTTTGCACACATGCTTTACATTGTCGCAACGCATGCTTATTTGGGTTAGGGCAAAAAACGCCGGTTGTTTGCGTGCGTTAAAAAAACGCAGTGCGGTTTTATTAGGTTGGTATGTAAGGTTGTTAGACCTGCAAAAGATCTTCCACACTTTGCAGCCCCGCGCTTAGCTCCAAGCCTTTTCTGCTCGCTCAATCAGGTGACACTCTTGCTTTTTTTAAGCTCGCCCAATTTGGGACGTCGACGTTACAAGCTTCGAGGAATGCACCATGTTTAGATAGCTCATCAGCTTTTTCATTTCCATCCATTCCTATAAGCCAAGGTACCCAATATCAATGAAAACGTTTCCCTATTCAGCTTCTTCTTAGGGATTGTTTAAATTTTAACAACTTTTTCGATATTTTACTATGAGAGATTGCTGACTTAATTGGTGTTACATAATGTACCGGAGCAGCATGGAGCGCCGAGCTGACTGAGAGTGTATTAATTTCACACCTACACAAGAGTGGAATAAGTTATAAAAAAGAGATCAGTACCATATAAACCACAAATCGAGTATGAGCTCCGCTGGTTTTTGCGCATATAAATGGAATAACACGCGTAACAATAAATATGTACGCACAGTTGAACTGCGGTCATGCTCGCTTTGTAGTTTGCCCGATACCGATCTAATTTTTATTGCTCTGAGAGACACATTTACAAAAGAAGTTATTGCATCTGCTGTACATAGTACCGAGAAAAATAGTAAGACTAGAGATTGGAAAGCTGTAAAATTAACCTTTTCTTTCGTTTTTCGGGTGTAGAAGTTTATAACGTGATTCGTCTTTTAGCCAAGGGAACGTACAATTTTCGAAAACTCTTCCCCACGACTCACAAAAGTTTGGATCATATAGAAAATCGTGTAACACTCTCAAAAATGCTAACTGGGATGTATGTTGTTTTGTGATGTATAATTTATATTTATGTATAGTTATACATATTTATTATTCACATGCAACAAAAGCAACAACCACATACAAAAATATGTTGTAACAAAGGTAGATAATGGAGATTGTTCATTGGTGGCAGTGAACTCAATGGATTTGAAGATTACTTTGTATAACTCGCAAATACCGCAACGTACATGGACCTCAGTTTAAATTTTCATAATGTTCAAGTTAAATATTTTTTTCCACTATATTATTTAAATTGATTAAGTGTTTGAGCGAAGCTTATAACTGTTTACATAGCTTGTTATTGCAACTTGTATTCGAGAGGTATAATCGGCTTACAAAAGTTGCGTTGCACAAAAATAAAAGTCTAAGTACAGTTGTGGTAATACTTGTAGCTGAAAACAGAACGTAAAGAGAGGGATAGATAGATAGCTAGAGAGAGAAAAATAGAAACAGATATGAATAAACAGCTATAGAGTATTGAGACGAAACACCATAGATAATGCATGGGAAATGCTTTATTCACAAGGTCCTTGGAAGACTAAAGGCTCCATTACTGATACTTAGCATAGACTTGACTTGGCTTGAGAAATGTCACTTACAGTTCTGTTAAATGAACATTGCATGTTACTGATCACTCAAAACTTAGCAACACTTAACTTGACTTAGAAGTCTGTTGAATTTGGTTTTCTATGTAAGTTCTAAGTGACGTTTACATTTTGAGATGCCATTTGCTTGTTTCCATTTCATTTTGACATTTTGTCATACAAATTGACATTTATTGATTATGATGCCAGATTGTATGCGCTAAGTGGAGTATAATCGTGGCTAAGTTGCCAAGTTTACGCCAAGTCAAGTCAAGTCTATGCTAAGTATCAGTAATGGGGCCTTAAACGTTTCCAAATCTTACAAGATCTAACAGATGAAACAGACAATTTTCAAGAAGAGCCTTGCGTAAACCATTACAGTGTTTGTATAGTTTTCTCAGTTACAGTGCTTATAAACCAAATTTTGGGTAAAGTCTAGCATGAATGTCTTTGAAAATAAAGTTTTAGTTGCCTATATTGTCCTAACTGCGCCTTCCATGATGGATACTTCTGCCTGGAAGACACTACAGTGATCGGGTAGTCTGAAGGAGAGTTGGAGGTGGTTTATATCCTGCCAACAGCAAGGCACCTATCGGAATCCGCCCAACCATTCCTACTGAGAATGTTAATCATAAAGTTGCTACCGCAACTGTTGTGGTCGCACACTGAGATGCTAGAGCGTCCTATAGTTTTATTGTTCCAATTGGACCACTGACTAAAATGCAGGGCTGCAATTGCGGCTGATCGATAATTTAGGAATACATTAGTCTGAAAAAATTTCAAAGATCAAACAAATTTGGTATTTGAAAGGTATTTACCAGCCTCCGGGCATGCTGGATAAGTAAACAGCTTACATGTGAGAGATCACGGGTTTCAATTCTGGCGCCGGAAACAGGATAACTAAAATACCAAAACTATCTTATGGGAATTCTGCGAATCTGAAGAAACTGCGATAAGTCAAAACTTAAAATTTTTATTGCTTTAAATTTTTTTTTATTTATTGGACTTACCTTGTGTTTCAATAGTCATGATTCAATTACTAGAGGTTTGTTCTCCAATGATGACAGAGCTTTGACACTCACCAATTTAAAAATCTGGATGGGTTGCTTTTACGAAGTTAGGAAAACGGGGAATAATTCAACCCCCTTCAGCGAATAGTGTATTAGAAAAATTAGTAATTTATTAGTAATGATTATAAATTTGTAAATGCCGACAGGTCAAGGGTGAAATAATTAATTTTCTACTAAATATTTCGTGAATTGATAAAGAGCTATGTTGATTTGGTCATTCTTTCAGAATTTGTTTGAAGAATTGCGTATGCCAGAATTTTATTCAAAAAAACCATCTCAAAATTTGTTTCAAAAACTCCCTATCTAAGCATGAGTTCAATGCATTTTGACATAAGAGGGAGTTAATGAAAAACATTCTGAGATAAGGCGTTCTGCAAACTGATTCTGATATAGGGCGTTTTTGTTACAAATCCAGAAATGGGAAATTTTTGAAATATATTTTGGAGAGAGGACGATTTCGAACTGGCAGCCGACATAGGGTGATACTCTCCTCAGCAGCCTCAATGAACTGACAAAAAAAAAATAAAAGAAGATGGCCTATTGTCTTAGAACTTTATATTCCGCCCTTGAAATTTCACAGAAGAATTAAGCCTTTGTGTGGTCCTGCTACACAGGGTGTATTTACTATGTATTCTGAAATTTCGAAAGCTCTTTTCCGTTTAAGTATACATGGAAGTGTTCTGGATAAACCGTTAATTAAGAATATTCGGAACACATTCGTTTGATACTACCTCTCCAGGTCCGAATACTCCAAATAAGTATATACACAATATTGCAAATATAAAACGATTCGACAAATTCTTTAATATAAACGAATATTCCGAACATACGGAATGAATAAGTTAACGTGCTCAATGAGTACATTTCGATATGGCATCTCCATTATTTACTAATGCCATTTTTACGTGAATCGATTTACTAGCCGAGTTTTTGATGTTGAACGATGAATTTTAAATTGCTTTAGGTTTCGTGTGTTTATAGGATTATGGAAGTGCTGATGATTCCTTGGTGTCCGTACTTTTCATCAAATTTTTTAACCACAGTAATAGATGGCATATAGTTAATAAATTCCTCATAAAATAAAAAAAGGACGTGTGGCACTCGGGGATTGCCGCGGTAAAGCTATTGCATATTATCAACTTATGCAATTATAATATTTATGCAACATTTTGTTTTCTTTGATATTAATTCAAGTTTTGTCGTTGATATTAATTCAAATTACACTTTTTAAGCGTGGTGACCGATAAGAAAACAAATTTTTTACTTTTATTGAATAAATGAGAAATTAATATTGACTTTAACTTTAACTTTATGATAGAGATCCAATTTTATGTATTTGGCCTTTTGCTAACATCGAACCTTTTTCGAACCTTTTCGAACCTTTTTTGACAAATATCCATTACGGTTTTTTTTGATTTAGTCGCCAAGCCCGCGATAAAATCTATGCAATAGCTTAAAAATATCATACAGAGGTATGCTCGCGAACGCTGGTTGCTTCCACCATTTAATATAGATATCGTAAATGCATGTGATGCCACTAAATGCGTGTTAGAATGTTTGGTTCACAGCGAACAAACAGCCCATTTGAAAAAAATGCAATTTTGGTTAAATTAAAAGAATCTACTTTTTTCAGTATAGAACGAACGTTAATATTTTAAAGTTTCATTGCAAAACAATGTATTTTAATCAAGTGATTGGTTTTGGAAATAAAGCTGTGTACACATATAATTTTTCACCGCACTTTGGAAAATTGCCACATTCCTATTGTAGATAATATGAATTTAGCAACTTTATTTTATAAGATGCATGTAAAATTCACAGTTTTTGTTTGCAGATGTGTTTGTCCAATGCTTACTTAAGCTCCTTTTCAATTAAGTAATTTAATTTATTATCTCTTTAATGCGAGCACTTAAGTAGAACGTTTTTTATCAGTGCTCATAAAAATTGATTTTATTTCTTTCTTAAAGCAGTTATATAACGAGTGAGTAGCTGACAGCTACGTTTTGTAGCTTCAACTATCAACTGACCTCTTGCAAAAGGAAATTTGTTCTCTTTTTGTAGTTGGGTGTGTTCCAAGTGTAGGAGCTATCAACTTTTGCTTTCATTGTACATCATTTTCTATCCCCTTTTCTTAGTTTTTTTACAATTTTTGTTTTGATTTCCTTTTATGCTGCTGCCAATTTAGCAGCCATTAATACTTATAACTCTTTGTTTTTGCTTTTTTCAGCAGTATACGCCATTTCACTTAGTATGCGATCCACACCCTACTTGACTCGTCTTAGAATATAAAATAAGCCCATTCACTTATGAGTACACTCAAGTCTATAAGTTATTTGTATGCTTAAAGTGTTCACGCAATGCAATATTTTTGTATCCTTTTTTAGTACTCTTGTTATTGTATGAGATAGGCGGCCTTTCCGCCTGTAAGGAATCTAAATATGAAAACTTTATTTGCAGAAATAGAAATATCGCATTCAAATTCAGTGGCGTAGTGCAGAGGGAGGAAGGGGAGGGGATGATGCCCCTTGCACCGCAAATCAGCCCTTCCTGGACAATTTTTTTTTATTATAACTGATTTCTGGAAAATATTACTTCGCAGTAGAACAGAAATTAAACCTAAAACCTCACTATGCCACCTCCAAATTAGTCTAAAATAATTATTTACAAATAAAAAACAGAATATGTTGGAAAGATCCAAACATGTTATGTTCAATATCTCGGTTTCAGTTAGACTGTAGTAACCCACATTGTTTAACACGCTTATATTCGGCTGACGACTGAATATAATATAAAAATAGAAATTGTAAAAGTTGTCACAGTGCCAGAAACGCTTCAAGCTTGCAAAATATATGAAAATAAAAATTGCTTCTCGCCTAGCATAGTTTAAAGCGAGCACTCTGCCGTCATCCTTAGCTTCACTTGTACGATCTTTTATATCAAATAACAAAAAAGAAAGGTTACATATGCCTACCTGTACCCGTCTTTGCAGTTGTTACGGATATTTGCGTGTAGTTAGCTGGTTTTTAATAAAACATAATATTTCTTTTTTCCATTTCTTCCGAGGACCTCAACATTCCTATTACGGATCCCATTGAGTTCAAGAGCATCCGTATCCACTTAGGCATTTTGCTATATACATCCTGCCTCTGATATTTCGGTCTACCTTCAGCACTTCTCCTTGCTCGAAACTATTCATTTAATGTCAATACCTTGTGACTCGTTGGTTGCCTTAACCAACCTATTTGATGGAAACATTGTTCCAATCCGTGCAGCTTGGTTACAATGATTTTTTGGATGAAATGTCCGACCTTAAGGGCATACGACTCAATTTACGTTGATAAGATATCTAAATTTTCTTCAAGTCAGAGCGATCCAATGGTCTTACCAGAAGAAGTTTGCCATCCTGCTCTCAAGATAGTTTGCGAAACCATGAGTAATGATCAAGGTTGTCGTACTGTAGATTTCTCCAAAGACAACTTCAAAATGTTAAAAAAAAAGAATTGTCTGATTTAACTTGGCCTGAATATGATGATGATATTGAACTAAAGGCTTTCGCAAATATGTTCGTAAATGCAAGCGTGGTTGACTAAAGAAAAACACAGTCATTTTAATTATATAATCAAAATCAGGGTTAAGCACACATTACATACAGTATTCCATTCTGTTTCAGAAATATTTCGAATTGAACAAAAAGTGTTGAAAAATAAGATAAGAATAAATATCATCTCCAACCCTAGGTCGGTTTATGGTTTCGTAAACTCTAAACGTAAAATGCAAAGGTTTGAAAGCTGAAGGTTGAATTTACCGTATCTGACTCGAGGGATCTTTTCATATTTTCTTGGCAGTACCCAAAGATTTCTTTATTAAAAATATGCTGTCCGATGTCATAGATGTATTCACTGGGGTTACTCAAGATAGCCATCTTGGCTCGATTCTGTTCTTGCTATTTATTAATGATATCTCCACAATAATATAAACCTCCAAAATTGTGATGTAAGCTGATGACGTAAAGCTTTTTAAATCTTATTCGTCGTCCGAAGATAGAAATTTTTTACAATCAGATTTAAACTCCCTAGTTATTTAGTAGGACTTAAACTACATGACAATACACTTAAAGAGATGAAACACATAGTATTTCTCGTAGAACGTTACAGCTAGCTTTCTAAACAATTAACAACTTGTCACCTTGAGCAAGTGTAGACATTTTTCTGACTTAGGGGTTACTATGGATAGCAAGCTTAGCTTCAAGCTTCATAACATATTACTGCAATTGTCAATAAGCCTAGATGTGTGTTAGCATTCGTAAAACTATGGTCAAAATAATTTAGCGATCCTAGTGTTACGAAAATCCTTTTTACAACACCGATAATAGAATATGAATCGATATTCTATAATCCGCATTATCACGTTCATGCAGATGTGTATACTAATCGTCTGAAACTTGATTAATCTTCCTACCATTGCCTTGGAGTGATTTTTAAGTTGAAATTAGTGAATTATTTGGTTTCTAGTTCTTTTCTATCAAGCGAAGTTAACTTTTAGATTTCTTCACGGCCAACCAGTCATTTTAAGCATCTTTTCCTCAAAAAATAGAGAACCAATTTTGAATTAAATTAGCTCTTCCGTAGTCTGTGTCAAAGGTATGACTCTCATTTTAGCACAATTGATAGTTCGGAACCGCTTTTCCGCATTTAACAATCTACTTTTTCCGCCTCCCTTAATAATTAGCACTTCACTTATGAAGCTAACACCTGATGATGAAGTATATGTCAGTAGTACCCTATTCAACATTAATCGTGTTTTACTTCGCTGATGAGTTTATAAATTCTCTGTAGCTAAGCAGTTTCAGATCTCGACGCTTAACAAATCCCTGCCTTTCAACGGACGGCAAATAAATATAATAAATCTGTGCGTCATGCGGATACGCCCTTTGTGTCGGTTGGGCAGGTTTTATAGTGTAAAAACCGTTGGGAATTATTATTATTATTAGATTTTTACTAACTGCAATCATTTTACTTTTACGTTTATGATATTTTTAGCTTCTCTTTAAGATCTTAATCAAAATTTACTAGAAAATGTTTCTACTGATTGCAATAGATATCAACATTAGTGACAATTAGACTAAGAAGTCATGATAATCATGAAAACTCATTGAATCAAAAAATAAAACAACAAAAAATTAAATAGACAACAACAATAACAAAGTACAGTTAGTTAGTAATGCAAGTGTAGCGATAATTAAATACCTGGCAAACACAAAAGAACCGCAAACAAAAGTATATGAAAGGAAAAATTTACAACATAACACAAACAAATGAATCAACAGAAATGGTTAGTACATTAACTAGTAAAAGATATAGGCAGGGGCGTCCCAGAAAATTATAACTTGAGGAGTAACTGCAATAATTGAATAATGAAAACTAGTATGGCAACTAATTCAAACTCGCAAATGTCTCGTAAAGCTCGTAAGCCGTGCTAGGTTTTTTATGATTTTTAAAGGATTTCTATGATTATGAAATATTTGCGAGTTTGAGGCAGTTGCCTTAACCCTTAACAACCCACTCGTGTCCAACGGACACGCTTTTATGTATTTTTTCACCAATATTCTCTGAGTGGAAATATGTATGAAGCGATAATATTGTAACGAGTTTTGGGGAGTTCCTGATAATAATGAACTGTCGAATAAATAACTCCAATATTCAGTATTACAAAATGGTCTTTATTTAGACTACTTTGGGAGAAGTACTTCACAATTATACTTCACTACTAGCTTGTTTGAATCAAACTGATTTACTATCGCTTACATCGCGCTGCTTTTATACTCTCAGTTAGACTCGTTCACCTATTTCTCCTAAGGTCTTGGCTTTTTTTAGCTGTATGCGTGTGTATGTGTGAGTAACAGCTTCTGCTCTTGCCTGCTAACATATGTATGTGTATGTGAAATAATCTCTTCACCTCGAGCTGCTGTTTATGCCAATGGAATATTCTTCCTTGTCTTATACATAGGTGCGGCTGCTTGCTTTAATGTGTACATGCATATAAGTGTGGCTGCTTGTTTTCTTTTGTTGTTGTAATTATACATCATAGCGATGCTAATATTCGCCACAATATATTATGGCGTTTTCTTTGCTGAAAATAATGTCAACCTGTTGGTGCTTCTAAGCTCTTTGGAATGTTTGTAATTCAAGCTCGCAAGCCTTGCAACGTTTTTACAATTCTTTAAAGCATTTCTATGATTATGAGATATTTGCGAGTTTGAGGGAGTTGCCTTAACCAAAGGAAACGCCTTTATGTATTTTTTCTCTAATATTCTCTGAGTGGAAATATGTATGAACCGACAATATTTTATGCCGTTTACTTTGCTGAAATAATGTCGTTGTGTTGGTGCTTCTAAGCTCTTTGCAATGTTTGTATGTTACTTTCAGAAAATATTTTCCACCGGACGACGTATTATCAATTTGTTATCAAAATTTTATTGGTTTATTATCGGTATTATCCATTTATTACCGACGAGTTATCGGTTTGTTATCTGCGTGGAATAGAAGAGTTATCCATTTTTCATCGAAAAAATGTAAATTTGCTATCCATAACAACGGTTAACCATAAGTGATCGATTTTTTATCGACGAGGTTTGTTTTTACTATCGTAAGATTTTCGATTATTTATTGAAAAATTATCGACATGTTATCAGTGTTATTAATTTGATAACAGCATGTTTAAGATTTTTTATCAAAAAGCTTATCATGCGAAAATTTATCGATACTTTATCATAAAAACTGTCGATTTGTTATCGATGTTACCAATTGGTTATCGGCGTGTTAGCTAGTTATTATCGACGACTTATCAGTTTGTTATGAAATAGATACTCACAAAACTTCGATATCACATCTGTAACCCGCCGATAACAAGCCGATAAGAAAACAGCTAACTCGACGATAAATTTGCTTTCGATAATAAAACAACCACTTGTCGGTACCGATTGTTATTTATATGACGCCGACAAAGCTCTTCGCAAAAAGGCCGAAAATATTTGTTTCTGGTAAAGTTATTTTCGTTTATTGTTTAACATCAACCCCTGGGCGAGCTCCCAAAATTTTTCACTTTATGCCGTGCTGTGGTAATAGCGTCCTTCGCCTGCCACGCCGAAGGTTCTGTATGTTTTATACGGTCCATGTGATACAAATAGCGACAACCTCCCAGAGAACCATTGGACTTCCTTTTTTACTCTGGATTTTTCAGCAATGAAAGATGCTAAAGAAAATATTTTATAATAAAAAGGCGCGGCACCTGCCTCACGATCGAAAATCTTTAATATAATTTGTTTCATGACCACTCTGAAACGAAGGATCAGATTTGGCTAAAAACTGAGAAGTAAGAACTTAATTTCTTGGATATTTTAATGGGATAACCTCTTTTCCGGGAAGTGGGCCAGGGACCGACCTAGGTTAGGTTAGGTTAGGTTAAAGTGGCTGCCTCCGCTGTCCGAGCGGAGACTCACGTAGGCCGTTGTGGCCCGTTGTGCTACCACGAGGGGGCCCCTATTTCCTGTTACCCTACTTTTCGAAGAAGAAGAAAGTTTAGACCCCAGTGAGGCTAAACCAGCGCGTTTGCCTAATGAAACGCAAGATGTCGTTTGGGTTTATAGATTCAAGCTCCGTAAAGCACCCAAAGGAACGTCTGTGGAGGCATTGGTACCGGGTTTTTGACAGTGCGGGACAGTGGCGCAGATAGTACTCTACGCTTTCTATCTCCTCCTCGTCCCTACAGCTGCGGCAGAAGTCATTTGTCTGCAGGCCCATATAGGCACCGTGAGTGCCCATGAGACAGTGACCTGTAAGAATGCCTACTAGTGGGTTTATAGAGATACGGTTTAACAATATCACCCTTTGCGATCTCTTTCCATCCAGCTTAGGCCAGATTTGCTTGGATATACTACATGTAGGTTCCTTGGCCCATCTGGCGTTTGCCTGATCCGTGAAAAGAGATCGCAGATCGCAGAGGAGGGCTGGCCCAACCCGCAGAGGTTATTGTTTGCAGGTTGGTGCCTTCCCTAGCTAGCCCATCCGCAGCGCAGTTTCCCGAGATGTCACAGTGGCCAGGAACCCATATTATTATTTTAAGGACCGACCTACATATTTCACAAAATCTTGGGGATCATTTTTTTTCGAGAAATATACCAGGATTAGATTTTTGTAAAAAATGTATTCGTGGTTCGAGGTTGAGAGAGAGAGTGGGAGGGAAATAGGAAGATGTAAAAAAGCAGTACGGATAAGAGAGAAATGGATGCAAAATGAGGTTAAGGGAAATGAAGATGTACAGAGACGGAGGGCATGCACGGGGGAGCTACAGGACCACTTACTGGGAAAGGCAAAGGGAAAGGTATTATAGCACGCAAAAGGGATAAAGAGAGGAAGTGAGGGTAAAGAAATTGGGAGAGTATTAATCGCGAGCAATAACTAAAGGGAAAGGGACTATGAAATAAATACCGATTTCTCAAACGACTTATTCTGCGACAGCAACGCGCTAGGTGATAGCTAGTAAATTTATATAAACACTAGATTCCACGGCAGACTTTAGTCTGTCCGTGAATCGGTTTAGCTACATTAAAAAAGGGAACCTCGCTTCCCCTCCTCACCCTCTATCCCATTCTCTTCTATAACGCAGCTACAATTTTTAAAATTGCTTTATCCGACTTTGAATTATAAAGTTACCAACAGATTTTGCATCCGTCTTTATGTATATGAGATTAGCATATTTGGAAGGCTGCTGCTCAAACAAAAAATTTCAAGCAAATTGTGCCATAAATACAAATATTAAGCTTGTCGAAGAGGAACCAAATTTCAAGAAATTCGCACCATACACTATTTTATTTAAAATAGGCCGGCCCCGGCCGCCACCGTGGTGTGATGGTAGCGTGCTCCGCCTATCACACCGTATGCCCTGGGTTCAACTCCCGGGCAAAGCAACATCAAAATTTTAGAAATAAGGTTGTTCAATTAGAAGACAATTTTTCTAAGCGGGGTCGCCCCTCGGCAGTGTTTGGCAAGCGCTCCGGGTGTATTTCTGCCATGAAAAGCTCTCAGTGAAAACTCATCTGCCTTGCAGATGCCGTTCGGAGTCGGCATAAAACATGTAGGCCCCGTCCGGCCAATTTGTAGGGAAATCAAGAGGAGCACGACGCAAATTGGAAGAGAAGCTCGGCCTTAGATATCTTCGGAGGTTATCGCGCCTTACATTTATTTTATTTTTTAGGTCGGCCCTTGTTCCACTTCCAAGGGTGAAAAGTTTCTCAGCTATTATCTTGGCATAAACTAATCAAGATAGATATAGACTTCGATATATCAAAATGATTGGGCGAAAAAAGAGATTCATTTAGCCACCGTTCGTCCGTCCGTAAACACGATAACTTGAGTAAATTTTGAAGTATCTTAATGAAATTTGGTATGTAAGTTCCTGGGCACTCATCTCAGATCGGTATTTAAAATGAACGAAATCGGACTATAACCACGTCCCCTTCTTCGATAGCGAAAATTTCGAAAAACCGAAAAAGTGCGATAATTCATTACTAAAGACGGATAAAGCAATGAAACTTGGTAGGTGGGTTGTCCTTATGACGCAGAATAGAAAATTAGAAAAATTTTGGAAAATGGGCGTGGCACCGCCCACTTTTAAAAGAAGGTAATTTAAAAGTTTTGCAAACTGTAATTTGGCAGTCGTTGAAGATATCATGATGAAATTTGGCACGAACGTTACTCCTATTAATGTATGTGTGCTAAATAAAAATCAGCAAAATCGGATAACGAAGACGCTCACTTTTTAAAAAAAAAATTTTAAGTCATATTTTAGCAAAGAATTGAATATCTTTACAGTATATATGTAAGTAAATTATGTCAACATTCAAATCCAGTAATGATATGGTGCAACAAAATACAAAAATAAAAGAAAATTTCAAAATGGGCGTGGCTCCGCCCTTTTTCACTTAATTTATCTAGAATACTTCTAATACCATAAGTCGAACAAAAATTTACCGATCCTTGTGAAATTTGGTGGGGGCATAGCCTCTATACCGATAACTGTTTTTTGTGAAAATGGGCGAAATCGGTTGAAGCCACGCCCATTTTTTATACACAGTCGACCGCCTGTCCTTCCGCTCGGGCGTTAACACTTCTTACTTCTCGTACTTATCTGAACTCACTTTATCTTGCTATTAAAAATGGGCGAAATCCGACTATGACCACGCCCACTTTTTCCATATCGAAAATTTCGAAAAATTAAAAAAATGCCATAATTCTATACCAAATACGAAAAAAGGTTTGAAATATGATGATTGGATTGGTTTTTTGACGCAAAATATAACTTTCGAAAAAACTTTGTGAAATGGATGTGACACCTACCATATTAAGTAGAAGAAAATGAAAAAGTTCTGCAGGGCGAAATCAAAAGTCCTTGGAATCATGGCAGGAATACTGTTCGTGGTATTACATATATAAATAAATTAGCGGTACCCGACAGATGATGTCTGGGTCACCTTGGTCCACATTTTGGTCGATATCTCGAAAATGTCTTCACATATACAACTAATGGCCACTCCTTTTTAAAACCCTCATTATTACCTTTAATTTGATACCCATATCGTACAAACAAATTATAGAGTCACCCCTGGTTCACCTTTATGGCGATATCTCGAAAAGGCGTCCACCTATCGAACTAAGGTCAACTCTCTTTTAAAATGCTTATTAACACCTTCCATTTGATATCCATGTTATACAAACACATTCCAGGGTTACCCTAGGTTCATTTTCCTACATGGTGATTTTCCCTTATTTTGTCTCCAAAGCTCTCAGCTGAATATGTAATGTTGGGTTACACCGGAACTTAGCCTTCCTTTCTTGCTAGCACATACTTACGTAACTATGTGTGCACACATTTACGTCAGCACAAAGAAATAGGAGAATCTGAAGCTTAAGCTTGCATGTGCTAATGTAGTTTAGATAGCCAATTAAGTGAAATGGCGGCAATGTGGTGCAGATACCAACGAGTTTTTAATTGTTAAGAGCCGTCACACGATACTTTGGAAAATTACTCGATGTTTTCTAAAGGTAGTCGCTGTTTTTTTTTGTCATATATACATATTTATAAAAATGCCTTCTATACATTTTCGTGTCATATTTGGGTATATTTTAGTGATTGGATTAAAATAATTGATTAATTCTCTTTCCAAAAATCGCAATTACGCAAAGACAATACACCGCATAAATATATAGGATGCAGTTAACCAACTTGCGAAAACTGCCGTGAAAAAACATTCGGTGTGAATTGGTTGCTTTGTTGTTGTCAAACTATCGAGTGACGGCTCTTTTTGCAGATACAGATACTACAAATATGCACTTTTAATTCGTACACAACTTTATCGTAGCAATAAAATAAACCGGCGCATCAGCTGAAATTCGTTAGAGTGTGGTTTACGTGTGATAAGTGGGTGGAACAAGGTTTGTAAGTAACTGGGAATTAATGTGACAGTTGTTAACTCTAGCAAATAGCTACGGCTAAATGGGCTACATCTATAACTTTAAAAGCAACAACTAAGTTAACAAATAAAGAGGACATGGTTGCCTTTATAGGATGGTTGGATGATGAACTTAATTACCTACATATGTATGTATAAGACGGTTGTTGTGTTTTTAATGGTAAAAACACTATCCTAAGGATTAGTTTCTGCTTTTAAGAGTGATTTCTTCCTCGAATACCAGCCTCTGGTATTAAGTTTAAAAACCCGCACTTTGAGCAGTAATCTTGATTAAAAGCTCTTTTGGCTCAAATAGCTCAAAGAGATATTTACTTCACTTGATGTATTTGGTAGCTTTGGGTTATGGGAACCTTTCATATTTCTATTCTGAGCCATTTTTTCACTCCTGAATGCTCTCGGTGAGTGCTAGATGGTGCCACACAAGAGAAAGATCCACTTTCCCTTCTTCCGTTAGACTGCTGAAATAGCGTATACCTGGAAATTTGAGTCGGCTCCTCTTACTGTTCATCCTCATAGTTTCTACAGAGTGAGCTTGTTAGTCGCCATCTGCGTATAATTGGTGCAATATTACAAAGACCACTAATTATGACGGTTTTTGTTACGCGCGTTATTTTTCTTCCAAACATGGCTGTTAGAACATTTATCCACACCCAGTTCGGTGCCCTTGTATTGTCATGCGGAGATGTGTCTCATTCTTCTTTGCATATCATCAGCAAATTAATTCCCTTCTATATTACGGTGGCCGTAGACCTAGAAAACGGAGATATTGAGATGCCTTATTGACGCCAGCTAGACTCGACACCTCCGCAAAATGTTCGAGGTTGAACTCGAGTGCCTCGAAAGCATGATGGCTGTAAAAAATCGCTACATTGCTCCGTATGGCTGAAATATTTTGTAACAATCCAGCTAGATTATCTCTTCGAACAAGATAGAGATTCTAATATCCCTACCACTTTCCAAGCTTGCCTCCCATTCCTTCTTGGAAGCATACCTTATGTTTTTTGCACCCGCAAGTTAAAAACTTCCGTAATATGAGAAGTGGTCATCATCAGTAAATTCATTTTCTTCAATACACCTATAAAAAGGGGTACGTTTTAGTCACCGAATATCTTAAAAATGCCCTGACTGTGAAAAATAGTTACATTGTTCTTTAACACTGAAATGGCTTGGAATAGTCTATCTGTTCTCTCTTTGTTTCTACGAGCGTAATAGTGCAAGAGACACAAAGTCAGTAAGATTAACTAATCCGCTGATACGTAAAGTAAAGCCCAGACCCAGTTCCGTTTCTCATTTTCGGACCGTCCCTGGAGACTGCAATGCCCATACCACTGCCCAAGCCCTCCTCTCATCCCTCCCTGGAAACATTCCCTTTGTTCTATAGCTGAAAATCAGCACAGTAATAACAGAAAGTTAGCTGCCCTCTTGATATGCAATCTCATCACGATGCGTCTACGAGTTTTCACATGATGGGTTCTCTCGGTCGATTAGCTTGTTTTGTGGCTAAGCAATGTGTGCACAAATGCTCACTGCAACCGATATTCCCAGGATTGCTAGCCACAGCATCTTCACTATCTCAATTGATTTCTCTTGTTCTGCAACACCTTTCGCCAGCAACATCGATAGCATATCACAACAATTTCGGGGAGTGTCTTTATCGCTTCCACAACAACAAGTGTCATTTTTCGAGGCAGGTCCAGATTCCGCATCGTTGAAGCCTTATAAAATCCTCAGTTGCTGTACGGATCCGGAAACGGATGGAATATTGCTTTCAAAGAACAGGTAAGAGAGTCCTTTGCTTTTTGAAGAAAGTTTTGCTAGTTATCGTAAGAGTGCGATGTTCGCTGTACAGATGTGCATGTGAATCTTGGCAGCCACAAAATGGTGAACCGACTAAATATGGGGACTTCGCATAACCTCGGCGACTGGAGTTATGTCTGCTGTTGAGCGCGCCATGTTCAATCAAGTTTCGCGTTCTTTATCTTTATTTATTAGAACTACAAGTTCCAGCTTAATGCATCTGTTATAGCTTAAAAGTTTCTTCTTTTTGCGTTCCGCAATGCAAGACTGCTTCAAATACCGAAAAGAAATATAAACTAACTGGACAAGCAGTGATGGCTTGAATTTCTGCACTGAGGCGTCAATTTCGCACACAACCGGCACAATTCGATACCTTTTACCTAGCATGCCAGCCAAGATCTCAGCCGCCGAATTCCATTCCATGCAACGAACTGTACACCAAAGTAACAGAAGCAGCTGCACGCTATGACAGCAATGCAATAACTGGGCATACTGGGGCACTAACTTATTCTTGCCGATAGTGAGCAATCCCAACAACAACGGGTACGATAGCTAAACGAAATATGAGGATGAGAAGTATTCATCTACTAAAGCCACATGAGCCGCAATGACTAGCTGTTAGGTACATATTTTAGTTTTTCTAAAGCGCCAGCGCACGGGTAAGAAAAATCGTCTCTAACTACATGTACCTATGTACATACATATATGATATAATCAGGGATCGCATAATATCGATAGCAGCAACCGATAATTCAATTAGAAGGCAAGCGATATCAATAGTGTCATCGATTGTGGGACAACGTAGAATAAGTGATAATTAGGCAACCAAGGTTTTAAGAGATGTGTATAGGCTTTCAGGGCGGAAAGTGATGCTCTGCTAGACTATAAAAGGCAGCGTACAAGCAAGGCAAATGAAATAGTTTAGTTTATAGCTTTAATAAAGGTTTTTCAATTTATAAACCAGTATCAGTATTGAGATCTCACTGTGTAATGGTTGGTTCGTATGAATCCAATTAGCCGTTTTGCTACCACAGCTCATGAGTTAAGCAATTATTTAAATCAAGTATTAAGAAAAACCTTTTGAAACATTCCGAGGAGAACTCCTTCACCTTCGCCGTGTATAGAAGCTCCCCAGGCCTAGAGGGCTCTCGAAAAAAGATTACCCAAGAAACTTCGTTCTAGTTCGACAGTGCGCTGGGCAATAGCATGCTCCACTCATCTCCGACGTTGCTGTAACCAGAGGTATTGTCTTCTAGATCAATTCGCCTAATTGAAATGTAACTCTTCTATTTATCTCTAGAATTGTTTTTCGTTTTATGGTGGTCATATGCTCGTAAAAAGTCTTCAACTGAACTTCATTAAAAAAAGTAATAACATATTGTGACGAATATTAGCAACACTAAGATATACTATCATCTCTAAGCCGATACTAAGCAGTCGCTTGTATCTACATAAACAAATCAATCATTATGTCTACACATATGTACATACAGCAGCGGAGATACTCACAAAAGTATGCAATCATCAGCCAAGTAGTTCTCACACATACACATGCATATTTCTGAGATACTCACAAAAGTATGCAATCTTCAGCGAACTAGTAAATTCTAGAAGGAGAAACGCCTAGAAGTATGTGAACGAGGAAACCGAAGAGTTTAAAAGCAGCACCAGCTGAGGCATGAGGAATCAGTTTGATTTAAGCACGCTATTGGTTGCGAAGTATAAGTGTTATTGGGAAGTACTCTAATAAAGACCATTTTGCATCATTGAATATTGGAGTTATTTATTTAACAGTTTAGCGATACGAACGTTAGTAGAAGGTTGCAAATAAGCGGAATTGCACTAAATTCGTTACAATATATTTAACATATATTTAGTTTCAATACCAAGTAGCAAAGGTACTATATTAGCATATCGGGTCGAAGTTCATATCGCTCGGCATGCGCTTTTCTTATAAATCCTCGGCGTTAACAGATCGTTTCGAATTGGATTATTACCGTGACGACGAAATGGTCATTGCAACATACAGCGGATATCATAAATCAGTACGCATTCAAACTTAAATCCTCAACATGGATGACAAAGAAGAATTATATAAGTTAGAAATAGAATTAGGTATGATCATGGGTCTTGTTTATTAAGCTAGATTGGCGGACAGCGTTCAATTTTTCAAATAAAATTAGTCCTCCTGTAAAGATGCGGATATTTTACCACAGCAGCACTCCGTTACATACAGACAATTAAAAATAGCAAGGAACTAGACCTTGGGACAGCCTACTCTTATTAGCCGACATTCAACCAAGAGCAAGGATAACCAGTTGAAGCGCCTCTGCGAAAGTTTACACGTGGAATAGCGCATCTATATTAAGTGTGGAATGCTTAGCATGCTTGACGAGCTAATGGAACTCTCCTTTAATTCGGGTTTCTGGGAAACGTGAGGTCTGGTACAATGTCACAGCCTTCTCCATTTAAAAGCCGATTACAACATTAAATAATGTTTCTGAAGCTACACGGAACGCGGGTCGCCGCATTTAATGTAAAGGAACTAGGCAATTTTTGTTTTTGCCAGATGGGTGGCGCAATATCCTCCAAACGGACCGGAACAACTCAACCAGCATAAAAATTTAAAGAAAAAAATTTGCTATTTCTCGTTCAAGTTGATGAGAACAGCAAAAGTAATGTAGGCGGTAATTTGTAGGTCCACATAACAATCGACAGCATGCCCTAGTTGACATTGCTGCCATACTCTCATATGAAGACGAATCTATAAGCATCTAGAAAAGAAAAATATCTCCATCCAGCTAAGCGACTTGCTGATCCATAAAGTGACTGTAGCTCGTACTCATTTCCAACAAAGGTCGGGCATAATTGGAGAGTAACAATGATAATGGTCTCACTGTATGGTCAGTTACTAACAGTCGTCAACCCCAAGAGGTATTAAGCATTGGCTAAGTTGAGAACGATATGGTGCAACAAATCTTCGTAACCACTTACTCGGTTCGAGCTACAAAACACAGAACAGTAATTTAACCGATTTGCCTATTAGAAATTCGTCCCTTTTGACATCGGAAAGCAATTTGCGAGCAAATCAGTAAAAGCATGCTCGCACACATACCATGAAAGTCAAATGAAAGGCGCGTTTTACGAAACCACCTCATTTGCAGGTGAAATAAACTTCAAACACAACGTCATAATTCCATAGAACGTAGGTATTGAAGAGGTTATTAAGCGCAGGTCTTATAGCTCCACAGCTTCCTCATTTTATTTGTTAACCTCACCTATTCTGCTACAAGTATAAATATATCGTACACATATTTAGTGGGCAAGCTGTGGCGACTTCAAGTTCCTCGGGGAATTTTGTAGGGTGTGATCATATCATATATATTATTTGTAATTGCTGTTTTTATATACGGGTCCTTTTTTCGCTCTTATGTCGAATCCAAATCCTTAAATAAAGTTTTGGTTGTAAACATGGAGATTCGGTCTATTAGCGAGCTCTGGGCAATTTTGGTCGTAGTGCTTTTGTTTAGCTATATTTTGTTAAAATGATTTGTTAAAAATAACCAACTGTGAGCACACAAAGAAATCTATTTGTACTACGGCACTATTTTGAATATTTGCACTGCATTACCGGCAGTTGCTATCATACTCTAGATGACAGCACAAGCTGTACGTCTTAATCGATTGATAGAACAGCTGATTTCTCTATTTGATAAGAGACTTTTAAATTGGTTGCGCAAGATGCGCACGGGTCCGGCTAGTATATTAATTCGGTCTCGTGCTTTTATAGTGCTTGTTATTGGATCTTTAAAAACAGGTAGACCACAGCAAGTATGCACAAAGAGCGCAGTACCGGTAGTACCAAAGAAAAATAATATCGCAAGCCGTAACAAAACCCATCTCATAATTTGTTCGAAAGTATCGATGGACGTCCACTATCGATTACATTGACTATCGGGGGTATTCGGCCACTAATGCATTGAGGCCACTCATTTACCGGCACTTTATATGTATATAGCAGAGTTCACTCACAGTCCAATGAAATAGCGGCTACGGCGTTTAATATTGTTGTATTAGTATATCTAAAAAAAATACTTATTAAAAACAGTAAAAGAAAACTAAGAAATTATAAAAAAAATGGATCAACAAGCTCAAACTCCACTTCTGCAAGTATCTGTGGATACATGATCATAGTAGATAGAGCAACAAAGTTTTACAACGGTGGAAGGAAGTATTAAAATAATAAAATCGCCAGCCACACTGGGAATGGTAATCACAACCGCTGTAACTGAATAAATAAGAACCAAACCACAACAGCAATATGTAAGTTGGCAGCGAATCTTGGCGCAACCAGCAGCTCACAGAACACGAGCTTGGGCTGGACTCTAAAGCAGGATTTTTACTTCTAAGTATGTGTTTAATAAATATGGAGTTCGGGATTCAGAATACCGACGATACGAACAGTCCTAATTTCAGAACGCTGGGCGTGACTGGACAAGTTTTACAAATTTGTAAACTGGACGAAGCTCCTAAAACTCGGTAAAAGTAGAAAAGCTTCGAAAAAATTTACGGAGGCACTCACCAGCAATGACCATCACCGAAACAAATGAGCGTGTTACTTTTTGCTTGAACTTTAAACGTGTTATGTACTTTTAACACGTAGGAGGGTTTCCACCTTACATCGGCCTCTGGGGAACTGGTTCAGTTCTTAGCGAGCATGCTACTCATAGATATCCACCTTTTCTTTTGTCAAATCGCAAATCTTCCTTATAAATCTTTTTATATAGAAATGAACTGGGACCAGCGTTGTCTCTTTTGTGAGTGATCGCATCTGTTGAAGAAACAGAGAAAGACCAGCCATAGCAAAAAGTTTAAATGCTTATAGCCAGAATCAGCTTTGCTTGCAGCAGCTACAGATGCACCTCTTCATAAATTTATTAGAGAAAAAAAGTATATTCTACAAGTATGTATATTGAACAGGAGGAGTACACTTCCGTTTCTAATAGACAGCTATTGAACAGAGCCAGTGGGAGAAAGCTGTGAGCTCTACAAAACACTTCCAGGCTTTTTACTCAGAAGCTAAACTAATGAGATTTGTTGAAGATAGTTGACGAGTGTTCACGTTAATGGTGATCGTGATGGGCCTCCGAAGGATGTGGTTGTTCTTATTGTAGCGATGCCTGCGCTGTCTGCGCTGATCACTTCTGTTTTATTGTCAGAGGAAATAGGCCCCTGTGGGAAATTATAAAGGCTTAGCTGGATATGGTAACAAGATGGTTCAAACAAATTGATTTCGGTAGAATAGCGCGAAAAATTATCGCTGTATCCATAGTTTGAATCGTCTCAAATTAGCCATGACGCACACTCAAAGCAAACGGTATAACAGTCGGACGACAGTTTAATCAATGAATTTGCACCTCTGGGCTTAAATAAGGTTTAACACAATCGCTTTCTATTGGAATATCGTGAAATTTAGCGTTATTACTATCATTGTCTACATTAAGGTCGAAATTTTGTATTCAAAGGTCTACGCTGTCGGAACGAGGCTATCAAGATTAGCAGCAAACTAAAACTGCGCATTGACTCCAACTTTGTCCAGGTAGATGGCGTCACCTTTAAGATTCTGTGAATGAAACCTTATTCACTGCTTTCAAGATTAAGGCATTCCATATTTACTCGCACAACCAAGCTGAAATTATGGCTCTGATCCTAACAGTAGTTCAGTTATGGGTCGAACCATTTCGAGTTTATAAACGGATTTGGCATCGAGGCATGACATTACACGTAACTGTTCTTGATGAACGCTTTCTTCCTCGCGAACTTTCTAATAGATACCGATGCAGTATGTCTCAACATACTGAGCAAGCAGATTTATAAAGATTGTCAAGGTTGAATCCTCTTTATGCTTAGCTGGTTAGTTTTCGGGGCGGCACGGCAAAATTACATCCGCATGGCGTTTTTGGTATCTCGGAAGGGATATCGTCGTTAGCATTATTCTTTGATTGCAAATATGTTATTTGGAAGCCATGTTAAGTTCTACGCGTATGATTTTTAAAAATCATCATAGAGTTGACATGCTCTAGTTTTAACCATTTCATATCAGAGCTGATAGTCTCGAAGCTTAGATGTTCTAGATCGGTACTAAATATTCAATCCCGCGCTCATCTCCACTGTGCATTACTTATGTGTGAGTCGATATTATGTGGTTTGCGGTTTTATGAATTGTTGTTTAATGCTGTTAAGTTTTTATTCAATGTTGCCTCATTTTTTCGTTCTACGTTTTCACATAACAATAACAAAGAACAGTGGAATACTTTAAAGCACCAAACAAAGATGGTACACACATACATGTTTAGCCATATCTATGGATGAATCCAGGTGATGGTGACCCAGGAGCGTTAGACCAGAAAGAAATAACTGCATCTTTTGTTCTATATATTTACAGACAAAAGCTATTACTCACTGGCTAGTAAATATATCATGCGAGAGAAAGTAAAGGGTGCATCGAGATGAAAAAACAAATTGATTTCTAATTAAGAATTGATGAGTAATTACGTAAGTACGGCGACAGTTTCATTCCCATTAGCGTTGCGTAAATGGAGGTCAGTGATAGAAGATGTAGGAAGTTCGGTTTGGAGGAGGAAACGATAGATCATGTTTTGTTCTGTTGTTGTTTTTATAACGGTAAAGGCACTCCCCGAAACTTTCGGTGTTGTCCATGTTGATGGACCTTTACCGGACATTGATCCGTTACGTTCCGGTAACAGGCACCATTAAGGTACTAGCCCGACCATCTCGGGAACGATTAATATGACCACATTAAAACCATCCCGCTCCTCCACGCCCTAGTTCCGTCAGATAATTGGGGTAGCCAGGGCTTCGCCTGCTATGATATATGTTCATGTTTTGTGCTCCTGCCTGCGCTTGCCAGGCTAAAACTTCAGCTATTACGACGAATACAGCTGTCAGATCTAGAAGCAGCAAGTGGTATAGTTTCTAGAAAGCTTCTAGTATTTGCCAAGAGGAGTGAGTTATTTTATAACATAGGTCGTGGTTTTTGATCGGGTTTTTCAGTTTGGTCTTTAAAAAAACTTCTGGTAACACTATGGGCTCATTTAATCTATGTGAGGTCTTCACGGACAGGCAAGCTCAACCTAACCTAACAGTTTAGCTTTTTATAATTTGTAGAGATCTGGAATTTTCAATAATTTTTTCTTCAAATGCCATGTGCAGAAATCTCCATGCATGTCGAAAATGCTTATTCATGATTATTCAATTCAAATTCAAGAAATGATTATTTCAGTATTGGGATTAGCGATTGTGCTAGAGATCTTTTCGGAATCATTTTGAGACTATTTCGTGACCTTTTCGGGACTATCTCTAGATAACATTGGGATTGTTTTCGATTTTATTTCGGACCGCTTTGGGATTGTAAACGAAGCCAATTCCAAGCTGCTTAAGAACCATATCGGACCCATTTCGGGAATGTTTTCAAAACAATTTCAGAATCGGAAATATTTTCAAGAACATTTCGGCACAAGATAAAATTCTGAGCTTAGAGCTTTCTTTAAATATATATGATAGGGCGTTTTCGACCCAGTAGCCTAGATATGGTTATATTCCACTCAGCCCTCGATAAGTAGGTCAGCCTTCTTACAATAAAATTTCTTTTACACTTGCTTCTAACCCACTTAGTACATGTTTTATTGATATATCACGATTTGGGTATTAATCTTAATATATATAAATTTCGTGTCACGTTGTTTATCTGTAATGGACTCCTAAGCAGTGGACTCTGTGCAGTTTCATCCAACTTGAAAGATAAGATAGCGTTCTTGTGAAGTTTCTTTCCGGGAAGTGGACCCGGACTGATCTACAGGAAATAAATTCTATTCACGGTTCAATTTGTCCGAAATTTGGTATATAGGTAGCCCTTTGCCTAAATAAGTATTTACGATACTTTTTTCCAGGAAGGGGACCAGGGACCGATCAAATCGAACAAATTCTATTCGTGGTTCGATTTGCCTGAAATTTGGTATATAGGTAGCCCTTGCCTAGATAAGTATTTATAACACTTTTGTTCAGGGAAATAGAGCAGGGACCGACTGGGACTGGGACTTGGGCTGGAAGAGGGACTGCGAACAAGGTATGGAGAAAATTACGAAGAACTAGAGAGAAAAGTAAAGAGGGAAGGAGAAAGAGATAGAGTTAGACGAAGATAGGGAAATAGGCACAGATGGAGTGGAAAATAAGTGAGGGAGAAAGAGGCGCAGAAAAAGAGAAAGGCAGAGGGACGAGTGAATAAAAAGATAAGGAAAACATTCTCTTTCTTCCCTTTCACAAATTCGATTTTCGTCATCCTCTTCCCATACTTTTCACCTTATTACTCTTTCCTCTTTTCTTTCAACCGCTATTATAAAACCGCAATTTTCACCTCCTCTTTCCTTCCCATCCCCATACCCCTCCCATAATTACATCAACTTTATATAGTCTTTATATTGCTGAAGTAAAAACGTTACATTTAAACACAAAGTAGGGCATGGTTGCCCCTATTTTAACAAACTTCATACATCTTAATATATAGAACACTTATACCAAACTACAATAAGTCCGTAGCTATTAAATTTTATCTTGCTTGGGGGCGTAACCGAGTGATACTATCGTCATTGACATGCCTAACATCATCTTTAGACACCCTGTATACGTAGTTAAACAAATGTTATAAATTTGTTCCGGCTTAGTTAATTTTTCTAAATCTTTCTTAGTTCTTAACTGATCATAAGTTTGAGCCAACGAAGTTCTCTTTTGCTCAAGCATTGATACACAAAAACTGATGCCCATATGTAAATGAACAAGCAATAAACAAACGAATAACCAACAATTTAAATATCAAACCAACATTAGGTATATAATAAAAAATTAATTAAGGTGCAAGTCTTTTGGTGGATTGAAAGTAGTGAAGGAAAGTAGATAAAGGTGAGAGATGACTAAATGAGTTCAACAAAGGTGAATCATAGAATGTATATATTAGTGCATAAATTAAACAACTTCACACACATTGATGACCTAGGAACAATGCGCTTTTAGGGCTTTCTCAATTTTAAATGTGTCAAACCTCTTTTCTATAACAACTTATCATTAAAATAACATAAATATAGTTCAAGAAAACTAAAAAACCCGCCGTATCACGGAGGTTTGTGTCTACGCTACTAAGCACAACTCGTTTTGTAGCGAGTTATTTAACCACTGCCGCGAGTCTTCAATAACTGCCGCTAGATGGGTCTAATTCTACTTTACGCGCTTAGTCCAGAGATTTACAAACAAGCATACATACAAGTAAAGCGTGTTAATAATGGTCAGTGCGTGTTCTTCATTCTCTCTTGGTTCGAATCAGGCATGCTTAACGAACGAAACGATATCATTTCGTTACGATAATTAACGCTAATAAACGAAACGAAGTCACTTCGTTTCGTTTATTAACGTTAAGATCGTCAAATTAACGTTTCGTTTATTAACGTTGATTATCGTAACGAAATGATATCGTTTCGTTCGTTAAGCATGCCTGGTTCGAATTCACCGATTTTGTTGCTCCGATTTGGCGGAATTTTAAGGAAATATCTTGATGAGTACGAAATAGGGAGAGCATCTATATTCTTTTGGTCTTCTCTCAACTCAAAATCGTCATCTACCTACTTTTCCATTGCCAAAACTTTGGAAAAGTTCTCGTATGTGATTTATAAATATGTGATTTATCACTATTTACTGTCTTACAACAACAGTTTTAATTGAAACTGATTTTGTTAACTAAGATGCTTCTGTCAAATTCAATTTTCTTTGCTTTTTCCACTTTTGGTGTTATAGTTAATTCGTTGATTGCATTGTTTTTGTGTTTTATTGTCATTTTCTATAAGTGAAGTTTTGATTTCGTTTTGTGATGTTGCTCCAATAATTCAAAGTTGAAAAAAGTTACAAATACCGTAGCATTTTTGAAAGTGATGGTTCAACTTTCTAACGTCAGATTGGCAACAAAAGAGCATTTAACTGAAAACCAAATTGTAATGTTTTAATTCATGACATTTGATGCAAAATTGTTGTCCAATATACAATAATTAGCAACTTTTTTTCGATAATGCAGGAGATTGTTTTTTCATTGCAAAATTTGTTCAACAACTATATTGAAATACTTTTAAGTGTTGTCACATACCAAAAAAAAAAAAAAATACATAAATACCACCCAATCAACCCACTCCAAAAGGCAATAACCAATAGCAGAAAATACCATGTCGGAACTGCCAAACAAATTCTTCTTTAAATCTGTCTTACTACCCATTAGCTCACCACTACAATATTATCTGTGTTTGAATCCTCAGAACTTCATAGTCATGCCAAGTAAAAGGTGTTTCTAAGCGGGGTCGCCCCTAGGTAGTGCTTTGGCAAACACTTCGAGTGTATTTATGCCATGGAAAGCTTCTCAATGAAAATGTATATGCTTTGCAGCTTCCGTTCGCAGACGGCATAAAACATGTAGGTCCCGTTCCGAACTTATATGTAGGAAAAACTAAAAACGACACGACAAAAATGGGAAGAGAAGCTCGGCCTTAATCTCCGAAATCACGCCAAATGTCAGCTGTTCACAATACCGTATGTATGTACTACTTTTGGATGTGCGGTCATTTTGTCAAAATGGTGACTTGCACTGCAATCTAAGTTTCCTACAGGGTACTACTACTACTTTTACATTCATCGCAACGCTAACAAATTAACATTGACTTCAGGAACAACAACAATTGAAAGGCGAAGAGAGTTCATTTGACCAGTACAAAAACGTGCATAGTCTGGCTGTGAAGCAACAACAAAAAATGTGTTTTTTCCTTCAAAGCAACAGCAATTATATCTGTTTAGCGCTGTCTTTCTCATAGCTCAAATAACTGTAAATAAGTGACAAAACTGAAAGGTGATTTGAAAACAAAATCCACCTGTCAACAATTCGAATTAAGTTTAGCGAAAATTGCGCAAACAAAAAAAAAAAAATGAAAGAAAATGAAAAGTTTGGTGTGAAGAAATACAAAAATTTGCAAGAGCAGAAGTTTTGTGTAATATTTTAAAGACTGACTTTATATAAATGGAGCGTATGTTCAGCTCTCAAGTTCCTTTGTCACTGTGTTCTGAGAAATTTTTAAACTTTCATGTTTCTAAGACGCGGTTTTCCAGTACAAGTTCAACTCAGTTTGTCAGTTAAACTACGCTTAAACTTATTCTGCAGTTTTTCAGTCTAATTTAACAGAATTTTAAGCTAAGTTTAAGCGGCCGATCTGGAAGGGTTAAACTCTAGTTAACCTATCAGTTATTTGCGTTCGTACGAAATGGCGCCGAATATACCCAACAAACATTTAGGCTTGAGTACCATTAGGTATACTTCTAAAATTTCAAGAGTTGTTACGAAACAGTGGCTCAACTTGAGAACCATAGCGTACTCAGCAAAAGAGGGAATTTTATATAAAGCAAAAACTTCTATTAATTAAGTTGAAAAAATTTAATTCCCAACTTGGGGTTCTGTAACTGGGCTCAAATATAAGATTGCATACTACAGTATTTTCGCGAAAATAAAATAAAATAGATATATAATTTATTTTTGATTAATTACGCTTCATTACTGCTTTCAACCAGGTGTTTATTTCTCACAATAAACAGCTGTTGGTTTTGGTGGTACCACCTTGAAATTTGTTTTTCAACTCCACCTTAACTCGATATGCAATGTAGGATATCAACTGGAGAAATATGTTGGATATATATTTGAGAACTGTATATTTTCCAAAATTTCTCACAGGTTGGATAATAATTTGATAATTATAAACAACTTGAGAACTCCAAATTTTACAAAATTTCTCAAAGGTTGGACAGTGATTGCAGAATGAATCTATCTGGTTAAGAATAATTAAATAATGATATTGGATATCAGCTCCGGAAGTAGATATATATTTTGCTGGAGATATATTTTTTCCATGTTTGTTGGGTAAACAAAATCCAGCTGTTGCCGTATCTACAAATTATCTAGATAAAAAAATAATGTTGCCGTACAAAAAGTATACCCCAAAGGCGGCCTTGAACTGTAACTGAAAAACTGCTCAGTAGTTTAAGTGCAGTTTAAATTTGACTAGAGTTTAAGCAAACTTAGTTTGAGCTTAGCTTAACCAACTACTGAAAAACCGGGTCTAACTCGCCATCTAAACTACTTCAAAATCGACTGCAAGATTCTAAAGCAAATTTTTACATTCTGAATATTTGATGTGTGCGCCACCTAGTGGATTTTTCGTTTACATGTTGCATAAACGCCTGGTTCTGCACTATCCAGGCGAATCTTTTAATTATTTGATCCGTGCTCCACCTAGCGGAATATTTTTTACCTCACAGAGCATTGTCAGCATGTTTTAAATTGTGATCTAAATATTAAGTTTCCTTGGTAGTTACTATAACTTTCTTCGCAGGATTCCTTACGTCTTTGCCGAGTTTACCTTCTTTCTTTTGCTTCTTAAAATTTCTTGCGTCACCTACCGGAAGATTTATTTTCGGGTTGTCACCTGGTTCTGGTCTATGTGCTAGGTTTCAAGACTCCACGCAGACCTAAGTACTAGAAACCTAATATCATGACAATAAATACAAAAAATAATAAGAGGCAAGTCAGCTACACCTTTGAAAAAAAAAAATGAAAAAAGTCTTTGATTAACATAAAGTTTACGAGGTGGGTTTTGAAAAACTCGAAGTAACACTTAGCCAAACCAGAGTCGAGTAGAAGTCACCTTAATGATTTGTTAATAATATTTGAGTGAGACGCACCCAAACACACCTTGGTAGAGAGTTCTAAGAGAGTGTCATCGGTTGCATATGAGGAGGAAAGTTGCAGAGTCGGTAAGGGGGTGGACGGTTGGTTAGTATCCACTATTATCGGTGTAATTTCTGAGCGATGAATCGATGAGCAGTAAACGCTTGTGTAGCTCGACTGATGAATGTTTGAAGGGGGTTGGATGGGGGGAAGGGCTAAACGATGAAGTAGCGGATTACGGTGACCAATGTCGAACGGTAGACAGTGGAATTAGGGCCATGAACTTCATTACAACACTATAATTTTACGGTAGCATTTCTTTTATTTCATTCATAGAAAATCTCATATTGCAACTACGTGATGTAATGGCACCTAGGCTTAGAACCTCGTGGTTTTACAAAGGAAACATTGTGGATACAACTCTTTGGGAAACAGGGTATCCATATACTGACCCATATATTGACCCTGCCTCGCAGATATGGTTCGGAGTCAGCGTGGGTCTCGTCCCGCCAATTCGTAGGAAAAATTAACAAACGAGCACGACGCAACTTGGAAGAGAAGCTTTGCATAAAATCCCTTCGAACGCGCCTTACATTTATCTTTTTATTTTTCAAAGATACATATAGTTTTTCAGCCGTTGGAGCCGTTTAAGTATGCTTTCCCAACTCACAAGAAAAGCTAACGGGAATGGCCTAATGTACATATGTATTTACATACATATTTATCATAAAACATTACCCGTGATTATAGTGATTTTACCATAAAGCTTACAAATCACTTACAGCCATTATAAGCTTATCAGCTGGAGTTGTTGGAGCTGCTGCAACAACTAAACATCAATAACTGCTCAATCACAACAAAATTTGCTAAATTCACGTTGTATGGAGAAAAATATCTTTTATTTTCAATATTTCTTTCATCCATCATAAAAGCGGGTCAATCATATGGCAAATACAACTTGGTTACGCTTAAAATGCAGCAACTGCGGAATTGTTGTCTTTCCTGGCAATGTCGGAGTGTGAGGGGTATAAAACGAACACAGCTATTGCACGAAACAAAAGTTCAAATCACGAAATGCTCCTAGCAATATAAGCCAGTAAATATGTAACTGTGTTAAGCTATGTAGAGCGAAATATTTTCAATTAATGATGGGGTTATGATGATGAGGAGTTCTTTTTCAAACTGATAAGTTCAGTTAAATGTTGTCAAGATAAAGTTTTTACGAGCAGCACAATTAAGATTTAGAGATTTGAAATAGCAGTGGAGCTCAGCTAGGCGTGACTTAACTTTACCTCTGGAGCTCTACAGTTTCACAATATGCACATATAAACAAAAAAATAAGTGTATTTAAGGTTGGATGGCGACCCTACTCAACAATTTTTTGCGAACCTTTTTGGCATATCTCCATATTTTTTTAAATTTTAAACAGGTGGCAACCTTGTAAAGCAACAACAGCCACACGGAGTAAAGGAGCTAACATTTTTTATTATTTTGAAATAGGGCGTAAAATAAGTTTCATTTGACACCCTTATCTACATATCTCCTCACAATTGTTCAAAATCTACTCAGGTGGCAACCTAGTTAAATATCAAAGCAACAACTCAGATGTGGAGAGCATAGGTGTAACAGCCAAGTGATGTAGCTTGTTATCCATATCGGCATATCTCCTTAAATTTTTCTAAATTTCAAACAGGTGGCAACCTTGCAAAACATCCAAGCAGCAACACGGAAGAAACTAGCTTAAAATGTACGTTTTTGAAATACGTCCTACAATATCTTTCGCTTAATACGGATATTGGCATATCGCAACCTTGGTGGCAACCTTGTAAAACATCAAAGCAGCAACAGGGAAGTAAAGCGCTTAATATGTTTGTTACGGGGACCTATATATTTTATGCCGACTCCGAACGACATCGTCTAAGCAGATGAATTTTCACTGAGAATATTTTCGTTACACTCAGAATGTTTGGAAGATCACTGCAGAAGGGCAACTGCGCTTAAAAAACTTTTTTCTCAACGTTTGCTTTGCCCGGGACTTGAACCTTAAACCTTCGGTGCGTTAGGCGACAACACTATCGCATAAAATGGGTATCGTTTGACATCGATTTTGACATATCTCCTTAAATTTATCTTATTTGCAAAACACTTAAGCAGCAACAGGGAAATAAAGGGCTTAGAGTGTAGCTTTGATGTTGTTGTATTAACGATAACGACACTCCTCGAAGATCTTGAGGAGTGTTATCGATGTTGATGGTCCTTTGCCGAACATAGATCCGGTACGTTCCGATAACAAATCACCATTAAGGTACTTGCGATTTAATATGATATTTGTAACAGGATTCTCCTCGCGTAGGTGAGTTTTAGACTGGGTTGTTCCCCATACAAAAAAAAAGTTGCCAATGTCCGCCCCTAAATTTGAAGATTATGTTGAGATGGTTTCGGAAATTGTTTTTTTTAATTTTTTTTTGATCCTTCGAAATACAGCCGAAAATGTTTTTTCGTTGTAACTTGGTTATTTGACGTCCGATTTTTAAAATTGATAAGTCATTATTTTGGCCTTGAGAAGCTTCACATTTCCGTTTAATGTCCTTTTAAGCTATGAAGTTGTTTTCACATGATTAGGCCAGCTAACATTGTGGGGTAATGTATGTTTTTTTCCTTACCAAACGAAAGTACTTAAAAATTCAAGAAAATGTTGCTTTGAAACCATATTACTAAAATAATAAACAAAGAAGTTATAGCACTTTCAATATTTATTGCAACTGTTATTTTACCTGATTCTTATTATACTTAGACCTGAAACTCATGATATTTTCGGAGGAAAAATTGCAGGGTTTGCATTGAAAAGTTAATAAAGATGTGCCAAATATCATGAATAGGGGAAGTCAAAGTAAATAGGTGAGTCAAACCTGTTGTTTAATATTTATAATAATAACGCTATGCGACAAAATCAACTTTTTTTCTGGGTATTGGACAAAACCCACCTTTTGTAGAGATTGTGGCTTAAGTAAACAAAGTACTATCTCCGTTTTTCGAACTTAGCCTCCAAAAAATAGATATCGGCTTACGAAGTTCGAAGTTCGAAATTCTACATTTCGAATTTTAATTTTTTGTTAACGCGTTCAGCAAATTGCAAAAGTAAAAGTGTGGTCGTGGTCCGCTCTTTTCCCTTATTTGAAGGGCTGAATTCTTTTTTTGAAAAATTTGGTATAATAGCTGTTATATGATGATAAAAGTCAGACTCTGACTTCTGATTTTGCGAAAACTTTGAAGCTATAAAGCTTTGTATTGCGCTTATTCCTAGCGTGTAAACTACAAACGATATTTCATCTAACTGGGCTAAGATCGGTGATAGTGGCGGATATGCAAAGCAAGATAAATACGTAATAAGTTAAAGTAGTAATCCTAGGTGGCAACCATCATATATATTATTTCTAATTGCTGTTTGGCAAGCACTCCGAGTGTATTTCTGCCATGAAAAGCTCTCAGTGAAAACTCATCTGCTTTGCAGATGCCGTTCGGAATCGGCATAAAACAATTAGGTCCTGTCCCGCCAATTTGTAGGAAAAATTAAAAGGAGCACGACGCAAATTGGAAGTGAAGCTCGGCCTAAAATCCCTTGGGAGTTTATCGCGCCTACATTTATTTATTTTTATTTAATTGGTGTTTTTATGTACGGGTCCCTTTTTCGCTCTTATTTGGAACCCAAATCTATAAATAAAGTTTTGGTTGTAAAGATGGAGATTCGGGCTATTAGCAAGCTTTTGGCAATGGGTCGTAGTGCTTTTATTTAGCTATATTTTATTAAAACAATTTGTTAAAAATAAACGATTATGAGCGCACGAAGAAATCTATTTGTACTATGACACTATTGTGAATATTTGCACTGCATTACCGGCAGTTGCTACCATACGCCAGATGGCAGCGCAAGCTGTAAGTTTTCATTGATTGATAGAACAGCTGATTTCCGTTGATATTTGATAAGATACTTTTAGATTGCTTGCGCAAGATGCGCACGGGCCCGCCTCGTATTTTATAACATTGTTACGAATATTAGCAACATTAAGGGTTACTGTCATCTCTAAGCCGATGCTACGAGTGACTTGTATGCACATCCATAAATAAATAATTATGTATCTACATAAACGAATCAAGAATTATGTCTACATATGTACTTACTAGAGATATACGCCGCCGCCGCCGATTTTGGTCGTTTTTCGCACGCCGCCGCCGAATGTCAAAAATATCGGCGTGGCGGCGCGGCGTCCGGCGCGTTGCTATATTTTATTTACCACTCGTTTAAGACTGTTTAGGCCATTCATGTCGAAAATTGGTCGGATATGGTTGAAAGTGGTATCAACGGATGCGCATCACTGCCAGTTATAAGAAACTAATTGCGAAATTTAACTCTTTATAACTATTTAAAAGTTATTTAAAATAACAGGCGCTTGCGATGTCAGCTTAACACGGACTTTCCATCACCCAATTCAGCAAGTTATTAAAACAAAATACTAAAAGAAAAGTTATATAATAAATTTATATGCTCATTTTGCATTTTTGAAAAAATTAATAATGAACAATTAATTCAAATAAAATGAACCAAGGTGAACATTTTTTTAAATTGTCCCTAGTAGGTTCTAGGGGCATAAACAATCCTTTGAAATTATTCTTACCTCATACTTAAGTTGAGGATATATGTACTTATGAGAAGGGTTTGAAAAATCACTAAGTCTTGCATTCAAACATCTGTTGTTTATTTGCCAAACTAAACAATAGCGTCTGATTTTCACACTTCATCCTTCAACACCCAAGTCTCCCGGTTTGACATTTCCTAAAGTTGGCGGCCCTATCCAAAACTAGTCCCTTGGAGTGAATCACATTGATTATAGCCTATCAACCAAGTTTAAATATCACCTACACGTTTCGGCTCCTTTTACAATTGTGAATACGTAGGCACATATATCTACCAGGTGAGGCTTTGTCCTTCGCAAGAACACTCAAAGTGGTGAAGCAAAAGCTTTCCCAAGACAGTGGAACTATTGACCGTGTGTGATACTACCCTAACGTGGTGGACAGTCGAGCTTGTCTGAAAACAGTAGTTTACAACCTTCAACTTAAAATCCGTCAACTTTCATTCTAAATTTGATTTAACGAAGACTATTGAAATCAATGCTGTGAACACAAACGTCTGCACTCTTTGGTCTATATTTTAAAAATTTTATCCAGGGTCCTTGTAAAATTTTAATTATGTAGATGCGCCGAGGATTATACGGATTTTCACCCATGACGCAATGACATCCACTTAGACTGCTTATGATTTCGAGGGCGGCATCTTTCGCCGAATAGTCACTCCCTAACGTTTCAAAGTGTAGCTCGGCAGCATAGCGCGACAAAAGCATCCGTTGGAAAGTCTTCGGAGCTACACCTAGAGCTTCTAGGAAAGTGACGTCGACGAAGGTATGAGTTCGAAGTCGCAGTCCTATAGCTTCTGTACTGGCATATGGTGTGAGGCTCAGGAGGCGTGGTAGCGACTAGTGGTAGGGATTCCTACTGTTCGCACACCGGAAAATTTAGCTCGTAAAAACAGCCGAAGAAACTGGAGGCGCCCTGTGCCACGATAGTCATGAGTATTAATAGACCATTCATAGCAACCCTAAGTCGCCTTTATGCGTCACCGCCAAGGAGCGACAAATGATTTAAAGAAATTGTGTTCGCGACGATTATTAGGAGTTAACCCTAGGTGAAACTACGCTTTGCACGAGATATATAGGCAAAAGTGTGACTATTTTATGTATCTCTATTTCTTTTCAGCAGACGCAGCAGTACCAATTCCAAAAACCGGGGTTAGGTTCGAAGCCTATCTGGAGCATGCGAACGAGGGACAATCCCTTCGCAAGGAGCTACTCCTGAATATTTTTGAACGGTCTGCGAGATTTTTATGCAAAAACCCGGATCTTTCCGAAATAGCCAACACGTTGATTTCCTTAAATACATATAAACAAAACCTTTCCTAAATATTATTTTTTTAAATAGAAAAATTAAGCTTTTAAAGTAAGAACAGCGGCGTACGCCGGCGCGCCGCCTACGCCGCCGCCGCCGATAAAGTGATCGGCGTAAACCTCTAGTACGTACACGCAGCGGAGAAGCAACGCACAAACACATGCAGATATCTTATCTCAGATGCTCCCAAAAGTATGCAATTGTAATTGTGGAAGTGTCGCTCACAAATACATGCGCATATGAGAGCTACACACGTGCATCTGTGGTTATAAGTATATACCATTAATTAAGTAAATTCTTGAAGCGCCTAGAAGATGCAAAGAGGAAATCACACAGTATAAAAGCAGCAACAGTAGAGGCGCGATAATCAGTTTCGATTAAGCACGCTATCTGGCGAGCAATAGAAGTGTTATTTTGAAAGTACTTGAATAAAGGCCATTCTGCATTATTAAATATTGGAGTTATTTATTCAACAGTTTAGTGATTCGAACTCAGCCGAAGGTTGCTAATAAGAGGATTTGCAGTAAATTCGTTACAATTGTTGTCAGAAGTGGGATTGTTGAATAAATTCTGGAGATTTCGAATACAACTTGGACATGGCAAAGTTAAGTGAATTTAAGATCCAGCAACTGAAGAAGGAGTTGGAGAGCCGTGGATTGAATACAACCGGCATTAAACTAGAACTTCAGGAACGACTACGACAGGCAATGGAATTAGATGGAATTGACGTGGAAGAGTATGTCTTTCATCTTGGTGGCGATGGGACAACAAAATTGGAGCAGAAAAATGAAACACCGCAGACAATGGCGAACACAGACCTGAACATGATATTGGCTGCAATATCGGCACAAATGTCCGAAATGTCATCACAAATATCCACCAACATGTCATCACAACTAGAATCCCAGGAGAACCATATAACATCCAAGATGGAAGCACAGGAGGCACGTATATCCGAAATGTCGGCGCAAATTTCAGCACAGATATCATCGCAGATCTCTGCTCAACTGGAAAAGCAAGAAGGACGTATTTCTTCGAAGTTGGAGGCGCAAGATACAAAAATTTTACAGTTTGAGAAAAAAATCGAGGCCGAGGTGGATGCTCTGAGAGGACGTATCGAGCAGTTGCAACTAAATCGCCCAGCACTTTCAACGAGTAATCCAAAGGTAAAAACACCATCCTTTGACGGTTCCAGGCCTTTTGGCCACTGTTCATGGCATTGAAAGGGCCTGCAGCTGAGATTTTACAAACCATTCCAGAGGGCGAACGGAACTGTCATGAAGCATTGATGGGCGCTCTAGGAAGACGATACGGAACTGAGCATAGGAGACAGATATACCAAATGGAGTTACTGAACCACTTCCAGAGGCCTGGTGAAACATTGCAAGAGTTTGCGTCGGATTTTGAAAAGCTGGCACATTTAGCGAATGCGGGCGCACTCGTGGAATACACTGAAAGGGTAAAGATTCACAGCTTTATAAATGGCATACGGGACGTCGAAACAAAGCGAGCTTCATACGCAAACCCAAAGCCAACATTCGCAGAAACGGTTTCACAAGCTCTGATTCAGGAAACAGCGTCGCTTTTGTGTAAGCCAGTTTTCAAAGTACGCCGTGTGGAAGTAGAAAGGCCAGAGTGGGTAGACGCAATATTGGAGGCGTTGAAAGCATCGCAAAAGCGGAGTGAGAGAGTTATCAAATGCTTCAAATGCGGGAAGCCCGGTCACATTGCACGTCATTGCGATATTGATCCTAGAGGGTGCAACAGCATGAGTGGTTTTAATAACAAAGCTGGAAGGGATGAGAAAGAGCGAGTAAGATGTAAAGATCGAGAGCTAGCTCCAGCTATTGAATGTCCTGTGATATCTGTGTCGCAAATTGGTAGAAAATCGAGCAGTCTTGCCGTCAAAGGAAAGCTGGATGGCAAGGAGCGTGTACTGACTGTAGATACGGGCGCATCTCACTCCTTAATCCGATCTGATTTGGTCAATAGGAGAGTAAAGCCATTACCTGGAGCAAGGTTGCGTACGGTCACAGGCGAGTATAAAAAAGTCCAGGGAGAAGTGATATGTGAAGTCTTAATTGGGAAGGTCATGGTTCTACACAAATTCATTGTGGCAGAGATTGTTGATGAAGTCATATTGGGAGTGGACTTCTTGGTTGACCATCACATCAAGATCGATATGCAGAGAAGGGTGATGCGTTATGAGAACCAGGATGTGCCGCTTAACTTCAGTTTGGAAAAAGGGTGCAGCAGTAAGAGAATGCTGGTGGAGGAGATTCGACAGAGACCACGAAAGTCAAGGAAAGTAGATCGAACAAAGGTTGATGGAACAAATGGGCCAAACAAATCAAAACCGCAGGTACCTGTGAGACAAACACTGGCATTGAAAAGCCCTAACGGACGCACTAAAACGAAAAATTTCGCAGAAAGAATGCAAGGGTGGTTTCAAGCCAGGGCACACTACTGTCGTGAAGCGTCGGAACGATATTGATTATGCGAAGCAAATCCGTCAAGCGCAAGCTCCACGAAGTAGTTCATTGGCCAAACAACAGAGTGTGAGGGAACGAACCAGGGTAATGAGTAGTACGATGAAACACAGGTACGACGAGAACAAGAATTCGGAAGGTTTCTTGAAGGGAGATTTGGTACTGATATACAACTCTCACCGGCGGAAAGGTGTTCCATCCAAATTGCGGTGCAGTTGGGAAGGCCCGTACAAAGTTGTGAAGAAGATCAGTGATCAATCTACCGCATACAAACAATTGGGAAACCACGAATTAGAAGAGTGGTACAATTGGAGATGCTAGCTGCGTTTAGATGGAAAGGACTTAGGCGATTATAGATTATCATCACAGATATAATCCAAATCGGTGGAGCCGTTTCTAAAATACTCGATGATTCAATTTCGGCATCTTGCCATCTTTAGGGTAATTATTGGTTCCCAGAGAACGAGGAACCAGACATGAAAAACGAAGACGAAATATCATTACTACAAAGAGAAATTTTATAATATGTCGGAAGCTCAACAAAATCACAGCAAAACAAATCAACTACCAGTGCTCTTGTCCTTACAAAATCCATCCGATTTGAACAAGAATCCCCCATTCTAATACACATTTTTCTTAAATCTTCTCTTACTCTCGGCATTTTCTGTTGCTTGTGTTGTTGGCGCAGTTCAAAATTATAATAAATACCACCAAAGACAATATGATCAGCACCTACAACAACAAGAACATCAACATCAGCAACAGCAAATTCGAGCAATGCCAATGGAATGATGATACCAATAAAGGCAGTCGCCTAAAAAAACACAGCATAAGCAAGCGCACCAGCCACAACAACAATTCCAGCAACTGGTGATGTGTATGATGAAAGTACGAGTTAGTTGCCAAGTCAAGTAAGAAAAGAGAATTTCTTTCTAAACATGAATGCGGGCTTGCACCAACACAACCAAATGCCGCCGAGAAGTCAAGTCAATAATGCACATTGGGTCTTAAGACACATATTTTTGATCAAAAGTTAAACAGTTGTTATTTATTATTATATGGATAAATCGTAAAATGTTAGAAACGCTAATCATCTTCAGTTCTAAGAAAAAATTATATTTTATGTACTTGTTGTTGTTAGCACTGCCCACCACCTATACTTTTATTAGGAATGTGGGGTCGCCAGAGTCTCGCCTGCTAAAGAAACAGGATTCATCATGTGTAGTTGAGGTTGACAATTGGTTTAGAGAATTTATAAATTGCGATAGCCACCCCTTGAAAGGGTTGCACTACATCTCCGCTTGAATCATTTGTGCAGTGTAGTCGCCTCTTATGCCAGTCATACCTGCCGTGGGTATATTCTAAACCACCAACCCGCTGCTTGATATTTTATTACAGAGTCTGGTGCATAAAAAGCGAGCATTTGCTCAGATTGGACTTTTTGAGTAAAAAGCTGTCTTTTCGCTTCTGTCGGTTAGCCGCGGTAGGTAGTACGAGGTGCCTAAAATCCAAATATCGTAAATGGGTTATGCACTGGTTGTGTGACCCGCTATGTAGAAACACCTACTAATGAAACAAGTAAATAAACGATCCTTTTGTTAACGTTCGAATCACTGAACTGTCGAATAAATAACTCAAATTTCCGTATGGCAGAATTTTCTTTATTTAGACTACTTTGGGAGCACTACCCTACAATCACAATACTCGCCTGCTTCACCAAAATCGTGTTTCAAATCAAACTGATTGTTTCTTTCTCAGCTTGCGCTGCTTTTATACCCTCTGTTGCCTCGTTCGCATATTTCTCCTAATGTTTAGCTTTTCGCGAACAGCTTCTTATTTCCCTGCTAACCATGGCTAACCACATTTTGATATTTTCACCTCAAAAGCCAACACTATCTCAATTTCTTTTTGGACACAACTAACACCAACTCACATTTGTGGGACATTTTTCATAATTGTGGTAAATCTCTAAGATGTGCGAATGAAACAGTAGTATGATGTAGGAATGAAACAATAAGATACTACAGATTTCGCCACCATTTATGTAAATTTTTTTAAGCAAAACGCCTCATTGCGAAAGAATTTAATAAAAATGAATTTTACAAGTGTTCAAGTGAGTAAGAACATTAAAAAAAAAAAAAAAATATAACAGAAAAGTTTGCGACATTATGTTAGCGCAATAATTCGGGATTCGCTAAAGAAAAACGGGCGAACGTTCAAAAAAAAAATTTCCAGCTTTCATCAGCCACAAAAGGGCTTCTCCAAGACGCCACTTCCACGTTGGATTATCCGAGGTAAGTAAATGTTTAGGTATTTTAGTATAACTAACTTTTTTGTTGTTGTAGCAGTGCAAGTTTGGAAATATATTGCCGAACTTACCCTTATTATGAAGATACCAAATCAGTGTTACATATTATGGACCTGACAGGGATCAGGAATATTGTTTGGTGTCGTCATAATATGAATGATTCTGAGTAAATGCGGGTATTATGGTGATAGCCAAATTAGTTGAAGTTTTGTCCGTCCAACGCAGGACTGACTTTGTTTTTCATCACCATAATATGGGTATGTAGTTATACATATGTTTGATGGCACAGTTTTTGCTGGTAATTCTTTTCTTTAGCACACAACTGCTAAAACGAGTCAAAATATATCGGGAGAGGTGTCAATAGAAGCGCTTTGAACTCAGAACAACGAATCTGAAAGCGGAAATTGAAAATTTTATATCTGTGCAGAGATATTTGCAGTTACCCAAAATGTATTAACGAAAACCCGAAAAATTACCCCTGCTCCCTCCGAAACCTGCGGTGTGATCCATAGAATTTTGGCCTTCGGCCGCGCTTATAAAAAATTACCACCAAGGAGGTGGAATCAAAATTAAATCAGTGCAAATTCCTTTCGTACATAAAATGTTTTCCTGTGAACAACAACATTACAATAATCACATGAAAAATGCCAACTTTAACTAAAAATATCTCTGCACAGATATAAAATTTTCAATTTCCGCTTTCAGATTCGTTGTTCTGAGTTCAAAGGCGCCTCTTGACACCTCCCGATATTTTTTGACTAGTTTTAGCAATTGTGAGCTAAAGAAAATTGTTTTTTTTTTATAAAAATGTGAAATAAATAGCTATTATGTTCCGCTTATTTAATACGGGAGGAAACGCTCGCCTTTTTATACCACCCTCGAAAGTGTTAGTCCGCTTGGGGTAACAAGCAGATACAATGGTGTCATTTGTTTATGATCTTGTTGGCAAAGAAAAAGAATGTGGACATATTTAAAGATATGTATGTTAATTAATTTAGGTAATTCTATACACTCTAAATAAATCAGTGCTACAACAACAACCAAACCCTAAATAAACGTCCAAAAATATCGGGAGATGTATCAAAATATGCGTCTTGGACCCAGAAACGCGAATATAAAAACACAAATTTTGAGTCTGTGAAGAGATACTTGCAAAAGAAATTGCAACTTTTTGTGTGGTTGTTGTAATGTTGGTGTACACAGGAAATAATTTTGTGTACAAAGGGATTTTGCACGGATTAAATTTTGATTGCACCCCTTTGGGGGACCGGCCAGCGTTTATTGGACGTGTATTAAGAGTGTCATGCTTTCGTATAGAATTACCATCTTTTGAACAACTCACAATTTTTGTTTTCCGTTTTTGGATTCCCATTCTGGCTCCAAGACGCATCTTTTGATACATCTTCCGATATTTTTGGACTTGTATTTATAGGTTCATGCTGTTGTATAGAATTACCTAAATTAATTCACAAACAGTATCTTTTAATATGTATGTCCACATTCTTTGTTTGTCAACAGGATCAAATAAATGACATCACAGTATTTTCTTGGGGTAACATACTTAACGCCAACACTTTCGAGGCCTCCGTATTAAATAAACGTAACAATTTTATTTATTTAACATTTTTATACAAAATAAACAACTTGGATTCTCTTGAAGTTGAATTGTTTGCTGCTTGCAGCTGATCGCTTGTAAATTACCATCCTCAAAAATATTGCGTTTACCCCAATAAGCCCAAAGTGTGTTTCGTGAATTATCAGGGGATTATGCGCACTTAGGCAAGGTGCACATAAGGCTACGCGTCATCCACGCGTACACGATATTTCATGTAGGTACAATTCTTCTACGCTTCAAGATATGCGTCACTACAAAAAAAAAATATTTCTAAAAAAAATAAACAAATTAATTTATACCGTATAATTGCAATTATACAAAAGTTGATTGTATATAAAATTAAAAAGGAAAGTTTTCACTATATCTTTATAGCAACAGAAGCACAGCACAAAAGTTTGTAAAAATATGAAGCGTAGCATAATCTGATTAAGGCAAGGTGCACACGAGGCTACGCTTCATAGACGCTGAAGGCGAAATCTGTACGCTTTGATGTCGAACACATGTACTTGGATGAAGAGCTGCGTACGAGGCGTCAGCTGCATGAAAGCGACAAAGCATGAAAGTTTCATGTGTAGCTAGCCGTACAGCAATTTTGGTCGCTAGGCGTAAATACGCCTAGAAAAGAGCAAGAAGAAGATGTTTACAATTTTTCGTTTGCAAACTTGCTAAAGTTCTTTTTTTCACTTATGCGCGGCGGTGAAAACTTTCGATTTTAATTTAATACACAATCAACTTTTGTTTTATACAGCATAAATTAATTTGTTTAATTTTTTTTAGAAATATTTTTCATTTTATAGCGACGCTTGGAAGTAGCTACGTATGCAGATCTTGAAGCGTAGAGGAATTGTAGCTTCATGAAATATCGTGTACGCGTGGATGACGCGTAGCCTCGTCTGCACCTTGCCTACGAGAACACTAACCTCGTGTGCCAATGGTACATTGTTGTTGCATTTGCTTGTTAAATCTCTATCCGTATCTGGTTCGTGTACCATTGGAACACGAGGTAAGATTGCTCAAATCAGCTGTTATGGCAAAATAATAAACAAACTGCTGAAACAGCAAATAGTCAATTATTTTGTCATTGTTTTATCCAAAATGTATTTTGTTGTGTTAACAGTGCTTCACCCCATTCCAAATTTTTGGGGTTTCACATGGATTTGAGCTAGAAATGACTTTTGCAAGTGGTTTTTCTAATTGGTTTGATTTTGCTGTATACACACAAATGCTGAAAGGTTTCAGGTTTTTATTTTGATTCCCAATTCGATGTTAGACTAAGGGTGATTTTTTTAAGCGGCCTTCAGGCGAACGCCAACGCAGAACCACTATGGATACTTCTAGGATCATGTTGTAGTTATGTTAACTATGCTTCGCCCATTCAATGAGCACGGCCATTCACAAATTGTCATCAAAGTCCTATAACGGGAGGCAAAGGAAAATGGTAGTCTCAACAGGTATGGACCATGCGAGAATAGTGTTAGATGCGTAGTTTTCACATTACAATTGAAAAGATGGTGGGTGTCATGTGGGGACACATCGCATTCAGGACATTCAGTACACTTAAACGCTAGCTTTATAACCCAAATTTTAACTTCAATGTGATCACAAGTTCCACCTAAAAGATTTCCTCAAATTATTGTAATGCAGGCATGCTTAACCAACGAACCGATATCATTTCGTTACGATAATTAACGTTAATAAACGAAACAAAGTCATTTCGTTTCGTTTATTAACGTTAAGAATCAAATTAACGAAATGATTTCGTTTCGTTTTCTGCCATATCAAAACGAAATCAGATCGTTTATGTTGATTATTAATTTCAAACTATGCTGGCAAAGCTGATTGGTGGCAGAGTCATTAAAGGTGAAAGCATTAGCCAAGCTGACTGCAACTTTTCTCATGAATTTTGACAGTACGAACATTTCTCAGAGTATTTTTGACATTACCACCAACGAATTACACAAACAAACTACATGGAGTTTGTGTGTGTATGTCCGCTCGCTGTTACCACCTTACGGCTTCACCATGGCTATAGCATTGCCAGCACAATTCAAACATAAAGTATCACGTTTTTGTTAACGTTTTTAACGTTAACGAAAGCTTTTCGTTTCGGTTAAAAACGAGATACAATTTATCTTGATAATTTCTTTATCGATAATATTTCGAAGTGTTTCAGCGGAAACGGTGGAAATTTTTTGATAAACGATTAGCTTAACGTTAAGGTGCATCCCTGTTGTAATGCAATGAAAATTTTCTGTATTAATATCGACCTGATTATCAAGTTATTTTGCTACTTGTTCGATGTGAATAAATTTATAGTGGAACTTTTGATGCAAAAGTCATGATTTGGCTGATCAAGTGTTTTTAATGATCTTAATTTTAATGTCCTTAATTTTTTACAGGCAAGTTCAAGAAAGCCCTGGAGAAGAACGGAGCATCGACCCATGTTAAATGCAGTGAGTGACAGAGTGGTTTGGAGACTGTTTCACTTAAGGAAAGTTATTTAAATTATTGGATAAGTTGTCAGGGTAAATAATGTAAAGTTGTAGTTTTTTTTAGATGGAAAGTAATTTTTTTTAGATTATCCTGAAGGAACTCTAATGAATTACATTTCTTTTGATGGAAAATTCCTTATAGCCAATTAAATATTTTTTGGAAAATATTGCGAATTTCGCAAACATTAATATGTAGTCAGAGCAAATAGTGTAAAGTTGCAAGGAAAGTATTTTTTTGGATGATCCTTAAGGAATTTTAAATGTAAAAATGCATCAAAAGAATGGCAATTCAATTACTTTTCTTTTGATGGAAAATTCCTTATAGCCAATTAAATATTGCGAAATTCGGAAACATTAATATGTAGTCAGAGCAAATAATGTAAATTTGCAAGGAAAGTAATTTTTTTTGATGATCCTTAAGGAATTTTAAATGTTAACATGCATCAAAAGAAAGGTAATCCAATTGCTTTCATAGAGCCAATTAAATAATATTTCGAAAATTTTGCGAATTTCAGATCAAATAATGTAATATTGTAAGGAACGTGACTTTTTCACTTAAATTCCTTATTTTTTATAGTATTGCTACTAAAATTAATGAAGTTTAACAAAATTTTTTTATTACTGAATAGGTAACAATTCAAAAAAGGAGGTCTAAACTGTGACAAATATGCCGAAAGTGGAAGAACAAGGACGTTGGGGATTTTGTGGATGACACCATTATGTTAACCTGCGGCGTTTAAATTTGTATTTTTATTTTTAATTCAATAAAAAGCTTTTCTTAAATTATTATGACTAAATTTTGAAAGTAAGAGTATATGTTAAATTCAATTGAAAGTTTAGTTTTTAAGCCAATGATAACTAATTAAATTAAATCTATATTATAAGTAAGAAAAAATATTTATTTTAATTTTAAATCAAAATCAAAACTCAAACGTAACACTAACCAAAAGAAAAATGAAATGTATTAATACAGAGATGAATGAATTAAAAGGAATTTTTGTTAATATTTTTTATTGTAAATATCTAAAATATGCATACATCTAAATTATTCATATTCCCTTAAAATTTATTTGTTGTGTTTTTAAATTGAAAACCATATTTTCTTAATAAAAGCATAGAATGAAAAATTTTGGGCATTTTGTGGGCGGTTTTTGGTTATTTTGTGGGGTTTTTGGAATTTTTTAGGTATTTTCAATTCGCATTATAGGTTATTTGATCATCGGGCTGGCAACTCTGGAGCGCATAAAAGTATGCAGCCTCTTTAAAATGACATTTTGAGAGCAGTTCAGCTATTCGTTTTTGATATGGCGGTTCTGAATGAGTGCGACAGAGATGGAAGATCACACGTACACGAAATATCCCATTTCACCATGGATAATATCGGCGCCTCGCCGAACAAAATTATCCAACTTATTATCCAATTTTTTGGATATCGTCAGTATACGATTACCCGATTTTTTATCCACTCATGGTTAGCAGGGTTATTTCTTCTTTATATATCTGATATCCACGCTTGTCTTCTAGTTATTTGCCTGTATATGTGTGAGTAATAATTTCTGCTCTTACCCTGCTAACCACCCTGCTAACCATGGCTAACCACATTTTGCTATTTTCACCTCAAAAACCAACACTATCTCAATTTCTTTTTGGACACAACTAACACCAACTCACATTTGTGGGACATTTTTCATAATTGTGGTAAATTTCTAATATGTGCGAATGAAACAGTAGTATGATGTAGGAATGAAACAATAAGATACTATAGATTTCGCCACCATTTATGTAAATTTTTTAAGCAAAACGCGTCTCATTGCGAAAGAATTTAATAAAAATGAATTTTACAAGTGTTCAAGTGAGTAAGAACATTAAAAAAAAAAAAAAAATATAACAGAAAAGTGTGCGACATTATTTTCGCGCAGTAATTCGGGATTCGCTAAAGAAAAACGGGCGAACGTAAAAAAAAAAAAAATCTCCAGCTTTCATCAGCCACAAAAGGGCTTCTCCAAGACGCCACTTCCACGTTGGATTATCCGAGGTAAGTAAATGTTTAGGTATTTTAGTATAACTAACTTTTTTGTTGTTGTAGCAGTGCAAGTTTGGAAATATATTGCAGAACTTACCCTTATTATGAAGGTACCAAATCAGTGTTACATATTATGGACCTGACAGAGATCAGGAATATTGTTTGGTGTCGTCATAATATGAATGGTTCTGAGTAAATGCGGGTATTATGGTGATAGCCAAATTAGTTGAAGTTTTGTTCGTCCAACGCAGGACTGACTTTGTTTTTGATCACCATAATATGGGTATGTAGTTATATACATACATATGTTTGATGGCACAATTTTTGCTGGTAATTCTTTTCTTTAGCACACAACTGCTAAAACTAGTCAAAATATATCGGGAGAGGTGTCAATAGAAGCGCTTTGATCTCAGAACAACGAATCTGAAAGCGGAAATTGAAAATTTTATATCTGTGCAGAGATATTTGCAGTTACCCAAAATGTATTAACGAAAACCCCTGGTCCCTCCGAAACCGGCGGTGTGATCCATAGAATTTTGGCCTTCGGCCGCGCTTATAAAACATTACCACCAAGGAGGTGGAATTAAAATTAAATCAGTGCAAATTCCTTTCGTACATAAAATGTTTTCCTGTGAACAACAACATTACAATAATCACATGAAAAATGCCAACTTTAACTAAAAATATCTCTGCACAGATATAAAATTTTCAATTTCCGCTTTCAGATTCGTTGTTTTGAGTTCCTCTTGACACCTCTCCCGATATTTTTTGACTATTTTTAGCAGTTGTGAGCTAAAGAAAATTGTTTTTTTTATAAAAATGTGAAATAAATAGCTATTATGTTCCGCTTATTTAATACGGGAGGAAACGCTCTCCTTTTTATACCACCCTCGAAAGTGTTAGTCTGCTTGGGGTAACAAGCAGATACTATGGTGTTATTTGTTTATGATCTTGTTGACAAAGAAAAAGAATGTGGACATATTTAAAGATATGTATGTTAATTAATTTAGGTAATTCTATACACTCTAAATAAATCAGTGCTACAACAACAACCAAACACTAAATAAACGTCCAAAAATATCGGGAGATGTATCAAAATATGCGTTTTGGACCCAGAAACGCGAATATAAAAACACAAATTTTGAGTCTGTGAAGAGATACTTGCAAAAGAAATTGCAACTTTTTGTGTGGTTGTTGTAATGTTGGTGTACACAGGAAATAATTTTGTGTAAAAAGGGTTTTTTTGCACGGATTAAATTTTGATTGCACCCCATTGGGGGACCGGCCAGCGTTTTTTGACACCCTTCCCGATATTTTTGGACATGAATTAAGAGTGTTATGCTTTCGTATAGAATTGGCATCATTTCAACGACTCAAAATTTTTGTATTCCGTTTTCGGATTCGCATTCTGGGTCCAAGACGCATCTTTTGGTAATTCTGTACGACAGAATGACACAGGTAATAGCGTCCAAAAATATCGAGAGACGTGTCAAAAGACGCGTATTGACCTCGACAACAATATCCGAAGGCGGAAAAGAAAAATTTTATCTCCGTCCGGAGATATTTGCAATTGAAGATGGTGATTTTCATGTGGGTGTTGTAATGTTGTTGTACCCACAAAAAAAAAATTGTGAACATATGTGATTTGCGCGTTTTAGTTTTGGTCTCCACACCGGTGTAGCAAAATATGAGTCCTGGACCCAGAAACGCGAATATAAAACCACAAATTTTGAGTCTGTGAAGAGATACTTGCAAAAGAAATTGCAACTTTTCGTGTGGTCGTTGTAATGTTGGTGTACACAGGAAATAATTTTGTGTACAAAGGGATTTTGCACGGATTAAATTTTGATTGCACCCCTTTGGGGGATCGGCCAGCGTTTTTTGACACCCTTCACGATATTATTGGACGTGTATTAAGAGTGTCATGCTTCCGTATAGAATTACCATCTTTTGAACAACTCACAATTTTGTTTTCCGTTTTTGAATTCCCATTCTGGGTCCAAGACGCATCTTTTGATACATCTTCCGATATTTTTGGACTTGTATTTATAGGTTCATGCTGTTGTATAGAATTACCTAAATTAATTCACAAACAGTTTCTTTTAATATGTATGTCCACATTCTTTGTTTGCCAACAGGATCAAATAAATGACATCACAGTATTTTCTTGGGGTAACATACTTAACGCCAACACTTTCGAGGGTAATAGGCGAGCTTTTGCCTCCCTATTAAATAAACGTAACATAATTTTATTGCATTAACATTTTTATACAAAATAAACAACTTGGATTCTCTTGAAGTTGAATTGTTTGCTGCTTGCAGATGATCGCTTGTAAATTACCATCCTCAAAAATATTGCGGGTACCCCAATAAGCCCGAAGTGTGTTTCGTGAATTATCAGGGGATTATGCGCACTGAGGCAAGGTGCACATAAGGCAAGGTGCACACGAGGCTACGCGTCATAGACGCGTACAAGATATTTCATATAGCTACAATTTCTCTACGCCTCAAGATCTGCACACGAAACTACTTTCGAGTGTCGCTACAAAAAGGCAAACAATTATTGAAAAAAATAAAAAATTTAATTTCTTCAGCTGTATCCGTCCCCGAAACCAAAGGAAAATAGGTATTAAACGCTGTTTGCATCCCCGTGCCGTTGTAAATTATAAAAGGCAATTTTAAACCACCGCGGACTAGAGAAAAGGGTGATTTCTAGTTTCCAACACTTTTTAGCCTTTTAAACGCTTCAACAATGTCTAACCAAGCTGTTGTGTTGTTTAATACTCTTTTTCGCTTTGTTAATATACCTTTCACGCACTTTTATTAACTAAAGTAACATTTTTTAACTAATTACACAAATTTGCATACAAAAAAATGTAAACAAATATTTTGTTCTTCCTTTTTTTCAAGCGTACGTACGCTCATCGACCAACATTGCTGTACTCTCAGCTACACGAAAATTTCATGCTTTGTCGCTTTCATGCAGCTGACGCCTCGTATGCAGCTCTTCATTCAAATACATGTGTTCGGCATCAAAGCGTACAAATTTCGCCTGCAGCGTCTATGACGCGTAGCCTCGTGTGCACCTCGCCTAAGGCTACGCGTCATCCACGCGTACACGATATTTCATGTAGGTACAATTCTTCTACGCTTCAAGATATGCGTCGCTACAAAAAAAAATATTTCCAAAAAAAATAAACAAATTAATTTATACTGTATAATTGCAATTATACAAAAGTTGATTGTATATAAAATTAAAAAGGAAAGTTTTCACTATATCTTTATAGCAACAGAAGCACAGCACAAAAGTTTGTAAAAATGTGAAGCGTAGCATAATCTGATTAAGGCAAGGTGCACACGAGGCTACGCTTCATAGACGCGTACAAGATATTTCATATAGCTACAATTTCTCTACGCCTCAAGATCTGCCCACGAAGCTACTTTCGAGCGTCGCTACAAAAAGCAAACAATTATTGAAAAAAAAAATTAAATTTCTTCAGCTATATCCGTCCCCGAAACCAAAGGAAAATAGGTATTAAACGTTGTTTCCATCCCCGTGCCTTTGTAAATTATGAAATGCAATTTTAAACCACCGTGGACTAGAGAAAAGGGTTATTTCTAGTTTCCAACACTTTTTAGCCTTTTAAACGCTTCAACAATGTCTAACCAAGCTGTTGTGGTGTTTAATACTCTTTTTCGCTTTGGTAATATACCTTTCACGCACTTTTATTAACTAATGTAACATTTTTTAACTAATTACACAAATATGCATACAAAAAAATGTTAAAAAATATCTTGTTCTTCCTTTTTTTCAAGCGTACGTACGCTCAGCGACCAACATAGCTGTACGCTTAGCTACACGAAAATTTCATGCTTTATCGCTTTCATGCAGCTGACGCCTCGTATGCAGCTCTCCATTCAAATACATGTGTTCGGCATCAAAGCGTACAGGTTTCCCCTGCAGCGTCTATGACGCGTAGCTTCGTGTGCACCTTGCCTAAGGGTGATTTTTTTAAGCGGCCTTCAGGCGACCGCCAACGCAGAACCACTATGGATACTTCTAGGATCATGTTGTAGTTATGTTAACTATGCTTCGCCCATTCAATGAGCACGGCCATTCACTAATTGTCATCAAAGTCCTATAACGGGAGACAAAGGAAAATGGTAGTCTCAACAGGTGTGGAACATGGGAGAATAGTGTTAGATGCGTAGTTTTCACATTACAATTGAAAAGATGGTGGGTGTCATGTGGGGACACATCGCATGCAGGACATTCAGTACACTTAAACGCCAGCTTTATAACCCAAATTTTATCTTCAATGTGATCACAAGTTCCACCTAATAGATTTCCTCAAATTATTGTAATGCAATGAATTTTTTCTGTATTAATATCGACCTGATTATCAAGTTATTTTGCTACTTGTTCGATGTGAATAAATTTATAGTGGAACTTTTGATGCAAAAGTCATGATTTGGCTGATCAAGTATTTTTAATGACCTTAATTTTAATGTCCTTAATTTTTTACAGGCAAGTTCAAGAAAGCCCTGGAGAAGAACGGAGCATCGACCCATGTTAAATGCAGTGAGTGACAGAGTGGTTTGGAGACTGTTTCACTTAAGGAAAGTTATTTAAATCATTGGATAAGTTGTCAGGGTAAATAATGTAAAGTTGTAGGGAAAGTAATTTTTTTTTAGATGGAAAGTAATTTTTTTTAGATTATCCTGAAGGACTCTAAATGTTAACATGCATCAAAAGAAATGTAATTCAATTACTTTTCTTTTGATGGAAAAATCCTTATAGCCAATTAAATATTTTTTGGAAAATATTGCGAATTTCGCAAACATTAATTTGTAGTGAGAGCAAATAATGTAAAGTTGCAAGGAAAGTAATTTTTTTTGATGATCCTTAAGGAATTTAAAATGTTAAAATGCATCAAAAGAATGGCAATTCAATTACTTTTCTTTTGATGGAAAATTCCTTATAGCCAATTAAATATTGCGAAATTCGGAAACATTAATATGTAGTCAGAGTAAATAATGTAAAGTTGCAAGGAAAGTAATTTTTTTTGATGATCCTTAAGGAATTTTAAATGTTAACATGCATCAAAAGAAAGGTAATCCAATTAAATATTATTTCGAAAATTTCGAAATTTGCGAATTTCAGATCAAATAATGTAATGTTGTAAGGAACGTGACTTTTTCACTTAAATTCCTTATTTTTTATAGTATTGCTACTAAAATTAATGAAGTTTAACAAAATTTTTTTATTACTGAATAGGTAACAATTCAAAAAAGGTGGTTTAAACTGTGACAAATATGCCGAAAGTGGAAGAACAAGGACGTTGGGGATTTTGTGGATGACACCATTATGTTAACCTGCGGCGCTTAAATCTGTATTTTTATTTTTAATTCAATAAAAAACTTTTCTTAAATTATTATAACAAAATTTTGAAAGTAAGAGTATATGTTAAATTCAATTGAAAGTTTAGTTTTTAAGCCAATGATAACTAAGTAAATTAAATCTATATTATAAGTAAGAAAAAATATTTATTTTAATTTTAAATCAAAATCAAAACTCAAACGTAACACTAACCAAAAGAAAAATGAAATGTATTAATATATAGATGAATGAATTAAAACACATTTTTGTTAATATTTTTTATTGTAAATATCTAAAATATGCATACATCCAAATTATTCATATTCCCTTAAAATTAATTTGTTGTGTTTTTAAATTGAAAACCATAATTTCTCAATAAAAACATAGAATGAAAAATTTTGGACATTTTGTGGGCGGTTTTTGGTTATTTTGTGGGGTTTTTGCAATTTTTTTAGGTATTTTCAATTCGCATTATAGGTTATTTGATCATCGGGCTGGCAACTCTGGAGCGCCTAAAAGTATGCAGCCTCTTTAAAATGACATTTTGAGAGCAGTTCAGCTATTCATTTTTGATATGGCGGTTCTAAATGAGTGCGACAGAGATGTAAAATCACACGTACACGAAATATCCCATTTCACCATGGATAATAACGGCGCCTCGCCGAACAAAATTATCCAACTTATTATCCAATTTTTTGGATAGCGTCAGTATACGATTACCCGAATTTTTATCCACTCATGGTTAGCAGGGTAGCTGCTGCCTACATATATCTATGTGAAATACTCTCTTTGCTGTTAGCTTCGCTGTTTACATGTATGTATGGCTGCTCACTTTGTTGTTGTTGTACATTTATTTAGTAGCATCATAGTGATGTATACAAATGCTAATATTCGGCACAATACTACCATTTAAGAATAGGCATCTAGAATGTTCGGCTTCTTTCAGTGGAAGGTACCGATGCCCCGCTGTTTTGGCTGGTTGATGTCCACGTAAAGGCAAAGGCTGACATCACCGCAATACAATTGACGAGGCAAGGCAGAAGAACCAAAGGACCTGCGATGTCTACCAATGTGACCATATGTACAACGGCGCAATTTATTGATTGAACGAACGTTTTCAGTATAACGTTCATATGTGCTTAAGCACCAATAGTCGACATGGCTGAAGTGGATAAGGACATCTTACATGAAAAACTCTAAGGACATATGAAGATCGTTCCTTTCATGATCAAAATCATACTTTGCGACTTTAACGCTAGGGTGGGCATGGAAGCGCTCGTTGGTCCTACAGTCAGAAAATACAGCTTAAACATTGTCGCTCGCAAGGCTAAGCCTCCACCTATTAGGATACATCTGTCAGATCTAGAAGCAGCAAGTGGTTTAGGTCCTACAACGCTCCTAGTATTTTTCAATAAGACGGAGTTATGTAAAACATAGGTCCTTGCACTTGGAGAAATCGAGAGAAAAATTATCCGGAAGATGTATGGTCCTGCCCGTGATGGAAATGTCCTGCTTCAAACGATAAGCTGTACGAGCTTTAGGTAGATATGAAGCAAGAGCAACCAAAGGCTTCCGTGACTAGGTGTTGATATGCGAATTAAAAGAGAAACTCTGGCTCAGAAATGATTCCTATCGGCACCATTATTTGGTAGTGGGGGAAGGGGAAGTCTTCCACTCCGCTTTCCCATTGTAAAACTTGGCAGACTGGCGTGACTTGTTACGCAAGGCCCAAAATCGCCTTGGCGGTTGAGCGCTAATATATGATGATGGAGGTTGCCCTCCCTGGCCACTTTTTTCTTTTGTATGCGTTATTTTTTTTTTCTCTAGAACGGCCATAACACCCATTATGCCCAATGACGAGGCCACTAACGGCACAACGTGCATACATACAAACATATTTTTTAACAACATGTGGCCTCATAAAAAAAAGTTCAAAAAAACTTGTCTACAATGGCATGCATCAGCCGGCGGCGAACAACAACAAACAATGAGATCAAATGTATGCTGTTCCAGCCATTGTTTTGCTGCTACAGAGCAAAGAGCACAGCTAAGCTAGAGACTCCGTTAGATTATTGTGTTGGAAAATTCATATTCGTCAATTGAAGGTGAGTTGATTGGATCGCTGACGCTGACACTGTGTGTCTCACTGGCCCATTCGTACACAGAAACTGGTAAATATGGAAAGCATGCGAGACTAGTAGTACGAGTACACAAAACTAACCGCTAGCTCATCAATCGTTTGTGTCATGTGCCAAACTCGCAACGTTGGTCGGGTGTAGGTATGTAATTAAAAAACAGAGCAATCAAGAAACCCGCCAACCAGCCAGTCATGTCAGGCAAACAACCTCCCAACATAGCAATATCACGACTACACTACGAAACATACAACAAAATAAACTATGCTACCGGTTATATGCGGCATCGTTTTAAGACACAAAGCTTAGTCAGTTAGTAGAGCAATAATAACAGCGTTTGTGTTGTTACTTTTGTTTTTGCTTCTACATACTATATGAGTAACTTGTTGCTTATCACTTGTTTCAAATTCCATTAAACATGTCAAACGTTTGTAATCTTTTGCATTGACACCTTAACTTGTAAGGTCGCATAATTACAACGTTACGACAATAACTTTAGTTGGGTGGTAATTCATTTGCTGCATCCATCTGATCTTAGATATGTACGTCCTAAGCTTTGCTTGTTGCCGATAAAGTTGATTTCATCCCACGTTTTAACATATTTAAGAGACAGAAATGCGGCTAGCGAACTGGCTTTTATGGAATTGTTTGAATGTATGAAAGTGTGCGCATGCGCACATTCAAATGCGCATTTGAATGTTAGCTCGTTCGCATACTCGCATTCGAGTGGTAACTATAAGCGCTTTTGCGCCAGAGCTGCACTCTTTTAATAATGTCTGCCGTTTTTATATACTCAGCTGAGCAGAGCTCACAGAGTATATTAATTTTGTTCGCATAACGGTAATCCGTAACGGCATAAACTAATCGAGATAGGTATAGACTTCTATATATCGAAATGATCTCGGCGAAAAAATAAAGTCATTTAGCCATGTCCGTCCGTCCGTCCGTCCGTTCGTCTGTCCGTTAACACGTTTTGAGGTATCTTGATTAAATTTGGTATGTATGCAGGTTCCTGGGCACTCATCCCATATCGCTATTTAAAATGAACGAAATCGGACTATAAACGCCCACTTTTTAGATATCGAAAATTTCGAAAAACCGAAAAAGTGCGATAATTCATTACAAAAGACGGATAAAGCGATGAAACTTGGTAGGTGGGTTGACCTTATGACACAAAATAGAAAATTAGTAAAATTTTGGACAATGGGCGTGGCACCACCCACTTTTAAAAGAACGTAATTTAAAAGTTTTGAAAGCTGCAATTTGGCAGTCGTTGAAGATATCATGATGAAATTTGGCAGCAACGTTACTCCTATTACTATATGTGTGCTAAATAAAAATTAGCAAAATCGGATGAAGAACGCGCCCACTTTTTAAAAAAAAAATGTTCAAGTCACATTTTAACGTAAAATTGAATATCTTTACAGTATATAAGTAAATTATGTCAACATTCAACGCCAGTAATGATATGGTGCAACAAAATACAAAAATAAAAGAAAATTTCAAAATGGGCGTGGCTCCGCACTTTTTCATTTCATTTGTATAGAATACTTTTAATGCCATAAGTCGAACAAAAATTTACCAATCCTTGTGAAATTTGGTAAGGGCATAGCTTCTATGACGATAACTATTTTCGACCGTTTGTCCTTCCGTTCGGCCGTTAACACGATAACTTGAGCAAACATCGATATATCTTTACTAAACCTAGTTCACGTACTTATCTGAACTCACTTTATCTTGGTATTAAAAATGGGCGAAATCCGACACGTTCACTTTTTCGATATCGAAAATTTCGAAAAATGAAAAAAATGCCATAATTCTATACCAAATACGAAAAAAGGGATGAAACATGGTGATTGGATTGGTTATTTGACGCAAAGTATACATAACTTTAGAAAAAACTTTGTAAAATTGGCGTGACTCCTACCATATCAAGTAGAAGAAAATGAAAAAGTTCTGCAGGGCGAAATCAAAAGCCCTTGGAATCATGGCAGGAATACTGTTCATGGTATTACATATATAAATAAATTAGCGGTACCCGACAGATGATGTTCTGGGTCACGCTGGTTCACATTTTGGTCGATATCTCGAAAACATCTTCACATATACAACTAAGGGCCACTCCCTTTTAAAACCCTCATTAATACCTTTAATTTGATACCAGTATCGTACAAACACATTCTAGAGTCACCCCTGGTCCACCTTTATGGCGATATCTCGAAAAGGCGTCCACCTATAGAATTATGGCCCACTCCCTTTTAAAATACTCTTTAATACCTTTCATTTGATACCCATGTCATACAAACACATTCCAGGGTTACCCTAGGTTCATTTTCCTACATATTGATTTCCCTTATTTTGTCTCCAAGGTTTTACTTTTTTTATTGGATTACCATGATATTGTAATAAGTTGGGAGACAAATCGAGGGATGAGTGGAAGATCACATCTATCTTGGCTCTCAGTTCGAAAACGCACTATATCAGAAATTGCTTCAAAAGGGGTATATCTCAGCGTAAAAATAAATTTTCAGCGTTTTCGAAACGGCAGCGAAGAAACGGTCTTATTCTACTCAGCAGTTCATATAGTTATGTATATGTTCCACAGAACTCAGGTATGCCTAGCAAGGCATTCAAGTCTTTAATAATGGATCAAGTTTTAAGGGAAAAGAGGCCTTAGGTAAGGTTGAACTCACCGGTCCGTGAGGACCTAACATAGAATAAATGATCCCATAGTGTTTCCACAATTTTGTTCAACGACTAAACAGAAAATCGCAATCAGCAACTAGAAATTATGTTATAAAATAACTCTTTCCTATTGGCAAATAAGAACTATAGTTTAGCCTTAAAAGGGCAGCAAAGTTTTCAACTTGCCTATATATGTATGTCAAACGTTTTGTAAATATATTGTGGCGAATGTTGACATCACTAGGCTGTTAGTAAATAATCACGCAACAATAAAAACATGAAGCAGCCACTCGTATATAAATGTACACATTAAAGCTAGCAACACTTATGTACAAGACAACGAAGATATCTCACACACACACACATGTGGTCGTCAGCCGAAGTAGTTGCTCACACATACACATGCATAGGACTATGAGAAACGCATAAACTACAAATATACATGTACCATGCAGGATATTCTAGAAGGTGCAACCTCTAGACCTTTGGAGAAATATGCAGACGAGGCAGAAGAGAGTATAAAAGCAGGGCAAGCTGAGGAATCAGTTTGATTTAAACACGCAATTAATTGTGAAGTATAAGTGTTATTGTGAAGTACCCTCAAAGTAATCTAATAAAGACCAGTTTGCATTACTGAATATTGGAGTTATTTATTCGACAATTTAGCGATTCGAACGTTTGCAGAAGGTGTATAATAACATGGATTTCCCAAAATTCGTTACAATATCAAAGTAGATCTGTTTAAATGTTGGCTCTTATTAAGGTTGTCCGCATAAACTTTAAAACTTCTCACAAAAATTGTAAGTGAAAATTTGGTTTCATATCTTTTATCTTGGAAAGGTAACAACATTGGCTAAGAAATATGCACAAAGCAATATGCAAAATAATCAGAACGCGAATTGATTGATGTTGACCAGCGTTAGCTCTTGATTATCAATTAAATAGCACCGTTTTCAATATAACATTTAATTGATGGAATGAATGCGTTGATCGTTATGAAACTGGGGTATGCCAAATTTACTCATATTGTACCGTTAACTGAAGCTTGCGCCACTTCTTTACTTCTATAAATAAATTTTTTAATATAATATACTTACAAATATTAGACTGTTTCTAAAAAATTTTAATGTTATGCTTCTTAGGGACGTTTTCTTAAGTATAATTTTTCGAAATTCTAGTTTTCTCTATGCTAAATGAAGCATCAACATTTATTTGAGTGTAAGGCATAAGTTTAAACAAAAGTCACATTTATTGTTGATTTTTACCCTGTGTTGCCAAATGAAGCTTTCTGAAAGATCGCTATCTTCCAGCTAATTTCTAACTTAACTAGAGATGATGAAAACGGCCTTTAGCCAGCAAAACTCGTCGCGAGTTGGCGCAGGGAGTGTGATATTTAAAAATACTTTCCAAATTTGTAAATTTTGCGGTCGAGTTTTACGTAACTTTCCGGTGAGCAAGAGACTTGAATGCCTACACTTAGGTCAGGGCACGCTACACAGCAACAAACGGAAAAAATACGCTAGACTTGGGACGGATCAAGATAATTAGAAAATTCATTCGAGACTAGGAATCTTGGGATAGGGGTTTAAGTAACTTCACGGTGAGTTAGAAACTTCAACCTTTGAAACTAGCTTAAAACCATATTAAAATGCAATATTTAGAATAAAAAGTGCTTCTACATTAGGTATGGATCGGGATATTGAGAGATATAAAAAAATCTATAAAGAGCAGCAAAGTGAGAACAAATGTTGGTTAGGTGGCGCATGGAATTAGATATTTAGAAAAATTGTACAGATCGGATGCAAACTTCCGATTAATTTTTCAAATACTTCCCATTGAGCTACAAGCCGAGTACCTCATTCCTTGTTAAGATATCGATGACAATGCATCATTTGATAGCTTCGTACGAAACGGGTGAATTTTTGTGATCAAGTTTCAAAAAACCAATGGAAACTGCATTCATATAGTTCAGAAAACAGAAACAATGCAACAAAAGGATATATGAAAATTTAAACGCATTTCAAAGGTCAAAGGGAGCAAATAAATATCACAAAAAGTTCTTTTACGGAGCGCACAGGTCATGTACATATCATAAAAATAGTACCTGGGTGACCGAGCTTTGCTCGGCAACGTTTCGTTGTGCTCGGCAACGTTTCTCGATTATCTTCATGCGCCGAATTATTAATTTCAAATATTTTTTTAGTTATACACTATAAAAGTCTCACAATTTTATTACATTCCAAAAACTTGTAAATTTCACGAATAACAACTATCAGTGTTAGTTTAATTAAATGTCAACTTACTTCCATCCATCTGTTGGTAAGTAGCTAAATCGTTAGATGTGGTTTTCAAATTAAACATATACCTCTAGTGTTCAACGGTAGCAAATTACCATGGTGAGATATCTTTTTGCTATGGTAAGAAATCTTTCTAATAGTAATCTGTGAGAAATTGCAATTATTCATCTCATATTTTCCAAAAATATGCATTTAAATATATTTTGCTGGAATTCGCCATGGTGCATTTCAATTTTATTAGCGTGTGTGAAATTAAGAAAATTAAGTCGAATCATGTGTAAGATTTTTTACGAATATTTTTAACTTTAATGTTCTCCTTTAAAGCTTGAATAGAATATGAGTAAGTAGAGTACTATTTCGTCTAAATACCCCAATCCTAAATGGCAACCCTATTCAAAAATGTCCCTATTGTAATGCGCAATGAAATACCTTTCGTTTGATACCCATATCGGCATATCTCATGCATTTTTTTTAATTTCGAATAGGTGGCAACCCTAAATGGCAACCCTACTCAAAAATTTCCCTATTGTAATGCTGAGTGAAATACCTTTCGTTTGATACCCATATCGGCATATCTCATGCAATTTTTTTGAATTTCGAATAAGCGGCAACCCTAAATGGCAACCCTACTCAAAAATTACCCTATTGTAATGCGGAGTGAAATACCTTTCGTTTGTTACCGATATCGGCATATCTGATGCAATTTTTTTTTAATTTCGAATAGGTGGCAACCCTAAATGGCAACCCCAAATGGCAACCCTACTTAAAAATTTCCCTATTGTAATGCGGAGTGAAATACCTTTCGTTTGATACCCATATCGGCATATCCCATGCAATTTTTTTTAATTTCTAATAGGCGGCAACCCTACTCAAAAATGTCCCTATTGTAATGCGGAGTGTAATACCTTTCGTTTGATACCCATATCGGCATATCTCATGCATTTTTTTGAATTTCGAATAGGTGGCAACCCTATCAAAAATGACCCTATTGTAATGCGGAGTGAAATACCTTTCGTTTGATACCCATATCGGCATATCTCATGCAATTTTTTTGAATTTCGAATAGGTGGCAATCCTATCAAAAATTACCCTATTGTAATGGGTAGTGAAATACCTTCGTTTGATACCCATATCGACATATCTCATGCATTTTTTTTAATTTCGAATACGTGGCAACCCTAAATGGCAACCCAATCAAAAATTACCCTATTGTAATGCGGAGTGAAATACCTTTCGTTTGATACCCATATCGGCATATCTCATGCAATTTTTTTTTTTAAATTTCGAATAGGTGGCAACCTTGTGAAACATTCTGAGTGGCAGCACCTAGGTAGAAAGTCTAAGAAGGTGATACATTATCTCTGTGCAAAATTTCTTTTAAATCGGTTGAGCCGTTCCCGAGATCGTTCGGCTATACAAACAAACAAGAATTGCTCGTTTAAAGTTATAAGATTTACCAATTAGCTACAAACTTTAAAGTTCGTACAAAGTTTATAGCAACGAGACAATGACACAAGAAGGGGAAAAATAAAAATAAACTTCTTTTAAAATTGTATACACTTCCTTTATGTAAATGAATAGAATCGCAGCGTAAAATGTGTCTTCAACACATATTTGCTCTGTCGATGAGTTTTGATTTTGAAATTATAACAACAGCCATTGGTAAAAGCTTATTGGAACCAAGTCTGTAAAGGTAGAGCGCATTTTATAGATATTAAATATTTTCGGTACTGCAAAATTTCCAAATTAGTTGGGCTTTTTGGACGTGCTCTTTTAATTTGCGAGAGTTTCACATGATCGACCAAGCAGAAAGAGCGTGGCCCCAAGGCGTGGGCTGTAAAGTGCCGAAGATAATATATGAAGGTCTTACAATTGTAGATTAAAAACAAGTAAGGAAGGCTAAGTTCGGGTGTAACCGAACATTACATACTCAGTTGAGAGCTGTGGAGACAAAGTAAGGGGAATCACCATGTTGTAAAAGGAACCTAAGGTAACCCTGGAATGTGTTTGTATGACATGTGTATCAAATGGAAGGTATTAAAGAGTATTTTAAGAGGAAGTGGGCCATAGATCTATAGACGGACGCCATTAAGGGATATCGCCATAAAGGTGGACCAGGCCTGACTCGAGAATATGTTTGTACGATATGGGTATCAAATGAAATGTGTTAATGATAATTTTAAAAGGGAGTGGGCCTAAGTTCTTAGGTGGACGCCTTTTCGAGATATCGACATAAAGGTGGACCAGGGGTGACTCTAGAATTTGTTTATACGATATGGGTATCAAATGAAAGGTGTTAATGAGTATTTTAAAAGGGCGTGGGCCTTAGTTCTATAGGTGGACGCCTTTTCGAGATATCGACATAAAGGTGGACCAGGGGTGACTCTAGAATTTGTTTGTACGATATGGGTATCAAATGAAAGGTGTTAATGAGTATTTTAAAAGGGCGTGGGCCTTAGTTCTATAGGTGGACGCCTTTTCGAGATATCGACATAAAGGTGGACCAGGGGTGACTCTAGAATTTGTTTATACGATATGGGTATCAAATGAAAGGTGTTAATGAGTATTTTAAAAGGGCGTGGGCCTTAGTTCTATAGGTGGACGCCTTTTCGAGATATCGCCATAAAGGTGGACCAGGGGTGACTAGAATTTGTTTGTACGATATGGGTATCAAATGAAAGGTGTTAATGAGTATTTTAAAAAGGAGTGGGCCTTAGTTCTATATGTGAACGCCTTTTCGAGATATCGCCATAAACGTGGACCAGGGGTGACTCTAGAATGTGTTCGTACGATATGGGTATCAAATTAAAGGTATTAATGAGGGTTTTAAAAGGGAGTGCCCCTTAGTTGTATATGTGAAGGCGTTTTCGAGATATCTACCAAGATGTGGACCAGGGTGATCCAGAACATCATCTGTCGGGTACCGCTAATTTATTTATATATGTAATACCACGTACAGTATTCCTTCCAAGATTCCAAGGGCTTTTGATTTCGCCCTGCAAAACTTTTTCATTTTCTTCTACTTAATATGGTAGGTGTCACACCCATTTTACCAAGTTTTTTTCTAAAGTTATATTTTGCGTCAATAGACCAATACAATGACCATGTTTCATTCCTTTTTTCGTATTTGGTATATAATTATGGCATTTTTTTCATTTTTCGTAATTTTCGATATCGAAAAAGTGGGCGTGGTCATAGTCGGATTTCGGCCATTTTTTACACCAATACAAAGTGAGTTCAGATAAGTACGCGAACTGAGTTTAGTAAAGATATATCGATTTTTGCTCAAGTTATCGTGTTAACGGCCAAGCGGAAGAACAGACGGTCGACTGTGTATAAAAACTGGGCGTGGCTTCAACCGATTTCGCCCTTTTTCACAGAAAACAGTTATCGTCCTAGGAGCTAAGCCTCTACCAAATTTCACAAGGATTGGTTAATTTTTGTTCGACTTATGGCATTAAAAGCATCCTAGACAAATTAAATGAAAAAGGGCGGAGCCACGCCCATTTTGAAATTTTCTTTTATTTTTGTATTTTGTTGCACCATATCATTACTGGAGTTGAATGTTGGCATAATTTACTTATATGCTGTAAAGATATTAACTTTTCTTTTAAAATTTTAATTTAAAAAAAAAAATTTTAAAAATGGGCGTGGTCGTTCTCCGATTTTGCTAATTTTTATTAAGCAGACATAAAGTAATAAGAGTAACGTTCCTGCCAAATTTCATCATGATATCTTCAACGACTGCCAAATTACAGCTTGCAAAACTTCTAAATTACCTTCATTTAAAAGTGGGCGGTGCCACGCCCATTGTCCAAAATTTTACTAGTTTTCTATTCTGCGTCATAAGGTCAACTCACCTACCAAGTTTCATCGCTTAATGCGTATTTGGTAATGAATTATCGCACTTTCTCGATTTTTCGAAATTTTCGATATCGAAAAAGTGGGCGTGGTTATTGTCCGATATCGTTCATTTTAAATAGCGATCTGAGATGAGTACCCAGGAACCTACATACCAAATTTCATCAAGACACCTCAAAATTTACTCAAGTTATCGTGTTAACGGACGGACGGACGGACATGGCTCAATCGAATTTTTTTTCGATACTGATGATTTTGATATATGGAAGTCTATATCTATCTCGATTCTTTTATACCTGTACAACCAAACGTTATGCAATCAAAGTTAATATACTCTGTGAGCTCTGCTCAACTGAGTATAATGAGACTCGAACCATTAAAAAGGGAAGACTGTAGGCCAATTAAGGGTATTCCGACTGGACACTGCTTTCTGGCGTCACGTGCTCTCAAATTGGGCCAAGTTTATAATAGCAGATGTACCAAGTGCGGTTTGGAGGATGAAACAATCGAGAACGTTTCGGGCTCGTGACCTGCGCTCTGCAGGTTTAGACTGTTTCTAAAAAATTTTAATGTTATACTTCTTAGGGACGTTTTCTTAAGTATAATTTTTCGAAATTCTAGTTTTCTCTATGCTAAATGAAGCATCAACATTTATTTGAGTGTAAGGCATAAGTTTAAACAAAAGTCACATTTATTGTTGATTTTTACCCTGTGTTGCCAAATGAAGCTTTCTGAAAGATCGCTATCTTCCAGCTAATTTCTAACTTAACTAGAGATGATGAAAACGGCCTTTAGCCAGCAAAACTCGTCGCGAGTTGGCGCAGGGAGTGTGATATTTAAAAATACTTTCCAAATTTGTAAATTTTGCGGTCGAGTTTTACGTAACTTTCCGGTGAGCAAGAGACTTGAATGCCTACACTTAGGTCAGGGCACGCTACACAGCAACAAATGAGAAAAAATACGCTAGACTTGGGACGGATCAAGATAATTAGAAAATTCATTCGAAACTAGGAATCTTGGGATAGGGTTTTAAGTAACTTCACGGTGAGTTAGAAACTTCAAACTTTGAAACTAGCTTAAAACCATATTAAAATGCAATATTTAGAATAAAAAGTGCTTCTACATTAGGTATGGATCGGGATATTGAGAGATATAAAAAAATCTATAAAGAGCAGCAAAGTGAGAACAAATGTTCGTTAGGTGGCGCATGGAATTAGATATTTAGAAAAATTGTACAGATCGGATGCAAACTTCCGATAAATTTTTCAAATATTTCCCATTGAGCTACAAGCCGAGTACCTCATTCCTTGTTAAGATATCGAAGACAATGCATCATTTGATAGCTTCGTACGAAACGGGTGAATTTTTGTGATCAAGTTTCAAAATACCAATGGAAACTGCATTCATATAGTTCAGAAAACAGAAACAATGCAACAAAAGGATATATGAAAATTTAAACGCATTTCAAAGGTCAAAGGGAGCAAATAAATATCACAAAAAGTTCTTTTACGGAGCGCACAGGTCATGTACATATCATAAAAATAGTACCTGGGTGACCGAGCTTTGCTCGGCAACGTTTCGTTGTGCTGGCAACGTTTCTCGATTATCTTCATGCGCCGAATTATTAACTTCAAATATTTTTTTAGTTATACACTATAAAAGTCTCACAATTTTATTACATTCCAAAAACTTGTAAATTTCACGAATAACAACTATCAGTGTTAGTTTAATTAAATGTCAACTTACTTCCATCCATCTGTTGGTAAGTAGCTAAATCGTTAGATGCGGTTTTCAAATTAAACATATACCTCTAGTGTTCAACGGTAGCAAATTACCATGGTGAGATATCTTTTTGCTATGGTAAGAAATCTTTCTAATAGTAATCTGTGAGAAATTGCAATTATTCATCTCATATTTTCCAAAAATATGCATTTAAATATATTTTGCTGGAATTTGCCATGGTGCATTTCAATTTTATTAGCGTGTGTGAAATTAAGAAAATTAAGTCGAATCATGTGTAAGATTTTTTACGAATATTTTTAACTTTAATGTTCTCCTTTAAAGCTTTAATAGAATATGAGTAAGTAGAGTACTATTTCGTCTAAATACCCCAATCCTAAATGGCAACCCTATTCAAAAATGTCCCTATTGTAATGCGGAATGAAATACCTTTCGTTTGATACTCATATCGGCATATCTCATGCTTTTTTTTTTTTCGAATAGGTGGCAACGCTACTCAAAAATTTCCCTATTGTAATGCTGAATGAAATACCTTTCGTCTGATACCCATATCGGCATATCTCATGCGATTTTTTTTTTTAATTTCGAATAGGCGGCAACCCTAAATGCCAACCCTACTCAAAAATGTCCCTATTGTAATGCGGAATGTAATACCTTTCTTTTGATACTCATATCGGCATATCTCATGCAATTTTTTTTTTCGAATAGGTGGCAACCCTACTCAAAAATTTCCCTATTGTAATGCTGAATGAAATACCTTTCATTTGATACCCATATCGGCATATCTCATGCAATTTTTTTTTAAATTTCGAATAGGTGGCAACCTTGTGAAATATTCTGAGTGGCAGCACCTAGGTAGAAAGGCTTAGAAGGTGATACATTATCTCTGTGCAAAATTTCTTTTAAATCGGTTGAGCCGTTCCTGAGATCGTTCGCCTATACAAACAAACAAGAATTGCTCGTTTAAAGTTATAAGATTTACCAATGAGCTACAAACTTTAAAGTTCGTACAAAGTTTATAGCAACGAGACAATGACACAAGAAGGGAAAAAATAAAAATAAACTTCTTTTAAAATTGTATACACTTCCTTTATGTAAATGAATAGAATCGCAGCGTAAAATGTGTCTTCAACACATATTTGCTCAGTCGATGAGTTTTGATTTTGAAATTATAACAGCAGCCATTGGTAAAAGCTTATTGGAACCAAGTCTGTAAAGGTAGAGCGCATTTTATAGATATTAAATATTTACGGTACTGCAAAATTTCCAAATTAGTTGGGCTTTTTGGACGTGCTCTTTTAATTTGCGAGAGTTTCACATGATCGACCAAGCAGAAAGAGCGTGGCCCCAAGGCGTGGGCTGTAAAGTGCCGAAGATAATATATGAAGGTCTTACAATTGTAGATTAAAAATGAGACTCGAACCATTAAAAAGGGAAGACTGTAGGTCCATTAAGGGTATTCCGACTGGACACTGCTTTCTGGCGTCACGTGCTCTCAAATTGGGCCAAGTTTATAATAGCAGATGTACCAAGTGCGGTTTGGAGAATGAAACAATCGAGAACGTTTTGCGCTCGTGACCTGCGCTCTGCAGGCTTAGACTTCGGCTATTAGAAGTGGCACAGCTATCAGACCTAGAAGCAGAGCGTGTGCATAGATCCTTGAAAGTTACTAGTATTTACTAAAAGGACGGGTTTATTTTATAACATAGGTTCTGGTTTCTGATAGGCATTTTCAGTGTGGTGGTTAAACAAACTTCTGGTAGCACTATGGGCGCCTGCAATCTATGTGAGGTCCTAACTCAATCTAACCTATACTTCAAATAATTATTCACCAAAGTTTGGAAATTGCACCCTTTATGGCCTTGTTTCCGATAAATTGTCTATATTGGCTGTTAATAAAATTTCGAAATCAATATTCATCAGTACTAAATATGCCTGTGTTCAATAACACAGTTTCCGCTGCGTTTTGGTCCATTTATATAAAGGAAGTGTTTATATTTTTAAACGGTTTTATTTATCTTGTAATTGAAATTCAAGAAACCTACAAGTTTGAAACTTGGAATATAGTTCAAAACCCGATGACAATGCAATAACAACAAGAAAAAACTCCGCTAGGTGGCGCATGGATCGATATATTTCAAAAAATCGTATTTTTGGTCCAATTTGGCTCATATTCATAAAATTTCCGCTGGGTTGCGCAAGGATTGAGATATTCAATAATCTTGGATTTGTGGCCCGATTTGGCTCATATTTGGAACACATATTACATACAGTCCAGTAGAAATGACATCAAACTATTTTGGAGTTCGAGGAGGGACAAGCACACGTGGCGCTGAGTCGAGTAAAGTCTTTGGAAGGATTATGTATTGAGGAGTTAGAATGTAACAAATTGTTAGGAAAGAGTCCTTGTAATAATGAGGCACTAAATGAACTAAATATTGTAACGAATTTAAGGAAACTCCGCTTATTTTACACCTTCTGCAAACGTTCGAATCTCTAATTTGTCGAATAAATAACTCCAATATTCAGTAACGCAAAATAGTTTTTATTCGATTACTTTGGGATTAGTACAATTATACTTGACAATTATACTTCACTTCGCAACTGATAGCGTGTTTAAATCAAACAGATTACTGACGACTCAGCTTGCTCTGCTTTTATACTCTCTGTTGCCTTGTCCGCATTTTTCTCCAAATGTGTAGACGTTTATCCTTCTAGAATCGTCTACTTGGTTAACAGCTATATGCGTGTGTATTTGTAGTTTATAGCCTATCGCATAGGCATATGCGTGTGTATATGTGAGTAATACTTCGGCTGATGATTACATGTGTTTATGAGTACCTCTCCGTTGCCTTGTATGTATGTGTGTAGATGATGATTGATTTGTTTACGTACATAGTGTCTGCTTAGTATCGGCTTAGTGATGGTAATATCGCTTAGTGATTAATTAGCAACACTAAGGGATACTATCATCTCTAAGCCGATGCTAAGCAGTGACTTGTATGCACATCAATAAATCAATCATTATGTCCACATATATGTATGTACACGCACGGAGAAGAGACACACAAACACATGCATATATCTTATCTGAGATGCTCCCAATAGTAAGCAATTATAATTGTGCAAGCATCACATATACACGCTCATATGAGAAGCTATAAATGTAGTAATTTTATAGCTGATAACTAACTAGTAAATTCTAGAAATGGAAACGCCTGGAAGTATGCGAACGAGAAATCACAGAGTATAAAAGGCAGCAACAGTAGAGGCACGACAATCAGTTTGATTTAGGACGCTATCTGGCGAGCAATAGAAGTGTTATTTTGAAAGTAATCTAATAAAGACCATTTTGCATTATCGAATATTGGAGTTATTTATTCAACGGTTTAGTGATTCGAACGTTAGCAGAAGGTTGCAAATAAGTGGAATTCCAGTAAATTCGTTACAATATAATGAGAAATAATAGGCAATTAAATAAAACTAAAAACTTGAAAAAAATAAAAATAAAAAAAAAATGTTTAGTTAATGGGTTTTATTGAAAAGAATATTTGCATTCAGTAATAATAATACTAAAAGCTAGAAAATAATTAGGTAGGCCCTAGGTACTAGTCATCACACTACTCATCAATCTAGGGCGTTAATCAGACAATAAAATAAAGGCGTTGGGCGCGTGAAATTTCTAAAAACGTGAGCCGTAGCACAACCTGATTAAGGTTCAGTTAGTCTTATATGAAAATATCATTTGCAAAGATATGAGCGGTTGACAAACAATAGAAATTTGACGTGGCCCACGCTTTCATTTATTTGTGTGATCAACGTCCTATATTGATGAGGAGTGTGATGACTACCTAATTAGTTTCTAGCTTTTAGTATTATTATTACTGAATGTAAGCACCTACTCTTTTCAATAAAACTGTTTAACTTAAACAGTTTTTTTTTTTACTTATTATTTAAGAATTCATGAGCTTAACACCGGCTTATAATAATTGAATATTCAATTATTATGTTTTTTCTAAGAGAAACTGAAAAGAAAGAAACATTTACTGCCATATTGCAATGGTGCCATTTCGAAAACCGCCACGAATTCATCATCGGGCAATTTCGTAATGTTATCAAGCGGGATAGCCTAGTGGTTAAGACAACTGCAGTTTCACCGTGTGATTCGCGGTTCGAATCTCGGTGAAACCTTTGATAACATTACGAAATTGCATGATGATGAATTCGTGGCGGTTTTCGAAATGGCACCATCGCAATATGCCAGTAAATGTTTCTTTCTTTCTTTTCAGTTTCTCTTGGAAATAACATAATAATTGAATATTCAATTATTATAAGCCGGTGTTAAGCTCATATATTCTTAAATAATAAGTATAAATTGAACACACCATTAAACAAATAAACATTTTTTTTAATTAATATTGAATTTTCTTTTATATGGATATACTCTTTACTCGTATATGCTTTAGTACAGTGACTATACTCTCAAACACATACATACATTTATAACAATTGACTGCAAATAAATAATCTTCCGATATTTAAGCTTGACAATAAGGTCAAAATAAATGGAATATAAACGATGATTTCTGTACATTCACCTGGTTTTTATCAGTTTAACGGTTTTTTGCAATCAACTTTTATTCTGTTGTTATCCCAATGGAAAAGCGTGAATAAATTTATCTATTGACATTTGCAAATTGTAGTTATTATTATTTTAGGTGACTATGCACATTTAGGTATGTGTGTGTGTGTGTATTTTCTGTTAAATTGCTTAGTGGGCTATTTTTTATGACCAACAACATTTTTCCAATGAAACGCCCAACTCGCTGAGCAATCAAAAAGCAAGCAGCAGATAACAACACATTTACCGTAAATCTGAAAAACTTCCCTAACTACCAGCTGCCAGTTATGTATGTTGTTGTACGATTGGATTTGTGCTTAATATTTAGTAAAAATGGTAGTAACTGAAAATGGCATAAAATTATACCCCACACATAAAACGAGGGATCAGTATAAACTTAGCAAGCCAGCTAAGAAGCTAAGTGGTGGTACGTAATTCCTTCCTCGCCTCAGGTTGAAGCAATAAAACCCAACTAAAACGTTTATTCAAATTTAAAAAGTACGCATTTAGCATTGAGATTTTTATGGAAGAGACTTTTTACTTTTTTTACTTGTAGAGGTCCACGGGGAGTAAGAAACTCACTACAAGTGACCGCAAAATAAATGCTTCAGGTGAATTGCCTTTAGTTTTTTAGTTGTGCCCCGTATTGACATTTCTTTATATTGTAACGAATTTAGTGAAATATCCCTTATTCTAAACCTTCTGCTAACGTTCGAATCGCTAAACTGTTGAATAAATAACTCCAATATTCAATAATGCCAAGTGGTCTTTATTAGCCTACTTTAACACTTATACTTCACAACCAATAGCGTGCTTAAATCAAAACTGCTTAGTGATGCCTCAGCTTGCGCTGCTTTTATATTCTCGGTTTTCTTGTTCACCAATTTCTCCTAAGGCCTAGTAATTTTGTGAACTTCATGCTTGGTTACCAGCCATATACATGTATGTTTGTAGTTTGTAGCCATATGCGTGCGTATATGTGAGTACTACTTCGGCTGATGATTACATGTGTTTATGAGTATCTCTCCGTTGTCTTGTATGTATGTGTGTACATGATGATTGATTTGGTTACGTATGTACATACGAGGGGCTGCTTAGTATCGGCTTAGTGATGCTAATATTCGTCACAATATGTAACTTTTCAGCGTTCCTAGATTCACTGAAATAAAAAAATCTCTGTATCGAAAACCTTCCTAGAGTCGGCCCTACTACAAACTATAATAAAAATAAATATTTGGCGTGATTTACCTCCGAGGAGATTTGGGACAAACTGCTCTTCCAATTTGCTGCCTCAGCCGAAAAAAATAGAAAAACCTAAAATGGTCACACTTTTGTCTGTATGTCTCGTGCAAAGTGTAGTTTCACCGAAGGAGATGTTCTGGCTAACTCTTAAAACTCGTCGTCGACACTATTTCTTTAAATCATTTGTGGTTCCTTGCTGTTCAGGCATAAAGGCGACATACGGCCGCTATTAATGGTCTATTAATAGCCATGATTCTCGTCGCACAGTTTAAACGATAAGCATAAATGCTGGCATATTGTTGGTCGCGTTAAAGGACGTCTCCAGTTTTTATACCCAGCTGTATTTGTACACAGGGTATTATAACTTTGATTGGATAACGGTTGGTTGTACAGGTATAAAGGGATCGAGATAGATATAGACTTCCATATATCAACACCATCAGTATCGAAAAAAAATTTGATTGAGCCATATCCGTCCGTCCGTCCGTCCGTCTGTCCGTTAACACGGTAACTTGAGTAAATTTGGTACACGAGCTTATCTGGACCGAGAATAGATTGGTATTGGAAATGAGTGAAATCGGATGATAACCACGCCCACTTTTTATATATATAACATTTTAGAAAACACAAAAAACCTGATTATTTAGTAAATAATACACCTAGAATGTTGAAATTTGACATGTGGACTGATATTGAGACTCTGATAAAAATTTGAAAAAAAAAACTTTAAAATGGGCGTGGTACCGCCCCCTTGTGATAAAATCAATTTTACAAATATTGTTAATCATAAATCAAAAATCCTTAAACCTATCGTAACAAAATTCGGCAGATAGGTTGCATTTACTATAAGGAATTCTTTGAAGAAAAATTAACGAAATGGGTTAAGGACCACGCCCACTTTTATATAAACGATTTTTAAAAGGGTCGTGGACGAATAAAATAAGCTATATCTTTGCAAAAAAGAGCTTTGTATCAATGGTATTTCATTTCCCAAGTGGATTTAAAACAATAAATAGGAAAATCTTCAAATTTAAAAAAATGGGCGTGGCACCGACCCTTTTATGGTTAAGCAATTTTATATGTTTCCGGAGCAATAACTCGAAGAAAAATTATTTCAGAATAGAACCATATGTATTATGTATTATTGCGCAGCCTTGTAACACTATTAAGCACACAAAAAAACAACAACAGCATTTCAAGTGTACAGCTGGGTATGCAATGTTCTGCTTCACCCGAACTTAGATTTCCTTACTTGTTTTGGCTGTTTTTAAAAGCTACATTTTTCGAAGTGCGAGCAGTAGCAATCCCGATCACCAGTTGGTCTACCACGCCACCTGGCCCTCACACCATATTCCAGCACAAAAGCTATAAGACTGCGAATTCGAACTCATACCTTCGTTGACGTCACTTTGCTAGAAGCTCTAGGTGTAGCTCCGAAAAGTTTCTGACGGATGTTTTTATCGCGCTATGCTGCCGAGCTACACCAGACAAACACCTTGAAACGTTAGGTATGGAATAACTATTATGCCAAGGATGCCGCCCTCGAAATCATAGACTGTCTAAGTGGATACCACTGCTTAACTCATGTGTGAAAAGCTTATAATCTTCGGCGTATCTATATAGTTTCCATTTTAAAAGGACCCTCGATAAAATTTGGTTAAAAAAATGCTATGTTATTGAGGAACACTCGATCTCAGATTACTGTTACCTTGAAGTAGTGTTGAAATTTTCGTTAAACAACCCACTGTGAGGCGTAACATACTGTAAGGCATAACCCACTGTGAGGCGTAACCTCCTGTGAGGCGTAACCTACTATGAGACGAATTAATAATTGTTAGCTAGAAACCTACCGTAACTGCCCTCACAAAGCCTCTCATCAACGGAGGAGCTGGAGGATTTGTTAGCGACTTCACATCGGCAATCTCTATTACATAAGCGTAGGATTGTAGAGGATTCCTTCTGCCCACATTGTCCTGCATGTACATCTCTAGAACAGGCTTGTCCAGTGCCAAAACTACGCAGTTAGGGTAAACATTGGATAAACTTAAGATTTGAGATTTATGAAATTAACTAGGTATTTTAAAACAGCTTGGTGGGAAGACATTGCAAACTACAGTATGGCTTTAGATTGAATAGGCCGGAGTGGTCCCACTGAGGCTCACTTTTTGTCTGCGGGTCCCAAGGTACCTCTCAGGCTGGCACCTATAGTGGTCATATGGCCTAAATCCCACGAGCGAGGACGTAATAGTCGGGACTAAGCAAGGCAGCATATCTAAAACTTTTTGCCCCGCATGTACATCACATTAAACAGCATATGATGAATTTCATATCAAAGGCCGAAAAAAACGTACATTTTGAACCCGACCCCCTCAGAATTTGATGAAATTTTGCATGGGGTTACATCTTACCCACCCAAACACAACCTCATTTTTAGAAATTGCATTTTCGAAAAATTGTGGGCGTGGCAAGGTATCGAAATATCCGAAAATATTAGAAAAATGACGATAATAGGTACTTTTAAAGTGTGATTACTACGGAATGGCTTTACCGATTTCAAAGATCTTCATACCATTAGAAAGGTATTGAAATAAATTTTTTTAAATAAAGTTTAAAACTGAAAAAACACTTCAAAGATCAAGCGATTTTGAAAAATAAAATTTTATTTTAGAAAGGTCTATTTAATATATATAACATATCTGAAACCTAAAATGGGGTTTTTTTTTTAATTTTTTTAAGTAAATGCATCTCTTGGTTACTTTCTCATATTTGGATATCACGCGTAAAGTAATCAACCAATTTGAAAATTTTTTATACCGTTAGAAAGGTATTAAAATCACATTTGAAAACATATACTGTAAAGATTCTATATTAAACTGAAAGAAAAAAAATTTTAGTTTTTTTCAAAATTTTTTTTTTCAAACTGGGAAAACACTTCAAAGACCAAGCGATTAAAAAAAAAAATTTTTTTAGAAAGGTAGATTTAATATATATAACATATCTGAAAACTAGAAGGGTGTTTTTTTTAATTTATTTAGGTAAATGCATCTCTTGGTTACTTTCTGATATTTTGATATCACGCGTAAACTAATCAACCGAATTCAAAAATTTTTATACCATTAGAAAGGTATTAAAATCACCTTTACACTGTGAACAATTTTTATTCCAGTGGGGTGCACCCCAGCTAACATCAAAACAACGGCTCGAATACTTCACGTACAAGGAAAAGGTCGGCGGCTCAATGTACTTGAGAACATGGAGATATACAAGTTAAAAACATTTGACGGCAGGATAATAAACGAACAAACCAACACTATCTCTGACGAAATATTTGAACCCTTAAAACTAGTTTACAAAAAACAGCACAACCAGAAGGTACAGCAACCAAACACGTAACAATGAACAAGCAAAAACGAAAAATTTACCAAACGGCAAAAATCACCGATTTCTACCTACCTCAACCTACCGCTTAGCTAACAAGCGGTATGTCTAGATACCTACAAAAACAACCCTTGGAAAAGGTAACAATTCGGACGTATCAATACCGCACACACACACATGTATATTAACGTTACCTACCACGGACACATAGATTGACATTACCTGCCACAGCACCCATGGACTATAAAAAACAGACCAGAACGAAACTAGGCATTGATATGGAATCATCAAATAAATACAGATGTGTGCAGCTATCAAGAAAATCTTCCTCTCACCTTCGAAACATTAGCTTAAACGAAGCAGCGCTGATATCTGAGCATTTTCCAGCAGTCTCCGACATTCATCGTTGCCGTATTTGCGAAAGTTGTCGCTTTAAACTTAAGGATGCTATCAAGATTGCTAATAATCAGCGTTCTACTGAAACGGAAAGTGAAGAGGCACAAGAAATCTTGACTAGCGGTGAATTGTATCAAGAATATAAGGAAGTTCCAACATGCAGCAGCTATACTAAATCACTCAAACGCAACGAACTCGTCGACAATATAAATAAGCATGTTATTCCTCATCTTGGAAGCCATTTATCGCCAAATATTTAGAAAGGGATTCATACTGCAAAAAAAACACAGCAAAGTATTTCGGATTCACTTGGAGGTGGTTCACTGTCAACTTTATCAGAAGATCAAAGCTTACTACGAACAAATTTTGGAGAACATGAAATATCTAATCGAAAACTGCTCAAATAATTTGGATAAGCAAAAAATATTATCTATATTACCAAACACCATGATATCTAAGGAAATTAAAGAAATTTTTGGGCATGATTTATCTTACGAATTGATAAAAATTAGCAAAGATATACAAAAAAATAAAACAAAGTTTTCGGACGTCAAACGCTCTAGCATGGACAGGCGTAGTTTACCCGAACAAACTAGTAAGTAAGCAAATATTTCGAAAGTCAGCAGTATGAGCTGCGCAAAGTTGTATATTAAATCTAAATAAATAAAAATAAAAAATTAACTTTATCAAGTGTATGTCTATTTATTGTGCGTGTCTCGAAAATTTGATAATACGATTCTTGTTCGAATCTATTAGAATACTTAGTCATAGTATCTGTATCTGTATAACTTCCAAAGTATAGCTAGGTACCATTTTTGTCACACAATAATAGCAAAATAAAAAAAAAAGTTAACAAGAGATGGTTTTACTTATACATTTTTTTAAAAGAAAAAAAAACACCATTCTAGTTTTTATATTAAATCGACCTTTCTAAAAAAATTTTTTTTTTAAATCGCTTGGTCTTTGAAGTGTTTTCCCAGTTTGAAAAAAAAATGTAGAAAAAATTAAAAAACAAATTTTTTTCAGTGTAATATAGAATCTTTACAGTATATGTTTTCAAAGGTGATTTTAATACCTTTCTAACGGTATAAAAATTTTTGAAATCGGTTGATTAGTTTACGCGTGATATCAAAATATCAGAAAGTAACCAAGAGGTGCATTTACTTAAATAAATTTAAAAAAAAAAAGAAAAAAAAAACACCCTTCTAGTTTTCAGATATGTTATATATATTAAATCTACCTTTCTAAAAAAAATTTTTTTTTTAATCGCTTGGTCTTTGAAGTGTTTTCCCAGTTTGAAAAAAAAAAAATTTAGAAAAAAATTAAACAAATTTTTTTCTTTCAGTGTAATATAGAATCTTTACAGTATATGTTTTCAAAGGTGATTTTAATACCTTTCTAACGGTATAAAAATTTTTCAAATTGGTTGATTAATTTACGCGTGATATCCAAATATGAGAAAGTAACCAAGAGATGCATTTACTTAAAAAAATTAAAAAATTGATGTTGTTTTTATTTTTATTTTCGGCCTTTCAAAAGTTATATCAAGAAGAATTTCCGAGCTCGAGGCCACACATATATATTAGTAATAAAAATGCAATTGATTATACCATATATGATGTATTTATTTATTTTGTCGATATTTCGATTTCAATTAGAAATCATCTTCAGGGACTTGTGAATGCACCTTGTCGGCTAACTCAATGTGCATTCACAAGTCCCTGAAGATGATTTCTAATTGATCGAAATATCGACAAAATAAATAAATACAACATATATGGTATAATCAATTGTATTTTTATTACTAATATATATGGGCGATTCTCCGCAAACTCTCAGTTTTGTGTCGCTTGGCGATTTCTAATACTCATTAAGCATTATCAATGAACTATGCACGCTAAATGTTGAAAAGTGACTTTCTTCAACTAGTTGAGGATAAATTGTTGTATCATATTAAAATTTTATCAAGATTTCATTGGCAATACCATACGAATGTCACAACCGTGGCATGTCGCCAACTTCAATTCTTGAATGATTTAATTTGGTTCAGACTCAAATCGCTAATAATGGGAATAATAGTTTTTATTTATATTAAATACGTTATTCACTGATAAATATTTCACATTTCTGAGTTGCTGGTATTAATTTCTCGATTCCTAACTCTACTTTGAAAAGTGTCGATTAGGTTTGAAAAAAATAATGTCGTCCAATTGTTTATGCGAGTATTAGGTACTACAGTGCGAGCTTGCCTGCACCATGTAGGCGTCAGTTTTAATCAGCAGGCGTCACTGAAAGTTTTTTTGTTAATATAGCGTTCTTAATCACACCGGTCTTTTTTTATATATAATCGAAAACCAAAAACGGTATGTTTCGAAAATGCACGTCACAACCGTGGCACCTGCCACTTGGAAAGGGTACATTGTGTGTACTGCAATTTACGGGTTTTTCAACACGTTCGCTAACACAACCTTCAAAATGGTCGGAAAATCTTTCAGCTTGAATTGCATTTGTGTAATGTACAGTTATTCATTGAAATGTCACAACCGTGGCGCGCGTCAAATGTCACAACCGTGGCAGGTTGTCTACTTTTGAGGAAAATGTCACAATTTCGTGAGGTTTTGATGTATAAATCAGTGTTAATATCAATTGAAATTATAGTCTTTCTGATGATAAAGACAGAAATAAAAATTAAAAAAAAGACAGAAATATATTCCCGAAATATTTGAATATTGTTACTCTAGTTCTAAATGATTGTTTAGTATCTTGGCACATTTCGTAAGATAATTTAAGCTAACAAGTAAATAAACTAATTGCTAATTGTTTATGGCTGATATTGCTTTGCTTATAAAATTGAAATCGAACGCTTCAATAATTAACAATCGATAATTTTCTATCGTTAGTCAACACCATTTGTAATCTGTAACTATCTAATTCTTTACTTCTTAATTCTTACCTTTAAATATATACACGTTAATTAATATATATCACATATGTGCACGCGTATGTATGAATGTATATGCATGCATATGTACATATGATGCTCATAACTTCATGTACTCATTTGCTTATTGATCAAAATCATCAGGATCGAAAAAAAATTTGATTGAGCCATGTCCGTCCGTCCGTCCGTTAACACGATAACTTGGGTAAATTTTGAGGTATCTTGATGAAATTTGGTATGTAGATTCCTGAGCACTCATCTCAGATCGCTATTTAAAATGAAAAATATCGGACTATAACCACGCCCACTTTTTCGATATCGAAAATTTCGAAAAACACAAAAAGTGCGATAATTCATTACCAAAGACGGACAAAGCGATGAAACTTGGTAGGTGAGTTGAACTTATGACAGAATAGAAAATTAGTAAAATTTTGAACAATGGGCGTGGCACCGCCCAATTTAAAAAAGAAGGTAATTTAAAAGTTTTGCAAGCTGTAATTTGGCAGTCGTTGAAGATATCATGATGAAATTTGGCAGGAACGTTACTCCTACTACTATATGTATGCTTAATAAAAATTAGCAAAATCGGAGAACGACCACGCCCACTTCTAAAAAAAAATTTTTTTTTAAGTCAAATTTTAACAAAAAATTTAATATCTTTACAGTATATAAGTAAATTATGTCAACATTCAACTCCAGTAGTGATATGGTGCAACAAAATGCAAAAATAAAAGAAAATTTCAAAATGGGCGTGGCTCCGCCCTTTTTCATTTAATTTGTCTAGGATACCTTTAATGCCATAAGTCGAACAAACATTTACCAATCCTTGTGAATTTTTTTTTCAAACTGGGAAAACACTTCAAAGACCAAGCGATTAAAAAAAAAAATTTTTTTAGAAAGGTAGATTTAATATATATAACATATCTGAAAACTAGAAGGGTGTTTTTTTTAATTTATTTAGGTAAATGCATCTCTTGGTTACTTTCTGATATTTTGATATCACGCGTAAACTAATCAACCGATTTCAAAAATTTTTATACCATTAGAAAAGTATTAAAATCACCTTTACACTGTGAACAATTTTTATTCCAGTGGGGTGCACCCCAGCTAACATCAAAACAACGGCTCGAATACTTCACGTACAAGGAAAAGGTCGGCGGCTCAATGTACTTGAGAACATGGAGATATACAAGTTAAAAACATTTGACGGCAGGATAATAAACGAACAAACCAACACTATCTCTGACGAAATATTTGAACCCTTAAAACTAGTTTACAAAAAACAGCACAACCAGAAGGTACAGCAACCAAACACGTAACAATGAACAAGCAAAAACGAAAAATTTACCAAACGGCAAAAATCACCGATTTCTACCTACCTCAACCTACCGCTTAGCTAACAAGCGGTATGTCTAGATACCTACAAAAACAACCCTTGGAAAAGGTAACAATTCGGACGTATCAATACCGCACACACACACATGTATATTAACGTTACCTACCACGGACACATAGATTGACATTACCTGCCACAGCACCCATGGACTATAAAAAACAGACCAGAACGAAACTAGGCATTGATATGGAATCATCAAATAAATACAGATGTGTGCAGCTATCAAGAAAATCTTCCTCTCACCTTCGAAACATTAGCCTAAACGAAGCAGCGCTGATATCTGAGCATTTTCCAGCAGTCTCCGACATTCATCGTTGCCGTATTTGCGAAAGTTGTCGCTTTAAACTTAAGGATGCTATCAAGATTGCTAATAATCAGCGTTCTACTGAAACGGAAAGTGAAGAGGCACAAGAAATCTTGACTAGCGGTGAATTGTATCAAGAATATAAGGAAGTTCCAACATGCAGCAGCTATACTAAATCACTCAAACGCAACGAACTCGTCGACAATATAAATAAGCATGTTATTCCTCATCTTGGAAGCCATTTATCGCCAAATATTTAGAAAGGGATTCATACTGCAAAAAAAACACAGCAAAGTATTTCGGATTCACTTGGAGGTGGTTCACTGTCAACTTTATCAGAAGATCAAAGCTTACTACGAACAAATTTTGGAGAACATGAAATATCTAATCGAAAACTGCTCAAATAATTTGGATAAGCAAAAAATATTAAATGATATCTAAGGAAATTAAAGAAATTTTTGGGCATGATTTATCTTACGAATTGATAAAAATTAGCAAAGATATACAAAAAAATAAAACAAAGTTTTCGGACGTCAAACGCTCTAGCATGGACAGGCGTAGTTTACCCGAACAAACTAGTAAGTAAGCAAATATTTCGAAAGTCAGCAGTATGAGCTGCGCAAAGTTGTATATTAAATCTAAATAAATAAAAATAAAAAATTAACTTTATCAAGTGTATGTCTATTTATTGTGCGTGTCTCGAAAATTTGATAATACGATTCTTGTTCGAATCTATTAGAATACTTAGTCATAGTATCTGTATCTGTATAACTTCCAAAGTATAGCTAGGTACCATTTTTGTCACACAATAATAGCAAAATAAAAAAAAAGTTAACAAGAGATGGTTTTACTTATACATTTTTTTAAAAGAAAAAAAAACACCATTCTAGTTTTTATATTAAATCGACCTTTCTAAAAAATTTTTTTTTTTAAATCGCTTGGTCTTTGAAGTGTTTTCCCAGTTTGAAAAAAAAATGTAGAAAAAATTAAAAAACAAATTTTTTTCAGTGTAATATAGAATCTTTACAGTATATGTTTTCAAAGGTGATTTTAATACCTTTCTAACGGTATAAAAATTTTTGAAATCGGTTGATTAGTTTACGCGTGATATCAAAATATCAGAAAGTAACCAAGAGGTGCATTTACTTAAATAAATTTAAAAAAAAAAAGAAAAAAAAAACACCCTTCTAGTTTTCAGATATGTTATATATATTAAATCTACCTTTCTAAAAAAAAATTTTTTTTTAATCGCTTGGTCTTTGAAGTGTTTTCCCAGTTTGAAAAAAAAAAAATTTAGAAAAAAATTAAACAAATTTTTTTCTTTCAGTGTAATATAGAATCTTTACAGTATATGTTTTCAAAGGTGATTTTAATACCTTTCTAACGGTATAAAAATTTTTCAAATTGGTTGATTAATTTACGCGTGATATCCAAATATGAGAAAGTAACCAAGAGATGCATTTACTTAAAAAAATTAAAAAATTGATGTTGTTTTTATTTTTATTTTCGGCCTTTCAAAAGTTATATCAAGAAGAATTTCCGAGCTCGAGGCCACACATATATATTAGTAATAAAAATGCAATTGATTATACCATATATGATGTATTTATTTATTTTGTCGATATTTCGATTTCAATTAGAAATCATCTTCAGGGACTTGTGAATGCACCTTGTCGGCTAACTCAATGTGCATTCACAAGTCCCTGAAGATGATTTCTAATTGATCGAAATATCGACAAAATAAATAAATACAACATATATGGTATAATCAATTGTATTTTTATTACTAATATATATGGGCGATTCTCCGCAAACTCTCAGTTTTGTGTCGCTTGGCGATTTCTAATACTCATTAAGCATTATCAATGAACTATGCACGCTAAATGTTGAAAAGTGACTTTCTTCAACTAGTTGAGGATAAATTGTTGTATCATTTTAAAATTTTATCAAGATTTCATTGGCAATACCATACGAATGTCACAACCGTGGCATGTCGCCAACTTCAATTCTTGAATGATTTAATTTGGTTCAGACTCAAATCGCTAATAATGGGAATAATAGTTTTTATTTATATTAAATACGTTATTCACTGATAAATATTTCACATTTCTGAGTTGCTGGTATTAATTTCTCGATTCCTAACTCTACTTTGAAAAGTGTCGATTAGGTTTGAAAAAAATAATGTCGTCCAATTGTTTATGCGAGTATTAGGTACTACAGTGCGAGCTTGCCTGCACCATGTAGGCGTCAGTTTCAATCAGCAGGCGTCACTGAAAGTTTTTTTGTTAATATAGCGTTCTTAATCACACCGGTCTTTTTTTATATATAATCGAAAACCAAAAACGGTATGTTTCGAAAATGCACGTCACAACCGTGGCACCTGCCACTTGGAAAGGGTACATTGTGTGTACTGCAATTTACGGGTTTTTCAACACGTTCGCTAACACAACCTTCAAAATGGTCGGAAAATCTTTCAGCTTGAATTGCATTTGTGTAATGTACAGTTATTCATTGAAATGTCACAACCGTGGCGCGCGTCAAATGTCACAACCGTGGCAGGTTGTCTACTTTTGAGGAAAATGTCACAATTTCGTGAGGTTTTGATGTATAAATCAGTGTTAATATCAATTGAAATTATAGTCTTTCTGATGATAAAGACAGAAATAAAAATTAAAAAAAAGACAGAAATATATTCCCGAAATATTTGAATATTGTTACTCTAGTTCTAAATGATTGTTTAGTATCTTGGCACATTTCGTAAGATAATTTAAGCTAACAAGTAAATAAACTAATTGCTAATTGTTTATGGCTGATATTGCTTTGCTTATAAAATTGAAATCGAACGCTTCAATAATTAACAATCGATAATTTTCTATCGTTAGTCAACACCATTTGTAATCTGTAACTATCTAATTCTTTACTTCTTAATTCTTACCTTTAAATATATACACGTTAATTAATATATATCACATATGTGCACGCGTATGTATGAATGTATATGCATGCATATGTACATATGATGCTCATAACTTCATGTACTCATTTGCTTATTGATCAAAATCATCAGGATCGAAAAAAAATTTGATTGAGCCATGTCCGTCCGTCCGTCCGTTAACACGATAACTTGGGTAAATTTTGAGGTATCTTGATGAAATTTGGTATGTAGATTCCTGAGCACTCATCTCAGATCGCTATTTAAAATGAAAAATATCGGACTATAACCACGCCCACTTTTTCGATATCGAAAATTTCGAAAAACACAAAAAGTGCGATAATTCATTACCAAAGACGGACAAAGCGATGAAACTTGGTAGGTGAGTTGAACTTATGACAGAATAGAAAATTAGTAAAATTTTGAACAATGGGCGTGGCACCGCCCAATTTAAAAAAGAAGGTAATTTAAAAGTTTTGCAAGCTGTAATTTGGCAGTCGTTGAAGATATCATGATGAAATTTGGCAGGAACGTTACTCCTACTACTATATGTATGCTTAATAAAAATTAGCAAAATCGGAGAACGACCACGCCCACTTCTAAAAAAAAATTTTTTTTTAAGTCAAATTTTAACAAAAAATTTAATATCTTTACAGTATATAAGTAAATTATGTCAACATTCAACTCCAGTAGTGATATGGTGCAACAAAATGCAAAAATAAAAGAAAATTTCAAAATGGGCGTGGCTCCGCCCTTTTTCATTTAATTTGTCTAGGATACCTTTAATGCCATAAGTCGAACAAACATTTACCAATCCTTGTGAAATTTGGTAGGGGCTTAGATTCTGGGACGATAACTTATTTCTATGAAAAAGGGCGAAATTGGTTTGAAGGCACGCCCAGGTTTTATACACAGTCGACCGTCTGTCCTTCCGCTCGGCCGTTAACACGATAGCTTGAGCAAAAATCGATATATCTTTACTAAACTTAGTTCACGTACTTATCTGAACTCACTTTATATTGGTATAAAAAATGGCCGAAATCCGACTGTGACCACGCCCACTTTTTCGATATCGAAAATTACGAAAAATGAAAAAAATGCCATAATTCTATACCAAATATGAAAAAAGAGATGAAACATGGTAATTGGATTGTTTTATTGACGCAAAATATAACTTTAGAAAAGACTTTGTAAAATGGGTGGGTATTAAGTAGAAGAAAATGAAAAAGTTCTGCAGGGCGAAATCAAACGCCCTTGGAATCTTAGCAGGAATACTGCTCGTGGTATTACATATATAAATAAATTAGATGATGTTCTGGGTCACCCTGGTCCACATTTTGGTCGATATCTCGAAAACGCCTTCACATATACAACTAAGGACCACTTACTTTTAAAACCCCCATTAACACCTTTCATTTGATACCCATATCGTACAAACATATTCTAGAGTCACCCCTGGTCCACCTTTATGGCGATATCTCGAAAAGGCGACCACCTATAGAACTAAGGCCCACTCCCTTTTAAAAAGACTCACTAACACCTTTCATTTGATGCCCTTTTCGTACAAACAAAGTCTAGAGTCACCCCTGGTCCACCTTTATGGCGATATCTCGAAATGGCGTCCAACTATAGAACTAAGGCCCACTCCCCTTTAAAATACTCATTAACACCTTTCGTTTGATACCCATATTGTAAAAACGCATTCTAGAGTCACCCCTGTTCCACCTTTATGCCGATATCTCGAAATGGCGACCACCTATACAACTACAACCACTCCCTTTTAAAAGCCTCATTAATACCTTTAATTTGATAACCATATCGTACAAACACATTTTAGAGTCACCCCTGGTCCACCTTTATGGCGATATCTCGAAAAGGCGTCCAACTATAGAACTAAGGCCCACTCCCCTTTAAAATACTCATTAACACCTTTCGTTTGATACCCATATTGTAAAAACGCATTCTAGAGTCACCCCTGTTCCACCTTTATGCCGATATCTCGAAATGGCGACCACCTATACAACTACAACCACTCCCTTTTAAAAGCCCCATTAATAACTTTAATTTGATACCCATATCGTACAAACAAATTCTAGAGTCACCCCTTGTCCACCTTTATGGCGATATCTCGAAACGGCGTCCACCTATGGAACTAAGGATCACTCCCTTTTAATATACACATTAACACCTTTTATTTGATACCCATATCGTACAAACAAATTCTAGAGTCACCCCTGGTCCAACTTTATGCCGATATCTCGAAAAGGCGGCCACCTATACAACTATCCCCACTCCCCTTACAAACACATTCTAGAGTCACCCCTGGTCCACCTTTATGGCGATATCTCGAAAAGGCGTCCACCTATAGAACTAAGGCCCACTCTCTTTTAAAATACTCATAAACACCTTTCATTTGATACTCATATTGTACAAACAAATTCTAGGGTCACCCTTGGTCCACCTTTATGGCGATATCTCGAAACGGCGTCCACCTATGGAACTAAGGATTACTCCCTTTTAAAATACTCATTAACACCTTTCACTTGATACCCATATCGTCAAACAAATTCTAGAGTCAACTCTGATCCACCTTTATGGCGATATCCCTAATTGGCGTCCACCTATAGAACTATGGCCCACTCCCTCATAAAATACTCTTTAATACCTTTCATTTGATACGCATGTCATACTAACACATTCCAGGGTTACCCTCGGTTCATTTTCCTACATGGTTATTTTCCCTTATGTTGTCACCATAGCTCTCAACTGAGTATGTAATGTTCGGTTACACCCGAACTCAACCTTTCTTACTTGTTTTTAATAAAGTTAGTCAAGGTTAAACTGGAAACACCAAATAACATAGAAAAATTACTTGATTTTGGTTAAATATTATTAAACTTTTATATAAATAAAGCGAAGAATGTTAGCTATGTCCTGTAATGTATTTTTTTTTTTTATATCGATTGTTACTAATGTCACAACCGAGGCAATCCGGTCACAACCGTGGAAACGAATTTCAGAGATTTACCTGTCAAATCTATAAGTTTATACTTTAAGCTTGGCCACTTTGACAGTCCATTTCACAAGTATAAATGAACTTTAAAATATCAAAAAATATTCAAAACTCGCACGTTTATTTTTTTCAATTTTGCACTCACAAAACTGAGAGTTTGTGGAGAATCAGCCATATGTGTGGCCTAGAGCTCGGAAATTCTTCTTGATAAAAATTAAAAAAAAAAAAACAAAAAAACCCCATTTTAGTTTTCAGATATGTTATATATATTAAATAGACCTTTCTAAAATAAAATTTTATTTTTCAAAATCGCTTGATCTTTGAAGTGTTTTTTCAGTTTTAAATTTTATTTAAACAATTTTTTTTTCAGTGTACTAAAAATTTTTACAGTGTATTTTTTTGAAAGCTTTTTTCAATACCTTTCTAATGGTATGAAGATTTTGAAATCGGTAAAGCCATTCCGTAGTAATCACACTTTAAAAGTACCTATTATCATCATTTTTCTAATATTTTCGGATATTTCGATACCTTGCCACGCCCACAATTTTTCGAAAATGCAATTTCTAAAAATGAGGTTGTGTTTGGGTGGGTAAGATGTAACCCCGTGCAAAATTTCATCAAATTCTGAGGGGGTCGGGTTCAACGCATATTGGATTTGATATGAAATTCATCATATATACTTACTTACTTAATTGGCGATTAACTGTTTAAACGGTTATGGCCGTCCAACAAGGCGCGCCAGTCGCTTTTTCGCTCTGCCAACTGGCGCCAATTGGTCCCACCAAGGGAGTTAAGAAAGATATCTACTTAAAAATTTCATCTAGGTGGAGTAGCGGTCACGATACTTAATGTTCCTACAAAAATAGCTCTCCTTCCGAACCTACATCAACCATAAAAAAGAGTTTTTCCGACGGAGTCGAAACAAAATCAGTACGATTTTGAGAGTAACCTCAATTTAACCTCTTAAAGCATATGAAACTCACCAGACCAACAGAAGATCATTTTCCATTTTGTAATAAGTATGTCCTATACTTATTTTTTCCGTGTTAAAGCGCGTCTTTCTACGCATTTCCTGTGCCCAAAAGTGACCTATAAACCGGCTCATTCACACTTCTATGTTTAGTTATCGGTTCTGTATTTTTATTATTTCCTGCGCGCAATAAAAACAAAAAATTTAAATATTTCTGTTACATATTTTATGTCTTTTTTTATCGTTTAAAAGCTTTTTTTAATTCACGCACTTTCTTAAACTTAGAGCAGATAGACATATATATGGTTTGCTAGTTCATTATACCTCAGTGAGTATGCACTTGTAGACTGTCAAGTGCAGGGTCTGATATGGCATTCCACGATTTTGCTTAAGTACGCTTGGTTCGAGTTGATGCAGCCGGCATTTTTAAGTTTGTTTATTTGTAAGTAATATATTTATTTATATATTTTTAAACTGCAGATATGCACAATCCGGTTGTAGGCTATTAACCCCTTCATGGTGTGTGTATGTATGATTGTATGCAGTTAGAGGATAAGTATTAAGAGTTCTGTGCTTTTTGTCATTTTTTTTTTCTTTTACATATTGTAATTAAGTATTTACAAATGGGTAATTCCACACCTAAGTGCGTATTTAAATCTCTCGCTCTCTCGTTTCTTACTTTTAAACCAGCCTTGAAATGCATTGCTCTGCCCGGGAATTAACTAAAAATATTTGAAAAAAATTCCTGTTCGTTTCCATCTCTTCTATTTTTCTTTGGACTTACTGTGCCTCTTCACACGGCCTTTCCTTTACCTTCTACCACTCTGTGTACATTGTGTCTTTCGCTGCGATAACGAGGGCAACAAGTGTTTAACGTTTTGTAGTTCAGTACGACAATGTGGACATTTTAGTTCGCTGTCGGAACTAACGTGAAGTTTCAGCGTCCTTTCCTCGAATACCCCCATCGTTCTTGCCACATATGTATCTATTGTTCGTGACCTTGCGCTTTTCTTGGCATCTTCAGATGATCGCTCGATTCTTATCTCATACAGATTGACCAATTCATTAGACAGCATATCTAATAGGATTTTCCGAGATAAAGCAAGAATTATGTCGCTGGACATCGTTCGATAAGCACTTGCTATTCGTATAGCAAAAAGTCGGTGGCCTGCTGGTATATCTTTTTTGTGCGTCAGTATAGATCTGTGCCACACTGGTGCTGCGTACGAATTATTGAGGTCATTACGTCCGACAATAGCTAACGGCAAGCTTCGGCTGGGCTGCCGATGTTGGACATTATTTGCATAAGAGCTCCTCTGAAGTGTTAGTTTTTAGTCAAAGTTTACTCCAAAATTAATCTCCGATGGTAAGCACTATCTCATCCACAGTCCGCTTTGTGCTCACCTAAACTGGCTTACTGCTAGCCATCTCCATTCCCTTATTCGTCAGCGATTCCTTTATTTTCCTACGGCGCCATTGAATTGCTACGTCGTAAATATCATCTGCATAGCCGAAAATGTGCGTGCCACCTCTACCTCTATCTCTAGTTCTGCCTCTGCTCTTACCTCAACCTCTACCTCTTGCGCTGCGTCAAATATGGATATGAAATAATCTTCGGTATCGGCTGTTCTGCATAATCCTATGAAAAAGCCCTTGCTTATACTTGCCCATATTGCACAAACACATATCTCCAGACCATTTTTGACGTATAAAAGATAAACAGGAACATATTTTTATATCTACGAAACCCACATACCAAATTTGTTAAAATTGGTCCAGCTTTTTAGTCTTAGCGGTCCTCTCAATGGAAATGCCCAATTAAATATGTATATTACAAAACTTAAATTAACGACTTTCGCTAAGCCGCTTAAAGGTATGAAATAAATGAAAATGATTTTACGATCAGATTTTGACAGCATGTTTCAAAGTGTGTTAGGCATGGCATACAAGGCAGCGAAGACATACTCACAAATGCATGTCATCATCAGCCGACGTAGTACTCACATATACACATGCATATAGCTACAAACTACAAATATACATGTATATGGTTGGTAACCAAGCATGAAGTTCACGAAATTACTAGACCTTAGGAGAAATGGGTGAACGAGAAACCGAGAGTATAAAAGCAGCGCAACCTGGGGCATGACTAAGCAGTTTTGATTTAAACACGCTATTGGTTGTGAAGCATAAGTGTTATTGTGAAGTACTTTCAAAGTAGTCTAATAACGACCATTTTGCATTATTGAATATTGGAGTTATTTATTCAACAGTTTAGCGATTCGGACGTTAGCAGAAGGTTTGAATAAGCGGAATTTCTCTAATTCGTTACAATATTTTAATTTTTTTATGTGACATTAAAATACAGAGTGCAAGGTGTTGATGCCAGTGAAAGCTGAAATCTTGGATAATGAACTCTTTCTTAAATGGGTAACAGGTTGTTCATGCAGGATATTTTTATGATCTTGGAACCTTCCATTATATATCGGATTTTCTAACGGCCTTTCCTTTCTTATTTTAACTAACGAGGCGATGTTTGGACCTCCTTAATGGCGCCCATGCAAGACAATGTAGATGTACCTGCCATCGATCACGACGTAATCAATTTGGTATCGTTTTTCCTTGATCATTAGTAAGCTAGTTAACTTGGTGATTTTTTATGCTAGAACTTAGGGCCTTATGGTCGCATATGTTCCATTTCTTGAATCACGATAAATGGGAAATTTATTCGTTTTGCTTTGTTGATTTTCCTACTGAGCAGAAACTTGATTTATATTGGAGCTACCAGACCACTTCCACATTCTACTTTTCTTTAAATCGATATAGGCAAATGTTATTCTCGTTAAAATATCGGGTACGAACCTCTTAGAACGATACCATTCCCAGAAAACGTCATATTTATTTTATGTTGTTTGGCGGTGTCAGCCCTTGGATGGTATCCATTTTATCCTGGACTGTTGGGATGGATTTTTGAAGCTCTTTATGGTCTTGTCTATATATGCAAATGCCTGCTGGTCCGATCGAGTGCTTTCGCTTAAAAAGCCTCGGGAGCGGAGTGTAGGCCAAGCGACATTACCATGTATTCAGAGTCGGTTCGACATTTCTCATCGTTCCAGTTGTTTTTTTTTTTTTCTTGATGGAACACTATGATATTATAAACGTGGGAACAGTAAGTACAGTGAATAGAAAATGTACTCCTACTTCTGGGTTACATCGTTAGATCGAAGATTGCACTCCGTGAATAGTTGTAAGAGCCGAGTGGAATAGTCAGCAGCTATATGTTGCGTGAGTAACTCACATATACTTATAGGGCATTTATTTGGTCCTAGTCCACGCAGGTTCTCAGTTACAATTCTTTTTTTTTACCAAATCGATTAGTGCAATGTGTGGGCTACTGGATTGGCAGTTACTAAGGTTTTCTATTAGTTCTTTGATTTCGGTATTTGTGATCTCTTGCATGTTTGTATTCGTTCAACTCCTAGTTCAAAAGCGCACTCCCCAATACATAAAGTGTCGATCGCCGCCACCGTCTCTTCTCCGCCTAATGAAATATTCGCCATGATTCTACCCTTTGTATGCGGAAAATTCCTAGGTTTCCGCAGATTGCGCTACGGAAGGCTATGACCCTCGGTGCTACTCTGGTTTCTGGTCGCTTCCCTCTTTGCGTCGACAACAAACGCGGGTAAGCACGCTGAACTTACCACAGGTGCAGCCGAACTCGACTAGAGCCCCGAGGTAAACATATGAAACATCACCTCCCTATGCATCGTCTGCACGTCCTTCTTGGTGCAATAAACCTTTATGTGGAGTTAGTCTTCTTGGTACTTTACTCTACCTTGTAGTATTCAACCAGCAGAAACTTATCTAGACTGCTAACCTTCATTATATTTACTGGTATTCTCTGGCGTGCGGCATATGTTCCGGTAGTGCCTGCACAAATCTTTATACTGTGCTCTAGGCTGTTGCATGCGTATCTCTCGTACGTCATCCAATTGCTTGAAGTATCGGGAGCTTAAGAAACATTTCTGAAAACCTCTTTTAAGGTGTCCCAATGAACCACGATTGGTTTCTTAACAATAGCTGTTCGACCTATTAAATGCTACCTAATGAAACCTCGCCTCATTCGTATTGCAAACCTCACTTTTTAGCTCCACCTTGAATATTTAAGTTGCACGGGCGCCATTGTTTCATTTGGGATAACCCGTTTTCAGCATTGCGCCATCTTCAGCATCATTTTTCTTATGGTTTTTTACGGTAGCCACGCATAGAACCGATTTCTGGCGTTGCGACGCATGCCGTGGCGTCGCCACGCTATATGATGGTATATATATTAGTCTATATACAGTAGACTGTGCGATTTTCTTCCCACTCGCTCCAGCGTTAAGCCAGGGTCCTCCAGACGTCATTTGAGGGTCATTTCGGGATGATTTTGGAGATTCTCCAAGGGTCCTCCCGGGGTGATTTTCCTCGGGGTCCCTTATATTTCTTTCGAGGTCCTTTCTAAATGATTTTGCGGACTCCCTTGGGATGTTCCCGGCGTGATTTGGGGGTCACTTCTGGGGTCTCGTTGGGGGCTAATTTCGGGTAATATGTCGGAGCCCTCCTGAGAACATTTCGGGATGATTTTGAGGCCTCCTTCGGGATTATACCGGGATCATTGTTGATCACTTCCCAGAAAAATCGTAATATTTTACTTTATCATTTGCCATATTCAGTTGCTATCGCAATCTGCATATTACTTTTACAAAATAATGTCGATCTTTCACGTCTTCCCTGGCATTTTTAAAATAAGTATGAATATGTATGTATAAAACTATTCTATGAAAAACATCATATATATTATTTCTAATTGCTGGTTTTATGTACGGGTCCCATTTTCGCTCTTATTTGGAATCCAAATCTATTAATAAAGTTTTTGTTGTAAATATGGAGATTCGGGCTATTAGCGAGCTTTTGGCAATTTTGGTCGTAGTACTTTTGTTTAGCTATATGTATTTTATTAAAATAATTTGTTAAAAATAAACGATTGTGAGCACACAAAGAAATCTATTTGTACTATGGCACTATTGAGAATATTTGCACTGCATTACCGGCAGTTGCTATTGTAAGCTAGATGGCAGCACAAGCTGTATTGTACGTTAGATGGCAGCGCAAGCTGTAAGTAAATAGAACAGCTGATTTCTGTTGATATTTGATAAGAGACCTTTATATTGGTTGCGTAAGATGCGCACGGGTGAGGCTTGTATCCCTAAAAACTAATTTCAATCAAGCTCATGCTCATCTTAAAATGTTTCGCGCATCTTTTAGAGAATATAAATCCATCCCTTTTTGTTAGAGCAACACCTCAGTATTATTGACTTTCAATTAGGAATCAAGCAGAAATAACCCAAAAAAAAAATATACAAACAAATCAAGGGTGTGTTTCGAACAACAAAGTCAGGACAGTACAGGAAGTACAAAATTGCATATACAAATACTCAAACAAATATACAAACACATGAATACAAACATTTTAATGAATAATAGGGGGACTCATGTAACCGTATAAATGCCTTATAAAGTGTGTAAACGTATAAATTTATCTAGTGCGTAAACGAACTGTCAAATTTTGTATGAAAAATCATTTACACAATTTGTATAAATTTACGCGCACATTTCATTGTGTAAACGCGGTAAACTCAAAGGAATGCAACCTTGCAGACATTACAGCAGGCATTTTCATCAGAAATCTCCAACATCAGAAAGTCGTTTACAAGAATATCTTAGTAAAACCGTTTTAGTTTTGATTTTTCACTTAATCTTGGCATTTTTTAATTTGTATAACAATCAAAAAATTTTTGTTTGGCAATAATACAGCTGATAAACAATCAAGTTTATCAAGAGTATTTCTAGGTGCGTTCATATAACAGCATGTGTAAATGGATATAATTTTACACCTTATAAGTTTATATGCTTTCATGAGTCCCCCTAATGTATGCAATTGAGGACAGAAAAGCATTAAATATGACAACAACAAAATTAAACAAAAAAAGAATAAAACGAGGAAATATACGAAATCGCAGCAAAACAGCACACGCCCTCAACTTCACTCATAACAACAATAAATATAATAGAAACAAAATAAGCAAAATGAAATATAAATATAGGCAGATACTAATTTTGACGAAAACCCCAAAAATATACAATTCGAGTGGGTACAAAATGAGTCAGTAACGATATCGATACCCAAAAGCTACAGGATAAAACGAAATCGAATGAGTAAGCAAAGGCCATAATCAGTCAGTCAAACAGGAATTCCAGTCAACCAACAGAATACGACGTCTATACCAGGCCATTTACTAACAAACAAAGAAAAACAATAAATACAACATGGATGTGTGCTATAAATAAGACGAGGGGACTGAATTCAGCTAAATGAGTGACACATGCGAGACACACGTTTACAGCTAAGCTGAAGGAAAACTAGAAATATGAGCGTTAAACCGAAAAACTACAAATTCATGAAAAGAAATGCCAGCAAGCACATACGTATACAATATAAAATATGCTTGAAAACGTGCGAAATTTATTGAATTACATAGCCTACACAGACGGCGTGTTAATGCGCATTAACTATTTGATGCGGATTTAGCTTGAAAATTTATGGTCGATAATTCCGACAAACTCCTTTTCTACAATTTGGTACGAAGGAAACTCCTAACATCACGTTAGCTGGCGCTTTTTTTCTCAGTTGTATGACAATTGTGGCAAGTGCACTAGACCTCTTGGAAGTATTTAAGCACCTGCCTAAAATTATTATTTATCATGACGTACACCTGACTATCACACCACATTGCATCGTGCCCTGTTGTTGCCTTAGGAGAAATCAGAATCTATGATGAAAATTCGAAATTCCGCTAGCAAGCAGATTCCGACAAGCACAAAAAGGTGCATTAAAATTATTCAAGAAACATTAAAAAAGCTTCGAATATCGGCAACTCAAGGAGGCTAGAAAAAACAATAGGGTACGGAAAGTTCTCCTCTCCTAAGACACTATAATCGTGAGCTACATCAAAAAAAAAGCTATTGGAGAAGGAACAAATGCCTAGCGAAGAAGCGTTCTTGAAGTTCTGATTGATCTGAAAATTCTGGTCAGCGGAAAATTTCTGGACACCCTGTGCATGTTCTGCAGTGATATGTGGACACGGGGAATAGATGGGCAGCCAACCGCTAGAAAACGGAACTATTTTATTTATGAGGAGATATATGATACATACTATCGGACCTCCTCCGATTGCGCGAGCCCCGCCAGTAATTTCTGATATCTAAGAATTATACTTAACAGGAAGTTGTACTGGAAACTCGGTATTGAGTATAGCGCTTTGAACATCTCGGTAACCTTGTGTTGTTGTATCGGAACCATCGACAGGTATCTAGCCTAAGGTCGTTCACGCCGAGAGAAGTGAGGCAAGAGACTCAACTGGGGCATTGAAAGATTTAACAGATTCATGAATTTATCGAAATTGAAAGAAAAAGTCACTGGCGTGATTTTCTGTCAGGTGCTCTATGTAACCCAAAAAGCAACCTGCCCGGTCACTGATCAAATGCTATCCAGTACTGTTGCGTTAAAGGATCTTCGTAGACAGAGAGGTTACGACCCTGTGATCGACTGATGTGCCGTCGACGGTGTTTTGGAATTGTCTGATCCCGCTTGCAATTGCCTCGAATTATTTTGAGATAACTTATAATCATATGGAATTAGGAGCAAGTAATATTCGGCGCAACCGCCATGCCGGTCTCTTGGCTCGTTGTACGATTAAACCGGTCAGAGTATTCGGAGATCCCTGACCACTTGTAATCTGATCACTGGGGACACACACGCGCTTGCAGGGTGGGGAGAACCTTCTTACCGAAAATGGATGACAGTTAGTCTGCCAAAATCAGTCGAAATCTTTGAGTTAAGGCTCATTTAGACTTGGTGATTGGGCTTCTGGGGAATTGCTGTCTAACAGTGATGACATGAATTATCAAGTCATTTTATGCTTGACTATCCTGCTTTTGCCAAAACCAGTCGAAAGAATTTCGGTCTCAATGTTCTTCGGAAGATTTACACACAATTGCCGAGATCTTCGCGTTAAGGCTCATTTAGCCTTGGTAATTGGGCTTCTGAAGGAACGCTGTCTAATAAAAGCCCATGAAGTGTATCTCAATATACTGGAAACCCGCTCATGTCAAAATAAATCATTCAAGTTGCTTATTGCTTGATTATCCAGTTTTTGCCAGAACAAGACCAAAGTTTTTCGGTTTCAGCATTCTATCGTGTCCATAAAATCAAACTACAAAAATATTGTGATTTCTTGGTCAAGAGAAGCCCTCCAAGGTTGATGTTTAGTTGAAGATGTCAAACCGCAGTTTATTTAATTCGCCGAAATTTCAGTTAATTTTTTAGCATTGGTGATTGCGCAGACCTAAGAAGAATCTTAGAGGATCCTAAAACCGTACAAAGACTTAAGAGGATCCCGATGATAGAAGGTCATGAGCCCTGTTTGGTTCGACTAAGTGTTATGTTGATTTGGATTAGTACGCTATCTGTCTACTCCTTTAACATGGCAAAAAATCGCGAAAAGAGAATCCAATTACTATGCTCTATTATTGTATTTGTATTGTTGGGCTGCTTTATGGCAAATTGTTTAACTGCAGCAGTCTGCAACCCGGCAAAAGGCAACGCATAAAATCAGCAAGCAGACGTTGGCAACCGGCAAACTGCTGTCAGGGGCCCTTCAAACGCAGGCGCAATAACTCCAGCACACATGGAAGCATGAGTGGAGCTAAGAACAAGAGAAGGCGAGGTGGAGTTTGACATTGAATAAAGTTAAAGCAAGTCAGAGGCAGCACGTACTGCTGCTTTTTTACATGTACGAGTTTGACGATGTAAAAGGACAACCTACTGGGCGCTCAGCATGTACAAAAACAGAAAGTACCAAAACTTACGTTAATTTTAGTGCTATACTATGAATCGAAAGTTCGCGCGAAATGAGGAAAAAAAGGAGTCCAAATAAACAACGACGAAAATCTCTGCATTGGCTACGACACAAAGGAAGCTGTGGCTGGGGAAAGAGATGTATGTATATATGTATATATGTACAGCGGCGAACAAGAAAATAGAATCAAAAATTCAGGCCCAAGAGCGTCTTCTTATTTACGGGTAAATTGGGGGTTATTTGTTTCGGTGTTTAACTAACTCTTTCGCTTATAACTAAGAGCTGCTGCTGACTACGTTCTAAAAACAAGGCAGCTTTCCGCGGTCAGCTAAGACTATTGCCTAAAATTGGCGAATGACGTGTTCACAGGGTGTTCTGACACGGCTGCCACTACAGTGGAGCTTCGGCATTATCTCGCTCAGAAAGAACAATAAAAGCCTAATAAAACAAGCAAAACTGACCGGATTTTAAAAAGCTTACAAAGATGTCGTAAAAATCATCCGTAACGAGCGCTTTAAAAAAAATTTTGTCCCATCAAAAATCTCAACCTCAACGAGCTACATAGAAGGGCCTGACAGCGGCTGACCGTCATTTATTGGTGTTGGAAGTTGTAATGCCCCAACGAATCATCAACAGCCAACCCTACGGTTATCTCCCACTCTATGGAGCATTTAATCAACTCTTACATATTCGAGCAGGCATCAAATCTTTTAAATCTCCCATATGGAAATGGAATTCTTCTCGCCACGCTATCACCACAAAGGTAGAGAGGATTTCACTTTAGTCAGCTTTCTCGGCACATCCACAAAGCCGCAATTGAATTTCTACTACATACATATGGGCTTAAATCGGGCACTCGTGGAATTCCTGGATCAATTTAAATGGAGAAGAATTACACTATCAAGTCAGGGAGTCTCCTTCATAACGAGGCATACGTTCGAGGGCACCTCACAGGGGTAGATAGCACACTTTCACTGTGAAACCTAACAGAACTAGAACGGATGGATTTACTAGTCATATCTTACTCTAATGATATACATAGCTCTGACAGCATTCAAATAAATTCGAGGCGAGCAACTGCAGGCCGCGAAGGCTGAAATTGTTATATTCTCCAGGCATTATTCTCCCAGTTACACGCAATATTTTCCAGTTACACTGCCCTGAAATGACTTCGAATTGACCTTTTGAGCATGCCGGTTTCTGGCCACCATTCCTGGCAATTTACTCCAACTAGAATATACCAATTCGACGCTCTTTTAAACACGTTCACAATCAAACGCACAGGGAAACACAAATGGAAGGGGTTATATGGAGAAAGCATGGAGATCACAACGAATGGTTATGTCGAAGCTCTTGCCCTTTTCGGACCAAACCACTTTTGGCGTGTCTGCACAGTCATTTTGTCTAGGTCAGGTATTGAATAGATATCATGGATCGATTACTATCCCATTTTAAAAAATATATTTTCCAGCAATAGCCTGATTCAGCTCAAAGATAAGACGCTTATGCAGACGGAATAGCTGCGCATACAAAAATTTGCCTTGAGTGAGTCTGAAGAGTCACATTAAAGAAATCAAATTATAATTAGCAATACTCAATTGCCATGCCTGAGGTACAACCATTTCACGGTATATTTTGGGCGAACAAGAAGTCAACTGCTCTTTGCAGTTTTGGTCTTTGTTGAAGGGATTGTAGGTGCATGTACGTATTAAATGCACACACGTATGTGAATGTATGTATGTGTATGGAGGAAAGAGTATATTTATATACACGAACGCCAAGAAAGATGTAAAGAAAATCAACAAAGAAATGAGGAAACGACGCATATGTTGGATGGCAAAGGCTGTGCTGATGGGTATTTAAGACTTGAAGAAGCCAATGAGGAAAGTAAGCAAAAATGATGTGGGGCGCCGGTGAAGCAATAAAACAGTTTCAAGGGCAATCATTTATAACTATGTGAGTTGTCATACTGCATATACATACATATGTATATATGTACATAAGTATGTATATTGTAGCGAATTTAGGGAAATTCCGCTTATTTGAAACCTTCTGCTAACGTTCGAATCGCTAAACTGTTGAATAAATCACTCCAATATTCTGTATTGCAAAATGGTCTTTATTAGATAAGTTTGGGAGTAGTACAATTATACTTCGCAACTAAAACGTGTTTAAATCAAACTGATTACCGATTCCTCAGCTTGCGCTGTTTTTATACTCTCAGTTTTCTCGTTCATCCATTTCTCCTAAGGTCTAGTCATTTCGCGAAACTGTATTCCAGACAATTGTATCCCTTGCTTGGTTATTATCTATATACATGTATACCTATTTGTATTTTATTTTTCTGTTATAGCCATATGCGTGTGTATGGGTGAGTAACTACTTCTGCTGATGACTACATGTGTGTGCGTGAGTAATGTGTGTAAAGGATTATTAAGTTGTTTATGTAGCTTGCTTTAATGTTTTTGTTGTTGTGCATTTATTTAGTGATGTTAAAATTCGACACAATATGTTTTTATGAAAGATGATAAATCTGCATGTAAGCTAATCTTTTAGCAACAATACGGGAACTCTATCCTTAGATACCCTGCAGTGAAATATACTAAAATTTAACTTAATAGTTCAATTGTACCAAGACGTCTGAACAAATCTAGAAAGATCATACCAAAATTTAATGTTAGTCCGAGAAACAATAGTACTTAAGTCAGAGAGCTGCACTATCTTTCATCTACAATCAGTACCCCACTTTGCTTTTTCTAGATGGTTAAAAAAAATCGATTGATTGAAAAATTCAAAGTTTACTTAAGACAGTCCAAAGACCAGATTGATCACTGTTTTAGCAGAAGACCAGGATGATCCCTGTTTTAGTAGTTAGGTCAAGTTGATTTGGACTACATAAAGCTTCCTTGTGACACCATATAAGGTAAAGGTAACGCCAGCTTAAGTACTTAACAAATCACTGCGAAGCGAGATGTGGATTTGTATATAACTGCTATCGAACATCCGAAGATCCGAGTGAGCCAAAGTCAAGTTCCAGCTAAAACTGGATACTCAGTCATAAAGAAACTCTGTGATTTCATTTCGTTATCCTCCCGAAAGTTGATCCGAACTGGACAGAGAAGCATGAAGTAACAAAATGATTCCACTTCATCACCATCCATGCAGGTACAGCAGAAAGGTTTTATAGTTTAATTAAAAGTATCGCAATAGGAATAGAAAAGTAATGTAACCAAAACGCCACTTACGATTGATAGATGACCTTGGCGAACCCAATAGTTTTGCAGTTCGACTGACACCAATTTCCTGAACTACATCACAGTTGAATTCATTGATTTAACGGCTGATTGGCACAGGCCACGGCTCCAGCAGATTCCCTCTGCACAATCCACCATCGAGCGAATGTCTGAGAGAAAATTTGCTCAGGGGTCAAGTATCGGCACTAAATAGTCTGTTAATAAATATATGTAAGGCGCGATAAGCTCCGAAGAGATTTTAGGTCGAGCTTCTCTTCCAATCCTACAACGCTAGACTCACAAAGTTCTCATATCTCTAAAGAAAGAAGACTTAAGACTCATCGGCATACTTACTAGATACTGCCTTTTGGAGTCACACGCTTAGGTGTCGTCATTAGATGTATAAAGTGCAAGTTGCAGAAATAAACGGTTGAGCACGTTCTACGTTCGTGTGGTGCGCTCGCGATGTCAAAACTCCAGCTTCTAGGGGGCGGTTGAGTTGCCAGATCTCGAGGTCTTTATGTGATCACTGCCGGCGTCCCACAGGGATCTGTTCTCGGGGTGCTAAAGATTTATCTGACAGAATACGCGCAAATTGTGGGATATGCTGATGATATTGCAGTGTTAGTAGTGCCCATGAAACTGGACCTGCTTCAAATCGTATGTAATGATGCCGTAGGAAGGATAAAGGTATGGCTGATCAATACGGAGTTGGCTAGCCAAAATACAGAAATGATATTAGTAGGCTCCAAACGATCGGCGAACGAGTTAGTCTTAACTGTTGGGGATTATCAAATCCCCTCACAGGATTCCTTAAAATACTTAGGAGTGCACATTGACTCTAAGTTAACTTTCAAAGAGCCCTTTACAGCGGTGGGAGAGAAAATTACCAAAGTTAATGGAGCACATACAGCACCAGTGTGGTACGGATCTCATAGGACCCATCAAAAAAAATATATTAGCAGTATACGGGCTTGCAGCTATAAGAATAGCAAGTGCTTATCGGATGGTGTCCGACGACGCGATCTTGGTCCTAACCCGGCAAATCCTAGTGGACTTACTGGCAAGCGAAATGGCCGATCTGTATAACACTAATATCGAGCCACCATCTGAAGATGACAAGAAAAGAGCAAGGACACAAACAATATCTAAATAACAAGAATGGTGGGAGGCGTCAAGTAAAGGGCGTTGGACCTTCACGTTAGTTTGGGATGTAGCTCAACGGAATGAGCGGAAGCACGGCGAGCTGAACTACCATCTCACGCAGATACGTAGCTTAGGTTAGAGGAAGATCCTCTTTGCCCAAGGTGTACCACGGAGTTAGAAAACGCAGAGCACGTCATGTTCCACTGCCCCCGTTTTCACGAGGAAAGACTCAACTTGCATAGAGTTTTTGGGGAGGAACCTATCACGAGAAATTTAGTATCACAAATGTGCAACAGGAAGGAATGCTGGACTGCAATAAGCAAAATGGCATTTATATTCATTACCTGATGGATGCTGAGAGGGAGCGCAGAGAAAGGCGCAGGCGAAACATTGGCGATTAAATCGACACTCCGACCAAATAGCGGGAACCTGGATGCAGGGCAAACAGTAGGCTCTTAAAAAATGAGAAATATGGAACGCCACCCCGAAGTAACGCGAAAGTTGGGCGAATGTTCCAAAACTGCGGTTGTTTTTTAGTCTACGGACACACGGTTGCTGCGACGGCAGCAATTATGGTGCATTAGGCATTTTTCAGCCCTCCCGCAAAAAAAAAAAAAGTTCTTTATGTGAGGTCTTTATTGACCGAGCAGTTCAACCTAACCTAACCTCATGGATAAAGTTTAATGTAATTCAACGCATATAACTCGGAGTAAGATTATTCGCAATTCTTCCGAAATTGGGCAGCAGGTTCGCAAAAATGTGTTCTTTTTCTAATTGTCCACTATCAATGGCATTATCATTATCATCATCATTACCATAACTATATTCATGAAAGTTATCATTCTTCTTTTCCATTTCTTTTCTTGCTCCTGCTTTTGAGTTAACACTTCGTTTCTTTTGCCTTTTCTTTGATGCGTTAGCGCTTCATTTTTATACTCAGCTGAGCAGAGCCCACAGATAGATATAGCTCAATCGAGATAGATATAGACTTCTATATATCAAAATGATCTGGGCGAAATTGAAATTCATTTAGCCATATCCGTCCGTCCGTCCGTCTGTCTGTCCGTGAACAAGATAACTTGTGTAAATTTTGAGGTATCTCAATGAAATTTGGTATGGAAGTTCCTGGATACTCATCTCAGACCGCTATTTAAAACGAACGAAATCGGACTATAACCACGCCCACTTTTTCGATATCGAAAATTTCGAAAAACCGAAGAATTGCGATAATTCATTATCACAGACGGATAAAGCGATTAAACTTGGCAGATCGGTTGACCTGATGCAGAATAGAAAACTAGTAAAATTTTGGAGAATGGGCGTGGCCCGCCCACTTTTAAAAGAAGGTTATTTAAAAGATTTTCAAGCTGTAATTTGGCAGTCGTTGAAAATATTATGATGACCTTTGGCAGGAACGTTACTCCTATTACTACATATATGTGTTCTAAATAAAAATTAGCAAAATCTGATGATGAACACGCCCTTTTTAAAAAGAAACATTTTTAAAGTCAAATTTTAACAAAACATTTAATGCCTTTACAGTATATAAGTAAATTATGTCAAGATTAAACTCCAGTAAAGATATGTTGCAACAAAATACAAAAATAAAAGAAAGTTTCAAAATGGGCGTGGCTGCGCCCTTTTTCATTCAATTTATCTAGAATACTTTTAATGCCATAAGTCGAACAAAAATTTACCAATCCTTGTGGAATTTGGTAAGGGCATAGCTTCTATGACGATAACTGTTTTCTGTGAAAATGGGCGAAATCGGTTGAAGCCACACCCAGTTGTTATACACATTCGACCGTCTGTCCTTCCGCTCGGCCGTTAACACGATAACTTGAGCACAAATCGATATATCTTTACTAAACTTAGTTCACGTACTTATCTGAACTCATTTTATCTTGGTATTAAAAATGGGCGAAATCCGACTATGACCACGCCCACTTTTTCGATATCGAAATTTTCGAAAAATTAAAAAACTTCCCTAATTCTATACCAAATACGAAAAAAGGGATGAAACATTGTGATTGGATTGGTTTTTTACGCAAAATATAACTTTGGAAAAAAATTTTGTAAAATGGGTGTGGCACCTACCATATTAAGTAGAAGAAAATGAAAAAGTGCTGCAGGGCGAAATCAAAAGCCCTTGGAATCATGGCAGGAAGACTGTTCTTGGTATTACATATATAAATAAATTAGCGATAACCGACAGATGATGTTCTGGGTCACCCTGGTACACATTTTGCTCGATATCTCGAAAACGCCTTTACATATACAACTAAGGGTCACTCCCTTTTAAAACCCTCATTAATAGTTACCTTTAATTTGATACCCATATCGTACAAACACATTTAGAGTCACCCCAGGTCCACCTTTATGGCGATATCTCGAAAAGGCGTCGACCTATAGAACTAAGGCCCACTCCCTTTTAAAATACTTTTTAATACCTTCCATTTGATACCCATATCATGCAAACCTTCCAGGGTTACCCTAGGCTCATTTTCCTACATGGTGATGTCTGCATAGCTCTCATCTGAGTATGTAATGTTCGGTTACACCCGAACTTAGCCTTCCTTACTTGTTTTTTTATTTCTGTCAAATTCACTAATTAGAAAATTATTTATTTATAATTTTCTTGCATAAGAAAAGCGGCTGCTTGTTTGACTAGTTTGACCTGAAGTCATACTACTAAATTGTAGAGTAATTCCAACTCTTTTGATTGTAGGGTATTTTCGAAACAAGAAATGTTCGTCTATTTGTATACATTTCTCTGTGTGGGCGATGCACTGGAATGCAGCAGCTTAAGTACCGCAGCTGATGGATATATGAACTGCTAGCTGCATTTCAACAATTCAAATGCATTTAGGGATCTTTACAAAAAAGGTAATTTTCAATACGTACTATGTAAATATTTTTGTCAAACAAAAAGCATCAAAACAAAAACAAAATTGCCCCAGAACAATCTTTCTACGTACATTGAACTTAGCAGCAATATATCGCTGTTTCATCCTTAGCAACCGATCATGGGCGTAGATGGAAAGGAGAACAAATAGCTATTGCACCATAGGTGCAACAAATATGTATGTGATCGGTTAATAACCTAAAATGGAAGAAAGCAGAAGAAACCTGCGTCTCCAAATAGCTCCTTATCAACAATAAGTAAGGAATAGGGGGCCATTGCGGCGGCTGCCAAAGTATCACCAGGGGATATGTAGTTCATCTTGCTAGGCAGCGATTGTATTCGGGGTAAAAGGAAGATAAAAACTCTCAGCGTCTGAGAATTCAGAAGATATGTCCAGCAATGGCTCAACCCTCCTTTAGGGTTCTTAGGCGCTCCTGATGAATTATTTTTAGTTCCGACAATAGTTTTTTCTTTTTCAAGGTCAAAAGACCTATGGTTCCTCTTATCACTTGGATATTACACGGTGCGATAATTGGAGACTGCTGTACAGTTTGCTGCGGACTGTTATGGCTTTACAGCAGACCTGCATATTAAGCATGTATACCCACAAGTTCGCCGTTGTTTGCTTCCCTGCCTGTCACATGCTGGAATCACTACAATAACGTAGGTCGCAAGTCTAATCTTATGCTCAAAAAACCGATTACTTTCTTCTAGTTTACATCCTAAAAGGTGTTCAAAACTGATTTATTCAACTAGTTGATTTATTGAGAACTTCTTCTCTATCAAAAAATTAGTACTTGGCGCGATTTAACTCCGAGGAGATTTGGGTCGAGCTTCTCTGCTATTTTGCGACGTGTTCCTTTTTGAATTTTCTTACAAATTTCTGGGACGAGCCCTACATGTTTTATGCCGACAGCATCTGTAAGGAAGATGGTCTTTCGCTGAGTAGCAGGGGGCACATCCGGTCCGCTTTCGTCGTCCTGGAAGGGATTGAGCATGTCGCTCGCTACCTGTAAGCTCATTTTGAAAGGGATTTTCTTTAGAGAAGCGGGTGTGAGATGCAGCAATCTTGAATCCTGCTACCACTCTAAGCTCGTGTGGCCTGAATGGGACGCGAAACGCACAATAAGTCTGCTTCTTCTTGGAAGAGGGGCATATCTTTGGTGGTTGGACTTACAACCGGCCACATAGCAATCGGGAGGCACGCACAACGGCTGGGTGCTCCCGATAATGACTACTGCAGGAGCTGCAAAGACGAAGAGGAGATAGAAACAGTAAAACATTTTCTGTGCGATTGTCCCGCGCTTTGGCACAAGAGGAAGAAATCTCTGGGATCTCCCTTCTTTGACGATCTTTGTGATCTGGCTAAGTTGGAACCTAAGAAATTCCTGACGTTTGCTGTATCGACCTTTTGGTTTGAGTAGGGGAGAGATCCACGTGGTATCACAATGGGACCTTTTTGGGCCTAAGTGCCCTGGTGCTCGCACCGGTGGCTACCTAACCTAACCTATCCTATCTGCCTCAAATTGTTGTTGTTGCATTAACATGCAAAATTCTTAATATGGCTCAGGATCTTTGCGACGGGATAATGACGGGATCTACACATAAAACTTTAGCCCCCATTTTCAACCAGAACTCAACTACGTCCATGCAAATGCTGCATAATTCTTTGTATGTAAAATTTTTTACTCTGACATAGGTACTCAAAACTCAAACGATAAATGAATAAATATCGACTCATGCTCAAAAATATATAAATGTATGCAAGTACTTATATTCCACTCGGTTAGTGCTTTTGAAGTGTGTTTCCTAAGTAAAGTGCTTTGGCTTAAGATATCGCCGTCTTTGTGCGGTTCGCCTACATTAACGCGTGTTTAACTGCATAGCACAGCACATCCGGTATTATAAACGGAAGCAAGAATAGCAAAGCAAACGTCACTTTAATTAAGGTGGAATAAAATAAACGTTCTTTGATGAGTGACAGTAGGCAAATGGACTTATCATGCTACGCCTTTTATTTGAATTTGTAAAGCGTGAACGCACGATCAATGATTTCGACTGATAACAAAAAAAAAATAAATAAATCAAGTTGCATGCGTAAGGAAAAATTTATTTTATATGAGACATTTGAGAAATTATTTTAATGACCGATAGCCATTTGTGTACGAGCCACACCAGCCAGTGGCATAGATAGAGCTGTAAGCTATTTCGGATACGGGTTCAAAAATATCTTCTCGAGGCACATGATCACAGAACAATTTTCCTTAAGGTTTTTTCTCAGCAACTTGTCTGGAGTTGATGACTCCTACTTACGCGGATGCGTGTGCCAGAAAAGGAGTGGCGAGATGGGGGTAGGTCTGGTGCTCCGGTCTACAATATTTGGTATAGAGATTCCATGTATGAGGAAATTGAAATAAGATATGTGGGGGGAGTGGTAGTGGTACTAGGAGTGGAAGTGTTAGTGGGAGTGGTAGTGCGCGCGGTAGTGACAGACTGGGAGCGGGAAAGGCTTTGGGGGTGTGTTGAAAGATAAATCGATTAAGGGATGGTCAAGAATAAAAAGAAGATTTAAAGAGTGAAGCGGGTAAGCGAGGCTTACTATTTAAATTTAGGCCAACCAATTTTGGGGCAGAATAAGAGCGAACCCTAAGCAGACACCGAAATACATTTAAAGCCTAAAACCGAGGCGAACCGGAATCTAGGTACATATAAATGTTTAAATGAGCGTAGAATGGATAAGTGTCAATTGATTTGTTTTAATGAAAATATTTTGGGTTTTAATTGTTTCAATTTACTGGCGTAAGATTATTTTTAAGGGGAAGAAATTGAAGATTTATCGGAAAATTTTTTGAAATCTCAATTGTAGTAATTTTTGATTTCTGCTGAAATTAAAGATGTTTCAAGTTTGTATCGGCGATATGATACCTAATAAGGTATTTCATTGTATCTCACTAATTTTGGATTGTTGCAGACTTTGTCTTGATTACAAAATTCATGTACAAACGGATACAACGTCCGCCGCAAGAATTGAAATTCAAACAAAGTGAGCGTTAGAAGAGATTCATGTTGACCAAACAAAATCAGCAATGATGCACGAGGGAACTGCAAAGTGACTGGCATCTTTCAGCAGCAACAAAAGAACTCAAGTTTTGTTTTTACTATTTACCTTTGTAGTCGTCTTTTTTTTATTGGTGAAGCAAAGCAAAACGTGTATAGTACTAAATTGTCTGCAGCTGCAGCACCAACAGCAACTACTGTCGCCGGCACATGAGCTCTACAATGCGCCGAGTATGTACTTGTCGATTCAAAACTAAAAGGGGAAGCCATAAAGCACACGCCCTAAATTCACACACAAAAGGTCCTGGTAACACAAACTTATAAAATACAATATGAGTCGACATAAAAGAAGAGAAATAACAAGCAGATACATAAAATACAAAGCAAAGAATTGTGAAGGTGGATAACCAAAAATCATGTCGAGGGATGTTGATGAGTCAAGTAAGTCGATGAAGTAAAACACCGGAACAACGGAAGACTGGCTTTATGTAATACGAAAAATGATGAAGTAGAGCATGAAACAAACTTAAAGTGGAGGAAGTGCTGAAAGTATTGTAGATAAAATATGAAGAGCATTCCAATTAGTATCAGACACATGCATTTATCAGCTGCTACAATTACCCTACTAACTGAGACAAAAAAAAATGTACATATATATCAACGAACTCTAGATGATAACCTTATGGAGAACTATTTATTAAACGAAATTCTTGTTATGAACAGTATGGAGGCGAGATTCTTTAACATATCGCTCATATGCGCTTGCAAACTGATGAAGGAACACAGGAATGAAAGCTGAACCGCCACGACATCAAAATGGGTGTTGATGAGGATGAAAGGTTAAGTCCATGTCGTCCCGTTCGTCAATTTTCCAAGTACGTGCGTGAAAATTAACTCATCTTAAAATAGATAAATTTCGTGTCACGTTGTTTGTCCGCGGTTGACTCCTTAACTATTTATCGGATTTTAATCAAATTTGCACACCGTGTGCAGTTTGATCCAACTTGAAAGATGGGATAGCGTTCCTGTAAAGTTTTTTCCGGGAAGTGGACCAGAGATCCATCTATTCGAAGAAATTCTATTCACGGTTCGATTTGTCTGAAGTTTGATATATAGGTAGCCCTTTTCCTACTTTTTCGGGAAAGGGACCAGGGACCGATCAATTCGAACGAATTCTATTCATGGTTCGATTTTTCTGAAATTTGGTATATAATAGCCCTTTGCTAGATGAGTATTTACGATACTTTTTCCCAGGAAATGGAGCAGAGACCGACTGGGATTGGGACTGGGACTGGGACTGGGAACAAGGGATGGAGAAGAGTAAGAAGAACTAAAGAGAAAAGGAAAGAGGGAAGGAGAAAGATATAGAGTAAGACGAAGATAGAGAGATAGGTATAGATGGAGCGAAAAAGAAGTGAGGGAAAAGACGGAAAGGAAGAAAGAGACGCAGAAAAAAAGAAAGGCAGAGGGAAGAGTGAATAAAAATATAAGGAAAAGGGGAGAGAGGGAAAGTAAGAAACAAAAGCTGTTTAAAAGTTATGCAGATAGACTGAAGCTAGAGTAGAACGACGTGTGCTGGCTCCACAAGTTTAGTATAAAATATACAAGCCTATCCGGCAGAATTCGTTCTGCCCGAGCTTTGGCTTTTGGGGTATATATAAACATTCCACACACTCCCTCCACCATACCTTTTATCCTCGTATGGGATAGTACTCCGCTACTTTTACTGTTAAGGAATTAAATGTTAACTGAGATAGTCAAACGACTGTGAAACATTGACCTCTGCCACCGTTAGGTCAAGAGCTGTTGACTTCGTTCGCAGTGGCATCTAACTGAAATCATTCAGTCACTTTATGTTCAGTTGTATTGTCTTTGCGAAAACGATGTCTTAATATCTTGGTCGAAACTAATCAATTTTCCGATATCGCTGGAAATATCTTAGCCAGTGTTCTCTAAAAAAGTCGGCAAAGGTCAGAGGCCCATCTCAAGAGGTCAGTGAGCTCTGAGTTCACAGATATTGCTTCAGTTAATGTAGTCAATGATATCTTCATTGAGTTGTCCGGAGAGGGTTCGGGAATGTCTACAAGCAAAGTATACAGTATACTGGAACGATTTTCCGTCATCCCTTGTCAAATTTGGTAAATTTTGACAAGGGATGACGGAAAATCGTTCCGATATGCATTATTTATCCACCCTGTTCGAAAATCAACAAAAGCTTTTCGAGGCCGCCAAAGGTGAGCTCCTAAGGAAAACTGTCACAGAAATATTGGCGTATTGAAGCTTTTCACGATCACCATCATACTATGGCCTAATAAGTTTAAAATTTTTTGTTGCGCTATACGGCGCCAATTGAAATCATCATGTGAGTTTAAGTAGTTTTGCACCTAGTCCTTCCAGCGAAGTGCGGACCGCCTGTGCTTCCATAGGCAGGTTCTGATAATAATACATTTTGGGCTGGAGCATCTTCCTTTATGTGGATCTATGAAATCTTTCGCTGTACTCTTCTTTCAAACTCTCCCAAAGCGTCATTCCTATCTACACCAGCCTTTGATTCAAGGGCAAGCAAACTGTTAGTCGATCTTCTAAGAGACAGAAAAAGAACTCCTCCTTGTTGCTGCCTTTACAGGTTCCTTGTTTGAGTGAAAAGAAGACAAGTTACCGAAGAATAGATAAAGAGAGGGCACCAGTAAAGTTCTTTCAACGTATTGTTTGAGGTAGTTATAGGGAGGAAGGAAATGTCGCATTATAGACTGACGATAACGCGATAGTATTCAGAAGTTTTCGCATAGATGTTGGATGTGCATGGGGAAACATCTTTACGATGTTTAAGCTATGGTCAAAGTGTGAACTGGAATCATCATATATATTATTTGTAATTGCTGTTTTTATATACGGGTCCCTTTTTCGGTCTTATTTGGAATCCAAATCTATAAATAAAGTTTTGGTTGTAAAGATGGAGATTCAGGCTATTAGGGAGCTTTGGGCAATTTTGGTCGTAGTGCTTTTATTTAGCTATATTTTATGAAAAAAATTTGTTAAAAATAGACGAGTGCTCACACAAAGAAATCTATTTGTAATATGGCACTATTGTTAATATTTGCACTGCATTACCGGCAGTTGCTATTGCACGCTAGATGGCAGCACAATCTGAAAGTTTTAATTGATTGACGGCAGTTGATATTATACGCTAGATGACAGCGCAAGCTGTAAGTTAATAGAACAGCTGATTTCTGTTGATATTTGATAAAAGACTTTTATATTGGTTGCGCAAGATGCGTACGGGTCAGGCTCGTAATATAAAATTGAGTGCGGGTCACTTTGTCACTTTTTCTTAACTTGACAACTTGGACTGACGGATAACGCTAAGTTTCTTGGATCCGTCGATGGTCATACCATTCTTCTTACGTATGTGCATATGTACATGCAAACGGAGGATAACAAAAGTCCTCTCAATTTTCCTATGTATTGCGAAATGTGTGCAAAGAAGAAATGATAACTTGATTTTGCCGTTTGTCTTTATATATAGCGATGTTTATAATATAACGGACTATCACAATCAGTTGTTAAACTCCATTCTATTTCACCTCTTTTTGCCATGCAATTTCTATGATGCTCTTGTTTACTATATAGCGTGATTTGATGTTGCTGCTTTTGTATTGGCCTTTCTTCTTTAATTGTATTTACACTGGTTACTTGTTTTCCAATATATATATTTCAGTATTGTCTTTTCAGTCAATTGATTATACTTAGCTGAGCAGAGCTCACAGAGTATATTAATTTTGTCCGCATAACGGTATCCCGTAACGGCATACACTAATCGAGATAGATATAGATGCCAACCTAATATAAACGCACGCAAGTCATTTTCTGTCAAAAATTTCTTATGCACATACAACTTGTATGAGAACAACCCAAATTGAATTTGCTGCGTGAAAACCTAACTCGATTTCCAATTTTTGTTCTGCGTGACATTTAGATTTGACGTTTGCACACATGCTTTACATTGTCGCAAGGCATGCTTATTTGGGTTAGGGCAAAAAACGCCGGTTGTTTGCGTGCGCTAAAAAAACGCAGTGCGGTTTTATTAGGTTGGCATGATAGACTTCTATATATCAAAATGATGTGGGCGAAAAAAGAAATTCATTTAGCCATGTTCGTCCGTCTGTCCGTAAATACGTTAACATGAGTAGATTTTGAGGTATATTAATGAAATTTGGTATGTAAGTTCCTGGGCACTGATCTCAGATCGCTATTTAAAATTAACGAAATCGGACAATAACCACGGCCACTTTTTCGATATCGAAAATTTCGGAAAACCGAAAAAGCGCGATAATTCATTACCAAAGGCGGATAAAGCGATGAACCTTGCTAGGTGGGTTGAACTTATGACGCAGAATAGAAAATTAGTAAAATTTTGGACAATGGGCGGGGCACCGGCCACTTTTAAAATAAGGTAATTTAAAAGTTTTGCAAACTGTAATTTGGCAGTCGTTGAAGATATCATGATGAAATTTGGCACGAACGTTACTCCTATTACTATATGTGTTCTGAAAAAATTAGCAAAACCTGCTGACGAACACGCCCACTTTAAAAAAAAATTGTAAAAGCAAATTTTAACAAAAAATTTAATATCTTTACAGTATATAAATAAATTATGTTAACATTCAACTCCAGCCATAAGTCGAACAAAAATTTACTAATCCTTATGAAATTTGGTAAGGGCATAGCTTTTATGACGATAACTGCTTTCTGTGAAAATGGGCGAAATCGGTTGAAGCCACGCCCAGTTTTTATACACGGTCGACCGTCTGTCCTTCCGCTCGGCCGTTAACACGATAACTTGAGCAAAAATCGATATAAAAAAATAAAAATAAATGTAAGTCGCGATAACCTCCAAAGAGATCTAAGGCCGAGCTTACTTAGTTCACGTACTTATCTGAACTAACTTTATCTTGGTTTTAAAAATGGGGGAAATCCGACTATGACCACGCCCACTTTTTCGATATCGAAAATTTCGAAAAATTTTAAAAATACCATAATTCTATACCAAATACGAAAAAAGGGATGAAACATTGGTTTGGTTTTTTGACGCAAAATATAACTTTACAAAAAACTGTAAAATGGGTGTGACAACTACCATATTAAGTAGAATAACATGAAAAAGTTCTGCAGGGCGAAATCAAAAGCCCTTGGAATCATCGCAGGAATACTGTTCGTGGTATTATACATATAAATAAATTAGCGGTACCCGACAGATGATGTTCTGGGTCACCCTGGTCCATATTTTGGTCGATATCTCGCAAACGCCTTCACATATACAACTAAGGCCCATTCCCTTTTAAAATACTCATTAACACCTTTCATTTGATACCCATATCATACAAACACATCCCAGGATTACCCTAAGCTCATCTTCCTACATGGTGATTTTCCCTTATTTGACAAAGGATGAAGGAAAGTCGTTCAAAAAAACGTCACCTTTGGTCTACAATTTCGTCGATATTTCCCAAACGTATGTGATATGGAATTAAAAACCACTTATAAACACCTCTCTGAAGTTGGCAAGACAACTTTTACGTGGAAAAAAATTACCTATTGGGAAAATTGCCGTGAATTTGCCGTAATTTAGCCGTGAAACAAAAAAATTTGCCGTGGCCATATTTTAGAAAATACAGGGTGGCACGCTAACTTCACGTGAAGTTAGCGTGCCACCCTCAGAAAACCACCTTAGAGGCCAGCTAGGAAGATAATTCTTGCACACGAATTTGCCGTAAATTTGCCGTAGATAAATGGCATATTTCATAAATTCGAAAAAAAAAATTTTAAATTTTTTTTATGGTGCACCGCCAACTTCACGTGAAGTTAGCGTGCCACCCTCAGAAAACCACCTTAGAGGCCAGCTAGGAAGATAATTCTTGCACTCGAATTTGCCGTAAATTTGCCGTAGATAAGTTGCATATTTTATAAATTCGAAAAAAAAAATTTCAAATTTTTTTATGGTGCACCGCCAACTTCACGTAAAGTTAGCGTGCCACCCTCAGAAAACCGCCTTAGAGGCCAGCTAGGAAAATAATTCTTGCACACGAATTTGCCGTAAATTTGCCGTAGATAAGTGGAATATTTTATAAATTCGGAAAAGAAAATTCAAATTTTTGTATGGTGCACCGTATGGTAAGTGGCATATTTTATAAAAATATATAGGCGCATAGTCAAAATAAAATAGGTTCTAAATTTAGTTACAGCTTTTTGATAATTCCAAAAAAAAAGTGTGCAAGAATTATTTTCCTAGCTGGCCACTAAGATGTTTTCTGAGGGTGGCACGCTAACTTCACGTGAAGTTGGCGGTGCACCATAAAAAAAAATTGAAATTTTTTTTTTTCGAATTTATGAAATATGCCATTTATCTACGGCAAATTTACGGCAAATTTGTGTGCAAGAATTATTTTCCTAGCTGGCCACTAAGATGGTTTTTTGAGGGTGGCACGCTAACTTCACGTGAAGTTGGCGGTGCACTATAAAAAAAATTTGAAATTTCTTTTTTCGAATTTATAAAATATGCCACTTATCTACGGCAAATTTACGGCAAATTCGTGTGCAAGAATTATTTTCCTAGCTGGCCTCTAAGGTGGTTTTCTGAGGGTGGCACGCCAACTTCACGTGAAGTTGGCGTGCCACCCTGTATTTTCTAAAACATGGCCGCGGCAAATTTTTTTGTTTCACGGATAATTCACGGCAAATTTACGGCAAATTCACGTGCAAGAATTATTTTCCTAACTGGTGTCTAAGGTGGTTTTCGAAAAGTGACACGCTAACTTCACGTGAAGTTGGCGGTGCACCATAAAAAAAAGTTAAATTTTTTTTTTCGAAATTATATAATATGCCACTTATCTACGGCAAATTTACGGCAAATTCGTGTGCAAGAATTATCTTCCTAGCTGGCCTCTAAGGTGGTTTTCTGAGGGTGGCACGCTAACTTCACGTGAAGTTAGCGTGCCACCCTGTATTTTCTAAAATATGGCCACGGCAAATTTTTTTGTTTCACGGCTAAATTACGGCAAATTCACGGCAATTTTCCCAATAGGTAATTTTTTTCCACGTAAAAGTTGTCTTGCCAACTTCAGAGAGGTCTTATAAACCATCTACGAAACCCTACGAAACCAACGCAGTTAAGCTCTCAGCTGAGTATGTAATATTCGGTTACACCCGAACTTAGCCTTCCTTACTTGTTTTCTTTTAATTAGTCACAAAGTTGCATACCTGTTTGTGTAGAGGCTCCAATTGCTGTTGTAATAACAACAGCTACTCCAACAAGTACAAGTACGTGGTCAGGTCCAAACAACTCTTACGTCTTTGTATATGTATGTATGTATATGTTGGCATGTAATTATAACGTGCAATATCTGTTTTTCAAATGATGAGTTCGCTATCACTTCTATTGGAAATTAATTGTTTGATCAAAAAAATATATCTAAACAAATGTATACACATTTTTCACATTAGTTTGTTCAATGATAGCCTTACAAACTAGAGATGCGCAGTTAGGGAGCTTATAGCAAGTCTGTCTTCTGAAGCGAATGAAATTCACAGACCCGAAAGTTCCCGCGTCAATGGAACTAACACCAGAAGGTACTGGTCCATGTGGGTCATCGTACCTAATTTCTCCACAATAAAGTCGACTAAAATTTTTCTGAGTATTGACGAGTTATCGGTTTTTTATCGAAGCTTTATAAACTTGCTATCTAAAAGTTATCGATTTACTATAGACAATTAATTGATGTTATCTTTTTGTTATCGAAAAATCATAGACTTTTTGATCGAAAAGCTGTCGAACCATTATCAAACAATTATCGATTTATTATCGAAAAACTATTCACTTATTACAGGAGTTATATCAATTTATTATCGGCATGTTTTCGATGGTTTATCAACAACATCGATTTGTTATCAAACAAATGTCAGTAGAACTTCAAAATAAAATGGATGACGCATCTATAACCCGACCATAACAAATCAATAACAAAGCAATATGAAGTCAATCACTCTGCTATATAAAGCCGATAAAAAACTGATAACTCGCAGACGATTTCGGTTTCGTTAATAAGCCGCCACTAAAATAATAAATATTCGGTGTCGGATGTTAGTGATAAGAACTTCTTATTTAGAAGCCGACGAAGGTTGTTGTTGTAGCAGTGATTCGCCCCATCCAAAAGGCGCAACCGATAACAAATTGCCATCAATATCCTCTAACGGTAGGCCAAGGAAACTTGCAGTTTCAACAGGGTTGGACCATAGTGATAGGGGTGTTAGAGGCGTTGATTCCGCCCTACAATTGAAGAGATGGTTGGTGTCATGTGAGGACACATTGTAAGCAGGGCATACATTTTGTACGTCGGAGTTGATTCTGGATAGGTAATACTGTTTTCACACAGACGGCTCATTGAATAATAAAGGCAGTTTTCTACATTAAGACGCTTATTGAGCTCAATCTTCCCTACAAAATTCGAATCTATTATTATTTCATTAGTAGCTAATCGAATTCCTAATGAAGTCAAAAGCACAATGCAACTCTGTTGGCAGCGTTTGCTTCCATTTCCGCTTCTTAGTTTTTGGTGTGTTCAGTGCTTAAAAATGTCATTTGTCAAAGCAAATGTCATTGTCTGCATGGCGGAACGATACAAGGTGGCCGCATCGAACAGCTGATTATAACCTTTTTTATTTGATTTGATACATCAACTACCGGCGCAGTACGATTTTGACATTTGTCCATCGAATTTACAAGTACATGGAATTTTTTTTGTTTGTAGGTATGTCACCATGCTCCCACCTTGTATCGTTCCGCCATGATTGTCTGTCTCATCCTTCATACTAATCGAGCAGTTACTTCTGTGTGAAAGCAAAAAATTTACGATTTCATTAGCAGGTGAAATGAGATCATTAAGTTTCTGTGTGAAAACAGTATAAGAGTTTAACTTGTTACAGTACCCAGATCGAAGTTGAGCTAGAGTGACGCGCGTTTCCCTAGGAAGAGTGCGTTCCTCTTCTGCCAGTTCTGGGTATTTTTCTTTAAGATATGGATTCGCCGGGCAATTCCTGGCATAGAGGTCCAACGCCTGTTTGTGGATATCACCGGAGACCTGCTTGTGTTTTTTTGCTTCATACGGCTGTGTTCTCAGGTGCCATATTTCCTCATAATGCTTGCGTAGATGACTTCTTAAGCCCCTGGGAGGCGGGATGTCTTCAACCAAATGTCTGTTGGGATTCCCAGGCTCTGTAAATAAGGTCGCCAATGCTTTGATCGATGACAATGTCAGGTTTCGCAAGGCGAAAAAACTGCTCAGAACTATCCATCAATGGACACATCGAAAATGTAACGATTGCTTCGAGTAACTTAGCGACAGTGGAGAGTTCTCAATGGATGACTTGCTTCTTTTTTATAGGGTGAGACAAGAAAAGATTCCTTCCAAGTCGTCCGGAAAATACCATACTATAAGGAGAGGCTAAACGGATCAGTAAAGGGCTGGTAAATGCATACTGCACATTTATTAAGACAACATGATGGAATTAAATCAGGACCGTATTTGAAAGGTTTTTTTATGTCTTAAAGTGCCGTCACGTAAGCCGTTTTTTCATATAGACGCGTTTTAATCAATCTCGTGCATTATGAGTAGATTTCACGTATTTTTATGGAGAACGGTAGATTGGGCAACACTAGCGCCATCTGACATGGAAAAGTAACCAACTCCGAAATTTTGTTGCGAGCAAAGCATAAGAAGAATTCGAAATTTGCTTTGGCTAAAGGTGCTAGCACACTTTGCAAGTGAAATTATATTTCCCACTCGTTGGTAACTTTTCAAACATTTTTCGCAATTAAAAACTGCAATATAGCAAATGAATACGACACAAAACATGTTAGCAAGTATTTTTGTAGCATAGGGAAAATGTTTATAGCAGTGCTTCGCCAAATTTTGTATGTGAATGGGCAAGGCGAAATAAACTTCAATTGCCAAGTCTGAAGTTCCTTCATATTGTAACGAAACTTGGAAAATTCCGCTTATTCCAAACCTAATGCTAATGTTCGAATCGCTTAACTGTTGAATAAATAACTACAATATTCAATAATTCAAAATGGTCTTTATTAGACTACTTTGAGAGTACTTATACTTCACAAGTATACTTCACTTCGCAACTAATAGCGTGCTTAAATCAAAATGATTAGTCATGCCTCAGCTTACGCTGCTTTTATACTCTTGGTTCCCTCGTTCACCCATTTCTCCTAAGATCTAGTAATTTCGTGAACTTAATGCTTGGTTACCAACCATATACATGTATATTTGTAGTTTGTAGCTATATGCGTGTGTATATGTGAGTACTACGTCGGCTGATGATGACATGCGTTTGTGAGTAGCTCTCCGCTGCCTTGTAGGCATGTGTGTAAATCAGGGATAACCAAAATTGAAACTGTGGCTGTATTAGTGAGATCGCGATGATCTTACGAATCACTTGATGTACGATTCATTCGCCTATTGGCAAGCAACGAGGCAACATCATATATAAGAATTTTGTTTATTTATGCGCTAGATTACGAAATTTCGCGCATAAATAGCATAGTCGTACGAAAGCAAGCGACACCAATAATCGATGTTGCTACCATTGTTTACTATATAGTTTGGCAGCTTAAGTAGAGGTTATGTTGCGAATAGAGTGGAAGGCAGTGGACTAGGCAGTCGAATGTCATATAAAGAAGGAATGGTGTTCGGAGATTTTTCAAAGTTAAAAAAAAAAATGATAAAAGCTTTAATATAAATAAAACTATTGTTTTAATAACAACAAAAACGCCATATATATACTGTATACATAAATTTGTAGGGATTATCTCACTTTAAAATTTGAATTAAATAATCTAAAGTTTTGTTTTGAAACTGAGTCGAGAACTGTGCGTGTGAATGTGAGAATTTTCACCGATCAGCTGTTAGTTGCGCTACTTGGTAAAATTTACAATGGTTGCTACTCTGCTTGTCGAGCGACAACTAAAGACGAAAGAGAATAACAATACGTGTGAAGTGGCGCCAATAATTACTAAATGGTTATCCCTGGTGTTAATGATGATTGATTTGTTTACGTATGTACGAGTGGCTGCATAGTATCGCTTAGTGATGGTAATATACGTCACAATATTTAAAACGCAACATCTTGGTTGATTGTGGAGATGTTACTGGAATACATAGCTTGTGTTAAACGCATCTATATATATGAAAAATTTCATTGTGTCGCCAGCTTTAAGGTGTAATCTTCATATGTATATATTATTTCTAATTGCTGTTTTTATGTACGGGTCCCTTTTTCGCTCTTATTTGGGATCCAAATCTATAAATAAAGTTTCGGTTGCAAAGCTGGAGATTCGGGCTATTATTAATTTGTTAAAAGCAGGCATGCTTAACGAACGAAACGATATCATTTCGTTACGATAATCAACGCTAATAAACGGAACGAAGTCACTTCGTTTCGTTTATTAACGTTAAAATCGTCAAATTAATTAATTAATTAATTAATTAATTTGATGTTCTTAACGTTAATAAACGAAACGAAGTGACTTCGTTTCGTTTATTAGCGTTGATTATCGTAACGAAATGATATCGTTTCGTTCGTTAAGCATGCCTGGTTAAAAGTAAACGATTGTGAGCACACAAAGAAATCTATTTGTACTATGGCGCTATTGTGAATATTTGCACTGCATTACTGCATAGATGGCAGCGCAAGCTGTAAGTTTTAATTTATTAATAGAACAGCTGATTTTTGTTGATATTTGATAAGAGACTTTTATATTGGTTGCGCTAGATGCGCACGGGCCCGGCTCGTAAAACATATTCAGGAAATAAAGGAGTATATAGATTGAGTTACTTTATTGCAGTTCTTATGGATAATTTGTAGGTGATGAAATAACCACAGTAAATACTTCGATGATAGAATTGATCAAAGAAGTTTGGACTAAATTATCATGGAGATTGTGTAGTAGAGCAAATATGCCAATACCGATACAAAACTCCAAATAATCAAGATGGCAACACTGCAGTAAACTAACTAAACAACCGGCTGCCAATTGGAATTGCTAATCCACCACCAATGCCAAGGTGAAGAAGCCGGTTCAGAAATTGAAACAAGCAAAACATACAAACAAACATACATACATACGTACATTTGTATTAAATAGTTGGTAAAAAGCAGTCTAAATCTGAAAATTCTGCAGTTTGCTCTACTAGAGAAAAATCCACATGCCCAACAACGAAAATAAAAGAGAAACAGACAGACAGGTAAGTAGGTATGTACATATGTGAAGTAAAAGGAATATGATGAGCGAATAGTAAGATGCAATTGATGATAGAAGTACAAGATAATTTAGAAGAAATAAATATGAATATTTATAGGGACACAATATGTAACTGGAATTACATTAAATATCTTTATTAAAAGAACTGGTAGCTACATATATAGAATAAAAACGAGGCTGGAAGGCAAAACTTATTGTTATGCGAGTTAGAACACGTTTCCTCGCAAACTGAAGTTTGAGTAAAGCCCCCATTACTGATACTTAGCATAGACTTGACTTGACTTGACGTAAACTTGGCAACTTAGCCTCGATTATACTCCACTTGGCGCATAAAATCTGGCATCATAATCAGCGTTGAAATTTATTTTTAAATAAATGTCAATTTGTATGACAAAATGTCAAAATGAAATGGAAACAAACTGCAGCGTGTTTCAAGCAGAAATCCGCGCGATTTGGCAAGCCTGCAAATCACTGGGGCTTGAACGTAGATGGTAAAGTTTGCATCCTGTCGGTTAGCCAAGCAGCGATAAAAGCGCTTTCCTCGCCACATATTAACTCAAAATTAGTGTGGGCTTGTAAGCGACTCATATCCCAGTTAACCACCAATCTAGAGCTATGCGTTATCTGGGTCCCAAGTCATAGGGGGATAGAGGGTAACGAGAAGGCCGACGAGCTGGCACGCAGGGGCTTATCGGAGATGAGCGAGGAAACAACCAGTGTCGAAGTAGGCATATCCTTAGCAGTAGCCAAGAGGAATATCCAAAGCTTCTACTTGAAGAAAGCACAAAGCATTTGACCAAACTATGATGGAAAGAGAACGAGAAGTCTTCTGAACAAATCCGGGGCCAACACACGTAAACTGATAGCAGTCTGCACCGGTCATTGGACAGTAGGTACGCATGCGGAAAAGATGGGCATTCCGTATAACAACTACTGCAGAAGCTGCAAAGATCCAAATGCCACAGAGACAGTAGAACACTTTATGATTAAATGCCCAGCTCTAGCTAGAGTCCGACCAAGGCTCCTTGGAACTCCGTTTCTAGAAGACCTCAGAGGTTTATCTGTGATAGCAATCCCGAATATCCGTAATTTTATCAACAACTCTGGCTAATTGTAGTACATTGACCGTAACATTCCGTAGGTTTTAGACGAGTTACATGGCATCAAAACGGCTTTATATAACTACTTGGGCGACCAGGGTCGCAGCGATTTCACACGTTTACACATGCTTTAATCTACAATGAATCATCAATAGATAATCTACGCGTTTACATACATATGTTCCATCCCTGGAAACTAAACTATTTTCTGTCAAATTTTCCCTTTATCTTTTATTTTGTGCTTCCAGTTAGATATTACACTCTAAAGGTGAAACTTTTTCTATGAAATAAAATCCGCATCTCTAAAGCTTGTTCATAATTACCGATTATCGAGAGTAAAATTTATATGAGAAATCTTGTTATATAACACAGGCCGACAGCATCCCAGACCCAGAAACCGGACTATATATTTTCGAAGGATTTTGATGCGATGAATCGAAATCTGGCCTCAAAATTGCTCTATCAGCTCTGGTTTTCGCGATATCCTAACCTAAAAGTGCAAAGAACACCGTTTTTGCCCATATTTGAGGTTATGTAGACTTGCAGATGTTTTCTTTCACCAAAATAATAGGCTGGCATCTTTAAGTACAAGTCTTCTTCTTTCAAATGGCGTTTCCCCAGGGTTAAGTGGGTTAGCCTGCTTGCGGTATTATAGGGGTGGTTTCTAGGGCTTAGAGCTGTGTGTGACTTGGTACCCGAGGGTTAGATAGTGTAGGGGTGTGGTGAGTTAGCACACTTATGGTGTGAGACAAAATTTTAAGAAAAATAAGACTCAATTCAAGAAAATTAGTAATCGACTATATCATGTCTGTGTTATCTCAATCGATTTTCAGGTGTAGGAAAATTTATAAACATGAAATTTTCAAAATACGATATCTCAGAGAAAAAAATGATATTTGAGCAAACTCAACGCCATTTGAGAGAAGAATACTTGTGTTTAAAGATGGCATCCTTTGATTTTGGTGAAAGAAAACATCTCAAATATGGGCAAAAGCGGTGTCTTTTGTCATTATAGCTTAGGGTATCTCAGAAACCAGAGCTGATAGAGCAATTCTAAGGCCAGCTTTGGATTAAGCGCATCATATACCTTCGGAAATATATAGTCTGGTTTCTTGGTTGAACGTTGGTTACTGTCGGCCTGTCTAATTAACGATTAGGAGATAAGTACGAAAATGAAATAATCTCGTTTTATGTAAACTAGGTCTTAGAAAGAAGCGAGTGGAGTTCTTGCCCGTTGTGGCGACTGTAATACAGATTGATAATATATGCAATATATCTTTTTTTTATTGCAAATTTTTAATAATTTTGCAATTTATAAATTTATATAAAACATTTCTTTGGCAATTAACTTACTTTTTATTAGCTTGATATGATTGGTTGTAGAGATTTTCGTTGTTGTTGCCTTGCATACGCAAATGTTTTCTGGATCACTTTTTGAGGTAACTTTTTGTTGGTTATTTATCCCTTTTTTGTGTTTGTTGTTTGTGTTTAGCTTTTGTTTTTTTTTTTTTTTTATTGCACACACTCACTATATTGTGATACTTTAAAAGGTTTTATATATTTAAATTTTTTATTTTGTAATTATGAGTTTACAATTGCTTGCCGTTCGGAACTAAAAAGAAAGCACAAACCGCAAAATAATGCAAATACTTTCTTCTCATTTTTCACCTTTTACACACGTTTTTTGCCGTTCGCCCGGGGTTTTCATGAAGATATTTACGGAGTTGCGCAGAAGTGTTTCTACACTATTTTACAAAAACAAGTAGAACAACAAAAAACAAAACAGTCACCCAAATTGGGGAGTATTTCTTTGTATTCACACAATGCAAAGGATTGATGTACGAGAGCGATTTTTTTTTTCAACAAAATGAGCCAATTTCTGTTAATAAATTATGCAAAATTATTCAATATGACTTTTCACAGGCACTAAAATTTAGACAGTGAATTCCAATTAAAAATGAAAATTTTAATATCCTGATTGTGTTGTATTTTTTATTGTGGACATTAGGTATGAAAGAGTGTTGTGTGTCTGAAACACATTGTCTAGGTACAAAAGCAAAGGCACAAAGGGCGGTTTCGCTATTTGTCTAACAAAGACAACATATACCACACAGTGGCTCCGGTTGTACTAAAAAACAGTAAACATTTTATATCTGCGCCATTGAAAATTTTATACCTCCAAAGTCTACAAAAGTCGGTGAAAGTGTTGACATTACTCCTGCAGAGGGAGTGAATGGATTTTGATGTTGTTGTTGTTGTAGCGATAACACCACTACCCGCAGGCCTTAGGGAGTGTTATCGATGTTGATGGTCCTTTGTTGGATCCAGATCCGGCACGTTCCGGTAACGAGCATTATTAAGGTACTAGCCCGACCATCTCGGGAACGATTTGGTATGACCACATGAAACCGTCTAAGCCATACCCCCGTCACCCCACTAGATCCATGAGAAACTTGGGGTCGCCAGAGCCTCGCCTGTTAAAGAAACAGGATTCGCCACGGGTAAGTGAGGTTGACAATTGGGTTGGTGAAGCTATATTTTGCGCTGGCAACAACTTGAAAGCGTTGCGCTACCCCAGCTTTTGAATCAATTTGGTATTTTAATCGCCTCTTACGATATGCATACCTGCCTAGAACGGATTTTGATAACAGAGCGTATCGAAAAAGAGCGAAATTTCGACATCATGTATTATTACAATCCGTTCATATTACGTTCGCTCTTTTTGCACACCTAATTTACCCTACAATGTCAACATTTTCAAAAACTTTGGTACATTTTGGTGATATAGGCCCCTATTATGAGACAAAATCGATATTCGACTGTGGTCGTTCGGTATTATGATACTAATTCGAGAAAGACTAACGTGAATGTGAACTTCGTTAAATGTCAAAAAGATGTGAAATAAAACAAAAATATTTATTTAGCGCAAAAACGTAAGTAAAAGTATAACTATGGCGGAATTGTGGTTTGACTAATCGTCAGATGAAGAGGAAAGCTTACTGGAACTAGCCAGCAGTAGAAAAGGGTTAAACTATGCTTGCAATCTATTGAAATTGAATTCGACCGCATAATTGTAGCTTTCTAAACAAGTTGTTAATTTTTTTTGCAATTTTAAATATTGTTTATAAATTTATTTAAAACTTCAGACTGTCCAAAGAAGCGTACATGTACTGCTCTAGCAATGCACAATAGTCAAATATATTGCAAACACTTTAAAATTGCCCCTGAGTTTGTGCTCAGGGTCCTACCAACTGAACATTGGGAACGTTAATCAATCGGACTTTTTCTTTTCTTTTTGCCACCAGCGGATTTTGTGCCACTATTGAAGCCCGTCTTTCAAGCTGTTTTTTGGGCCCAAGCCTATTTTAAATAAGTACATTTGATAGTTTAAAATTAAAAAAACAAATAGAAGGTAAATAAGAAAAACTTTATACATTTTAAACAATTTTCTTTCAATTCAATCGTCGACAAAAAATCTCTATTCGAACCAAAATTATATGCACAACGAAAATTTCATCAGTGATGAGCTGTCATAATACGAATTTGAAATTCGATTCATTATGCTTTTCCAGTGGGAAGATTTATTGTGAATAGTCCCTATATATTTTTGCAGAAGTTTAAAACTGCTGATTTCTTATTCTGAAACTCAAATTAGCGTGTACTTAAAAAGAAAAATAAATTTAAATGAAATTTAACATGTCAAAAATTATTTTTTAAAGTCTGCTGCACGCCAAAATTGTTATGTATTAAAAAAATATGTTTTATTAAAAAAATTAGCAGCCAAAAATTCAAAAAAAAAAATAGTTTTTCGTAATCTAATAATGATGAGACGATGAGAAACAGAAATATATTTTGCATTATCTAGAAATCCATATTTAAATGCAATGTTTGCTCAGAGGCAGAACTTATAGAACAAAATAATTAAAAAATAACTGAAACCAGCGCCGATTTTAACGGTAGTTAAATACAAACTAATGAAATTAGAAAATACTTTTAAAGCAACTAGACTCTCAGAACTTTTACAATTTTCCAAAAAAAAATTTTCTTAGCTTTATTAAGGCTGTGTTTCCTCGAAAGCAATGAACATTTTGTCAAATAATTTCAAAACAAAAAATAATTTTGGTTTTTAATTTTCTTCAAATTTGCTAAAAAAAAAAGTAGAAACCATTGTGGATAAAACAAGTGTGATATCTTATCAGTCAACTGGCTGCTGGCGACCTCTGCTTCTCAAGTCTCCCAATAATCCAGAGCATTCCCGTGAGAATTGAGCGGGATACGGAGCTGGAAAACTCACTGGATGATGGTTATTATCTGGAAAATTTCTCGTTTTTCTTTTTTTTCGTGCTTCCAATTAGGGATTACACTTTAGAGGTGGTATTTTTTCTAAAATAAAATTCGGCATCTCTAAAATTTGTTCATAACGATCGATTGTCGAAGGGAAAAATGTATATGAGTTATTTAATCAACGATTAGGAGTTAAGTACAAACACGAAGATAATCTCGTTATATGTAAACTAGGTCTTACGTTTTGTCTCACAATTCTATACAATTATATATCAATTGCATATGATTTGGCCGCCAATTTATATGATTTTTACAACCAAAAAAAAATCATAGCATTTTTCTAAGATTTCAACTTTGTTCATTTTTTAAAAAGTAAAGTTTTGCAGAAGTTTTTTTTTTGTTTTTTTGTCCATTAAACAAAATTATCAGGGTTTTTTATAAAAACATTTTCTTACAAATTTTCTTTTTTGTATTTTTTTGTTAATGTTAGTAATATTTTTTTTACTTTGAGGATTTTTAGATATCCCTATTGGAAATTATTATTATTATTGATAAAAAAACTTTGAAGAATTTTAGAAGGAAAAGTACATAAATGATGAATGTATTAAAAATGTGTATTTAGAAAATTCAAAAACTTTTTGAGTAAGCGCAAGGTGCATTGCACATCTTAGTCTACTCAAAATGCACACAATTATTTTTTAATTGGAAGAAAATCTGACACTCTTTCAAAAAAAAAATTTCAAAAGCCATTTCGAATTTTGAGAAACTTAATTCTTATACTTGGGTAAGCCACAATAGATTAGACCACAAAGCTGCATACTCAAAAGCTTCTTAAAGTTCTAAATACAATTTTCGAAATTTGAATTAAGGTTTTTAAACACGCTTTTTTTACGAAAATAAAAAAACAATAAATAAATAAATTTTTGCCGCTTTTGACAGCTTTACCTCAGGTTTGCACAAATGTTATTGATATCAAAAAAAAAACTTGTTTCGTTAATATCAAAATCGAAATTGAGCTTTTTTGAGGAAATTATATATGGAAAAATATACTCAAACTCGTAGAACAGTTCTTTATTGATATCAGCAAAACGAAATTATTTCGTTAAAAAACAAAAATAACGTTAAAATTATTTGAAAAACAATTCAAACAAAAATATATTTATTTATTTTTGATGAAAATAACGTTTTTATGCAGCCTTGCTTAAGCTATTAAGCAGATTGGCCTTAAACCAACGAAACAGAGAGCCAATCTAACGAAGTTTTACTCCTTGCTACCTTGATCTCTACCTAGTACCTACATATATTTGCTCCAGTCTCATATACAACCTTTCGCCCATTTTCAGGAGACTCCAGCCCACTGTGCACCGGTAAATGGCAGCTTCCAATGCAATTATACATAGACAAAAACGCAAAGTACTTTTCCTCACGTCTAGCAGGCTAGCAACACCACCCATCCTACCCCTCCACACACTTTGAGAGAAAACACCTTTTTTTTGGAATAACACACACACACACATATACATATATATATACAGGATAATCAATTTACTTCACATACTGGAGTTTGAGTGAGTTTTCACTGAAATTTAAATCAATCTTTTTTATTAAATTTATTCAAACATTTTTAATTTGATTTATAACTGAATTTGGCTCAATTTATTTGCAAAAAAAATAATAGTGTGCAAAAAATTTTTTCATGGATTTAACTTTTTTCTTTATATTCAAACACTTTATTTGCAACCGATTTATTTTGCTCAACTACACAAATCGGTTTTTTAAACACAACCACTAACAACGCGTTGCTAGCTCGAATGATTTGGTCTTTGCTACCGGCTCGCATGAAAAGTCGCTGTTGTCAGACAATGCTGCCAATTTATTTATCTTTTATACGTTTGTAAGCACTTGGCGCGAACATGTTTGTGTTTCGAAGTTGCAACAGGCTGCCATGTGTAGTGCGAAAGATAAATTTCTAAATGTCTAAATTAAAATTGAGGAATTTTTTTTGTACACCGAATAAGTAGGTGAATTCAGTATAACAGCTGCGTCACTTAAGCAGTTTTTCATATAAGCTGTATTTTTTTTTTTACATCTATATACGTTTACGCTTAAACTTTATATGGACTGCTAAGCGACAAACTTTAAACACCTCTGAAATTGCTGCGCATAAAATTTGTCCTACTAAAATTCAATACGCATTATACTCAGATGTAACTGAAATATGTGTTTTGTTTCACCCTCTACAATAATTCTATGTATTCTATAAGTGTCCACAATTCATCGCAACTGATTCAGCTATATGTTATACCCTATGGCCATCAGAGAGTTGTGCCTCCGCTTTTCGGTACACCCTGTGCTGTTAGGTTAGTCATTTAACCACTGCCGCTAGATGGGTCTCCTAAGCATTATCTAAGCGATGATAGGCGTTTTTGTTTTCACGCGCAAACGAAACGTATACGCGGGTAAAAAAAAGACGGCTATAGATTTGTTTAACACAAGCTTATGCATTACGAGTATATTGCACGTATTTTTATGGAGAACGGTAGATTCAGCGACACTGACGCCATATGATATGGAAAAGTAGCCAACTCCCAAATTTTGTTGCAAATAAATCATAAGAAGAAGAATTTTACGTGTGCTTTGGCTAAGGATGTTGGCACACTTTTCAAGTGAAATTATTTTTCCCACTGGTTGGTAACTTTTCTAACATTTTTCACAATTAAAAACTGCAATATAACAAATGAATACGACACAAAATATGTTAGCAAGTATTTTTTTTGTATAGGGAGAATGTTTTTAACAGTGCTTCGCGAAATTTTGTATGTGAATGGGCAAGACGTAATAAAATTGCCAAGTGTGAAGTTTCTTCATATTTACAAACGTAACATCCTGTTGGATTATGGCGATGTTAAAGCCTTCCGCGATTTACAACCAGATTGACTGAATTTTTGTATGTGCGCGTGTCGGGTATTTGACGCTTGCCCTGCGACTATCAAATAAAAAGCCATCAATCAACATTTGCATTGAGAAACCATAGCGTTCGGACATGAATATGTCGTCGTCGGATGATGACTTTTTTTACTTGCAACTACAGCAGTTTTATTAAATAATAAAAAAAATTAATAAAATGTTTATTAAATAATAATAAAAGCTTTACATTCCATAAAGCTGGTAAACATTGATAATTTTCAATAAATTTTAATATGAATTGCTTTTCTTCCGCGCACTTGTTCATTTTGAATGTCGACACAAACTAAATACAACACTGCGTTTTGTCAATCACACCCCGCGACTATCAAATAAGCTAGCGTCAAATGAAAAAATCAAAAATTTTTGATTTTCATCAACGTGTAGCCGACAACAAATACGTGTGTCACGAAGCCACCCGACTGCACTAACACACACAAAATTCAGTCAATCTGGTTGTAAATCGCGGAAGGCTTTTAAGCTTGTGTTAAACGCATCTATATGAAAAATGTCATTGTGCCGCGGCCTTCAAGATGTGTTAGGCCTTCTATATGGATTTCGATGCGATTTTTAATCGATTCAATCGATCTTTTTTAAGAAATGAAGAATCGATTTTGTTATTGGAATCATTCGATTTATTTAGCCTTCGAAGTTTTAATCATCTTTCAGAAAATGTACCATATTTATTGTTAAAACGTGCAGAAAATATATTTGTTGTAATTTTTTATAAATTTAGTTTTATTGGCGATATTCACAGACCAAATAAAATAGTGTTTAAATTCTCAAAAAGCTCCACTTTCTGAAAAACCAAGAACTATGACTATATGCCATTATAATGGTGGCTGTGAGTAAAAGGAGAAATATGAAGAAATTTTATCATCACTAACAATTGGCGCTTAGCCGCCTAGGAGATTTTGGCATTGCAGTTGCGCAAGCTTGAGCTGCTAGCCACCAGGAATAACGCCCGAAAATTCTACCAAAAAATACGGCGACAGACGGAAGGTTTTAAGACCGGGGCAAATTCCTGTAGGAATGAAAACGGCGACCTTTTCCGATGTCCAGAGAGTGCTTAGATTATGGAGGGAACACTTCTCTGCTCTCCTAAATGGAGGCAGCAATTCACCGCGCAGAGATGAAGAACCCGATCCCGCAATCGATGATGATGGAATATATGTCCCCCCGCCCGATTATGACGAAGTTAGAATAGCAATAACCAGATTGAAAAACAACAAGGCCGTGGGCGCTGATGGATTGCCTGCGGAGCTATTCAAGTTCGGCGGCGAGGAGTTGGTAAGGCGCATGCAGCAGCTTCTTAGCCAAATATGGGCGGACGAAAGCATGCCCGACGGTTGGAATCTAAGTGTTCTTTGCCGAGTCCACAAGAAGGGGGATACTGCAAAATGCACCAACTATCGTGGAATCAGCCTTCTTAATATCGCATATAAGGTCCTTTCAAGTGTATTGTGCGAAAGATTGAAGCCCACCGTGAACCGGCTGATTAGACCTTATCAGTGCGGCTTCAGACCTGGTAAATCTACCATCGACCAGATTTTCACAATGCGCCAAATCTTGGAAAAAACCCATGAAAAGAGAATCGACACACATCACCTCTTCGTCGACTTTAAAGCCGCCTTCGACAGCACGAAAAGGAGCTGCCTATATGCCGCTATGTCTGAATTTGGTTTCCCCGCAAAACTTATACGGCTGTGCAAAATGACGTTGAGCAACACCATCAGCTCAGTCAGAATTGGGAAGGACCTCTCCGAGCCGTTCGAAACTAAACGAGGTTTCAGACAGGGTGACCCCCTATCGTGCGATTTCTTTAATTTGATGCTGGAGAAAATTATACTAGCTGCAGAACTTAACCGCACTGGAACAATATACTATAAAAGCGTGCAATTACTGGCATATGCTGATGACATTGATATCATCGGCCTAAACACCCGCGCTGTTAGTTCTGCTTACTCCAAGCTGGAAAAAGAAGCGGTAAAGATGGGTTTGATGGTGAATGAGGACAAAACGAAGTACCTGCTGTCATCGAGCAAAGAGTCAGCGCATATGCGTCTTGGCAACTACGCTACTGTTGGCAGCCATAATTTCGAAATAGTAAAAGACTTCGTTTATTTGGGAACCAGCATCAACACTAGCAACAACATCAGCACTGAAATCTAGCGAAGAATCAATCTTGCCAATAAATGCTACTTTGAACTAGGTAGGCAATTGAAAAGTAAAGTCCTCTCTCGGCGAACGAAAATCATACTCTACAAGTCACTTATCGTACCCGTCCTGCTATATGGGGCAGAAGCATGGACCATGACAACAGCAGATGAAGCGGCTTTGGGAGTGTTCGAGAGAAAAGTTCTTCGAAAGATTTATGGACCTCTACGCGTTGGCGATGGCGAGTACCAAAGAAGATTTAATGATTAGCTGTACGAGCTATACGCAGACATCAACATAGTCCAGCGAATTAAAACGCAGCGGCTGCGCTGGCTAGGCCATGTTATGCGAATGAAAGATGATGCTCCGGTCAAGAAAGTGTTTCTATCGGAACCCGCCTATGGAAGCAGAGGTAGAGGGCGGCCCCCACTCCGTTGGAAGGACCAGGTGGAAAACGATTTAAACTCCCTTGGTGTGACCAATTGGCGTCGGTTGGCGGAGCGAAGGAGCGACTGGCGCGCCTTGTTGGACGGCCATAACCGTTTAGACGGTTAAGCGCCAATTAAGTAAGTAAGTTGCGCAAGTCAGACTAGCTATCCCGGATTCAACATAACTGGGACCAATTGCGAGCACCAAGGGAGATCAAGTCTTCTTGGCGGAGGTCTTCCGCTTCGTCTTTTTCCAAATACCGATGCCGATAGGAACACTTGCTGTGCCGAAACTTTTTCATGAATTCCCATATCAAGACTTATCGGCTGGTTCGACGGAGATGACCATAATTCATCGGCGTGACTTTTCTCTTGAAAAGGGCCAGGCCATCGACTCTCGGTGCCGCAGCTATGATGAGAGATTAATAGAGGGTTATAGCCAAAATTGTTCTCCTTGTGATTTCTGAGCTAACATTGCAGAGAAGGCAGAACTAACTGAAGAAATATCTGCGCACATAATTGGAATATCTGGAAAAAACACAGAAAGCATGATATTTAGGTATCGAATACTCTATCAATCTCACTCCGATGGGCGGAACAAGTGAATAACCCTGTGGTACTCCTCGATGTTGCCAAAGAGCCAAAGAGTCCACGAGACGAGAAAAAAGCTGGCAAGTTTATTTAGCGATACAATCTTGGTAAACATTTGTGCAGCAATCAACTATTGTCAGCGCGATTTAATCGATTAAATTGATTTTTTTAGTTAGGTTTTACCTTGACGATAGCAATCTATCAGATAGCTTCGTTTAACATTTTCGTTTTTCACTAATACAGGGTGACCAAACCCCGGTTATATCGATAATTGTGAATATTTTGTAGAACAAATCGCATAAATCTCTTGTGATTACAGGAAAACTAGCCAAATAGCTGACTTTTGCTTACGTTGTACTTAACTAAAGGGCGAATTAATGGATACTTATAACCATAAAGCCATAACCAGATAAAACAACTGATCGAGCCTACCTTCTGGAAATCAATGTAATCGAGTTAGCGTTATGGTATGGCACCATTAATTGATTACATTGATTTCCATAAGGTAAGTTCGATCAGCTGTTTTATCTGGTTATGGCTTTATGGTTATAAGTCACCATTAATTCGCCCTTAAGACGCGAAGCTACAGTTAGCATGGAGACAATGAAAATTTCGATAACTTATAGATAAGTGACTAACTGAAGATGGCGAAAACGGCCTCTAGATGTTACCAATTTTAATGACCCGATTTCAAAGGAACCAGATATTTTTCTATCCGATGGATCGGTGTACATATAGAAATCGAGTATAATTACAATTTTCCCTACAAGTGCGGAGTCTGAAAGATGTTTCTCAACTGCCGGTTATATGTATGTGTAACATGTTAAGATCAAGCCTTTCAGATGTTGCTTATGAACTTATATTTAAAGAATATTTTTTAGAAGAAAGAAGGTTATTGAATTGGCTGATTGTTATTCTCAAATCCCGAAATCCCGGGATTACGAAAGAACTTCGGGATTCGATGCCTTACGGACCACGGAATAAAACATTATGTCACCCGACTATAGCTGGAGACATTGGTGCTTTATCGGTAACCGTATCGGTAACCTTTTAACAGCTGATTCGACCAACCTTATGAGAATCAATGCAATCGATTATTGGTGCCGCTAAGGTCGTAACCGTATCGTAGCCAACAAATTGGGTTTTGGTTTACCGTCGTAACGATAAACAGCTGATTACGTTAGGGATACGGATACAGCGATACGACATACGGCACCAATGACTCCGGCTTATATCATAGTGATAATAGCTAAACGCAAGTGATAATAGCAAAACGCCGAGAAATGCCGGCTGAGCTGTTCAAACATAGAGGTGAGAATTTTTTTAAAAAGCTTGCTTCAACTCAAATGCAAAATATAATCGGATGAGCGCATGCCTGCAGGATGTAAATTAATCAGCCTGCGATCCCGCAAATCGTACTAACAATCGCGGAACTAGTCTATATAATGAATAGCCCGATATACTGATGCGCAGAGTCTAATAACTGATAAGACCTTTTCAATGCGGCTTCTGACCTAGTAAATGTACTATAAACCATATTCTCACAAATGCGCCTAAGCTCAGCATATACGGCTTTTACGATTCGACGTGGAAGTATGAAAACGCTACGGTACAGAAAATATTCCTGTTGATATCAGCATCTGGAAGCTTTCAATTGGCGCCAGTTGACCGAAATCATTTATGTGGTTAAACGAGTTAAAGAATGAGGAAGATTATAAGGCTCCAAAAAAATTTAGCAGCCTTTCAAAAAACGCGAGTACTCCATAAATAGTGTAAGGAATACTCCTTTAGGAGTATAGGAGTGTTCCAAAACTAATCTGTATTCATACAAAAAATGTGCTCCAATTAACATTGCGATGTCCTAGGAGAGGAGTAGGTGATCCCACTCTCGCTTTGTTTGTGAATATTCCATAGAGTACATACGTGAGAGTACTTTCCAAAGTACTATCACTGTAGTACTCAATGGAGCACCCACAGAGGATCATATGCCAAAGTACTAAAGAGGAATTGTGTCGGAAAGAATTATCGGAGTGAATTTAATTTAAAATGAATGTAAATGAAGAGGGGCAATACAACTTTTATATTTTTTATTACGAATATTCTTATGTTATTTAGCATTTGCGTGAACAAAGAAACTGATATTTCTCTGTACTATAGTATGTATACATAAAACCAGTGCGCGGTTGTATTTTATCAGAGTTGCCATAGTAAATTTTTTTTATCAGTTATTTGTATGCAATATTTTACTTTTGGCAACTCTGTTCAATCGTCATCGTTTCGTGATCGCGGTCGTTAAAAAACGAGCAATGATCAGCTGATGGTGGTCCACAAACGCATTGCAAAGGAGTATTGTCAGAGTATTCCAACATGAAGAAAATGGAACACGTAATCCAACAATTTTTGCAGGGAGGTAAAGAGCGAAATAGTGAAAACTTAGTGAAGTAGGATCCAGATACTTTCGCTGTAGAAGGTGGAGCACGCTAGCACAGCAACACACAATCGAGGTCGCCTCGTACCTACTCTATATCTATAAATACGCCACATGCAAATTTTTCAACTCCACTTTTGGACTCACCGTTTGGCCGATTTGAATGAAACACATCGGCGACAAGATACCTACCCTTAAGGGTTGATATGGCCGATTTTCCAACTGATAATAATTATAATTGATTGTTTATTTTTAATTTAATTACTTTCTAAAACCACACACAAAAAAGTAGTACATCCAGCAAAAAACGATGGACAGAGGCACCCCGCAGGGCGGGGTATTGTCACATCTGGTGTAGGCACTGGTCATCAAACAACTGCTCGGGCGGATCGATGTGTGACCTGCCAAATTTACGGCGTACGCAGATGACGATGCAGTTGTCATAAGTCGAAAGTGATTTCCATAAACTAGCTCTTTGATGGATAGGACGCTTCGGGATAAATATAGCTGGCATCTAATGTTGGAATGAGCGCCAACGCGGAGAAGACGAATATGGTCTTATTTACCAGGAGGTATACGGTCACGAATTGGTCTAGGCCTCATAGCCTGAACCCTGAAAATGGCCCGACGGCTTCACTGTATGCCATTTTGCACATTCGACTTGTAGACCTGGTATCAAAGAACATAGCGCTAGCAACTGCAACAAGGCTCAGTGTCTCCGGGCAGCGTCATCAAAAATTGGACGGACAGATTAAATGTAGTTCCCTATCTGTACTTTGGTAGGTCTCTTAGAGCTACGCTAGAGGTGGAAGGTTGGCGCAAGGGCGCTCAAATGGCAGACGAGGCGATACACTTGTATACCGATGGCTCTAAAGTAATGGAAAGAGTAGGGTCTGCGCTATACCGCGCAAGAGGAGGGAGTTATTTTATAACATAGATCCTGGATTCTGATATGGTTTTCAGCAAACTTTTGGGAACATAACCAGCTCATTCAGTCTGCGCGAGGTTCTCGCGGGCCAGCCAGTTCAACCTAATACATATGACCTTCACACAAAAAAAAAAAAAAAATATATATATATATATATATATATAGGGCACTGTTACCACATTTCGGAGTAATATCAAAACTAATTTTAGTGAACTTTCAAATTTAAACCCAAATAATGCCATGTGAAAAATTCTGGTGTAATTGTACAATTATACTTCTCGGTGTGATGTAAGGCGCGATATCAAAACTAATTTTGGAGTCAATGCCGTTACTCTTTACTCCTGGGCTAAAGTCCAGGCCGAAGCAACATACAATTTCTTTTGTTTGTTTTTTATTATATGCATTATTTAAATTCTATTTAAGGAACATTTTTCACTTTTTGGGGATGAAATTCGCACTAATTTGGTTTTTATATGGAACAACACCACAAAGTGCGTTTGTGACACAATTTATTTTTTGTACGATTGTTAATAAACATCGATTATTTCTTAATTGACTATCCTTAATTAATTATTTTTGATTAGTTCTTAATAGGATAAATATTAGTTCATGAAAATTATGATCATGGATACTAATGCAGCACTCATGAATTTGAAAGAAATTAGAAATCAGCAGATCAACAGTTAATTAAAATGTATTTAGTTTATAAAAATGTAGCTAAACACAACTTTTTAATTCAAGGCAAATATGTGCTGCATGTAGCGTGTCCAGCCGACCAAATCCCACTTTTTTTTTAAATCTTTAAACTAACAGATTTAGTTGAAGAAAAGTGCATTAAAATGCTATAACAATTAAAACAGCTTACGCTCTGTTAATTTTTCGCGTGAGACAAGAGACCACAATAAGAATTGAAAAAATGAAATAAAAATAAATTCCAAGAGAAAATTTAAAAATAAACAAAGTAGAGAAAAAGTATACCAGCATTAAATTTAGCGTACTCAACCCACCATATGCCACACAACACAAGCGAGATGCAATACGCATGCGCGTCGTCATTGAACATCTTTTTACACGTATCTACACACACGCATACATGCATACGTAAATATAAAGGAAGGTGTCAAATTACTAATTTTTTTTATTCGTAACACCTGTCAAATTGGACCGTAAACTAAATGAAAAGTGTTAAGGACTTCAAAAGTTGTTATTTTAGAATAAAAAATATTTATACATATATCAAAAAAACAACAAAAACTAAGAGAAATTTTAACAACGAAAATTCCTAGTATTCGTGCAGTTTTAATTAATTAACCGTTATTTAGACATAGTGCATTTTAATCAGCTATAATTTTACGCCTTTTTGATTTTATGTATCAGCAAATCAGTCACGATTGTAACGGATGTAGCCCAAATATTAGAACAGCTTTGTGAAATACGCTGATCAATTCTGTGCTTATCTTGGCATTCAACCGTTTAGCTGAATTTTGGCATGAGGCAAAAAAACGCGTCAGTGGTTCTTCTTGTTGATCATGGACGCTAATTAGAAACCTTGTTTGCTAATTGATTAGGAGCTAAGTATCTTACAAAGCTCAAAAATCTTCTCAGGAGCCATTCATATTAATACCCGATGTCGGAAATACAGCCTGAAACAGTGGAACCCAGCCAATTTGGAGGAATGTTATTGTGCGTTATATCAACGCCGGAGAAGAATATCACGCTCTATAGATCTATCGTTCTACCTGGCGTGATGTAGGCTTGAAATCATGTACGCTGTCGAGCGACGATGTGATAGCGCTTGGAGTATTCGAGAGTAAAGTTCACAGGAATATTTATGTTTCTATCCGTGATGACTACGATGTGCATCGAAGGAGCTTCAACGATAAACTTCGACGCAAAAAGTTCTGATATCGTATTTTGAAACTCTCAATCGGCATCAGTTATTGCGTCAAAATTAATGGATGCGTTTTAGATATCGATGCTTAAAACACCGCTGCCTTTTAACGACTCGGCACAAAAAATAGTACAGGAGTACCAAGTTCTCCTGAATTACGATGCGAAAACATACAGAAAAGTAATGCTTTAAAATTAACTAAAACTCGCCTGCGGGTTGAATTTAAACTACAAGAGAGGTAACTTTACTAAAAACCAATAACTTCGAGCTTTTGAGCGTTACCGTCAATTCATTGTGTTGTGATCGACTTGCGAATCAATATTGTCAAGTGATCGCTTTGTTATCGGCTAGTCATTGGCCTCTTATCGAATTTTTGTCGACGAATAAGTTTTATCGGTATCCGTTTCATAACAAACCGATGCGCCATCGTTCACAAATCGATAACACGCCAATAAGAAATTGGTGATACATTGATGGGATATCGATATCTTTTCTATAACAAATCAATAACTTTTTGAAAAAAGATAAAATTTTCGATAACAAATCGATATATTTTCAATAGCAAACTGATAACTCATCGATATAAAATCAATAACCCATCTAATAACTTTGTTATTGACAGAAAATTTACAATGCTTCGATAACTAGTCCATGCCTTGTCGATAACACACCTTGCCTTAATTTGCTGTGTTATTTCGATCATATCGCAATGAAAAATTGCAAGGCGCGATAACCCCACCTCACCCCTAGGCGGCCGGTCCGGAGTAGGTGGATACTCAACCGGAAGTGGCTTCGGCTGCGAAAGTCAGACCAAGACTTTAAAGTGGTACCACGGGGAACAGATAGCCCGCGGAGCTTGCTCCGTTTCTGTTCGGTTGCGGTTGGCCCCTTTGGGAGCATCGTGGTGGCTGTGGTTGATATCCGAATGCGGTAAGAGTTGGTCAGCTCGAATGTGGAGTTGCATTGCAACCGGGTGCCATGACCCATAGAATGGAAGAGGTGTTAGATAGGCCTCCAACCCCACCAAGGTGATGATGTGTCCACTCACATTATCGATTGGTACCAAGGTAAGCGAGCCTTGGGGGCTGGTCAGACCCCCTTTGACCTGTGTACTTGGTACATGCGTGAGGTTAGGTCTTCGAAGACAGGCACTCACGTAAAACCTACACTCGCTGTAGCAGTTATTCGCCCAATCTACGACGGAGGAAAAAAACGGAAGTCCGGAGAAACTTGCAGTTTCAACACGGTGGGACCAAAGAGAATTGGCGTTAAAGGCGTTGCGCATTGTAATTGAAAATATAGTTGATGTCATGTATGTACTTGTAGTTTCGGGTATTGGACCCTGAGATCGCGGTTCGACGGGCATTTATCGGTATGATACTTTGCCTGCCCTTTGGGGATGATGCTGAAGACCTTTGTATACTCATCTGGTTGTCTGTAAGAATGCTCAGGTTTCTGAGTATTTAATAGAATCTGCTTGGTCAGCATTTCTTTTCTCTCATTTGTGAGGAGTATTATCTCCTCACTGTGTAGATGATGTTCTGGCGTCATAAAAAGACATCTCATGGCAGTTATGATCGCCGTGTTTTGACAGGCCTCCAGTTTCCTCCAATGTGTTTCATTTTAGCTCGGCGACCGTATCGGAAACGCATAGCTCATAAGTGGCTGGCCAATTGCTTTATAAGTACCTATGAGCGTTTCTATGTTTTTGCCCTAAAGTGCTGAGTTGAGGTTTTGCTACGTCTCTGACCTTTAGGTGTAATTGCGGTTGTGTGTTTGCCGAAATACAGGTCGTTATCGATCCATACCTAATATTTTTAGGAGCCGGGCAACCGATAGCATTATGCAATCGATATAGTTCTTAATTTTATAACATAGCTTAACAACGGAAGGGCCAGGACCTGTTGCCGTCGTTGTGAAATCATCGGCGTAAGACCCCATAGTAACGCCTTCTGGTGGAAAAGGAGCTTCGATATGAAAAAATAAAATAAATTGTGGAGAGGATATTGCCCTCAGGTACCCCATGTTTGGTTCTTTTTGGCCGACCACTCAGAAGCTTTTGATATGTCTAGCACTACGATTACTGTTCTATGGTGGGTTTTTAGTTCAATCTGCTAAATTTGGGTGTTATAGGCATTGCTCGCCGATAAAGTACTATGTAGCCGCAGTATGCTACGAAATAAAGGAATAGGACGGTTTCAAGTGTCTTGGTTAATGGCAACAGGAGAGATTTCGGACAATATGAGTTTCCTAGGTTAGCTGAACTCAGAGGTTTTGGTAGCGCCATTCTCCAGTTTTCAGAGATGCCAAAGCGTCAGGGAATGAATCCCTTGTTAAGGCTTTTTAGCATAGGTATTGCAATCCCGTTCGGGCCCATTGCTTTTGACTGGTTGGCATGTATTGTTTCTTCAACCGCTATGGCGGTGTGTTGGCTTTCCGCATTTCTCCGCATCCGATAGCACTTTATCGCAAAAAGCGATAGCTGCTTTGTCACTCTGCTTACTTACTTAGGGTATAATTCTGTATTGCAAATTTTCTGGGGCTCTTCCAGCGGGAATAAAGCGAGCCGGCGTGGATTCACCTAGCGAAAATCACGTTTTCCTTGACGGACATCAATCGGGATTAGGAGAGCAGCAAGAGAAATGAACTCACGGAAGGAGAGGGTTAGATGGATGGCCTAGAATGTTCAAGGTCACACCAAATCGTTCCACCGATGGTCGGCCTAGTACCTTTACCGGAACGGATCAATATGCGGCTAAGGACCATCAATATTGATAAAACTCACTAAAACAATGGGGGAGTCCTCTTATACACTCAGAGAAAAACGCCGTTCTAAAATCCAGCACCATCGGACTCAATTCGAGCTTTTCATGTTCTTACTTTTTTTTTCTTGAAAAACGAACGACCTGTTCTCGAAACAACAACCTTGTTTTGAACTGACAACCATTTTCTTGAAAAGAGAACGGTTGGTCTTAAAATATGATGTTCTATTAATGAGAACAATGTTCTTAAATTAAGAACAATGTTCTTAAATTAAGTTCATGAAAAAAGAAACGGTATAATTTGTATGCACTACAAAAGTAGTTGTAGTGCCCCAGCGGCTATGATGTTGTCTTTGCGGTCGTGTGGGCCGGGTTCGATCACCGTCAAACTTTGGAGTTTTTTAAAACAATTTTTTTATATTCATTTTTTTTTCGTTGAGTTCCATACACATATGCACAGGTAATTCTCAATCTTGTTATGCGATGTTTTAAATATATTGTGACGAATATTGGCAACACTAAGGGATACTATCATCTCTAAGCCAATACTAAGCAGTGACTTGTATGCACATCAATAAATCAATCATTATGTCTATACATATGTTCATAAAAGCAGCGGAGAGCAACGCACAAACGCATGCATATATCTGAGATACTCCCAAAAGTATGCCATAATTTGTGCAAGTATCACTCACATATACACGCGCATATGAGAAGCTATAAACGTAGTTATTGCTGTTAATTAACTAGTAAATTCTGGAAATAGAAGCGCCTAGAAATATGCCAACGAGGAAACCAAAGAGTATAAAAGCAGCAACAGTTGGGGCACGACAAACCAGTTTGATTTAAGCAAGCTTTCAGTTTCGAAGTATAAGTGAAGTACTTTAATAAAGGCCATTTTGCATTATTGAATAGTGGAGTTATTTATTCAACAGTTTAGTGATTCGAACGTTAATAGAAGGATTCAAATAAAAGGAATTGCACTAAAATCGTTACAATTGGTGCAAGAAGAGGAATTGTTGAATAAATTCCGAAGATTTCGAATACAACAAGGTCATGGCAAAGTGGAGTGAATTGAAGATCCAGCACCTGAAGAAAGAGTTGGAGAGCCGTGGATTCAATACTACCGGCAATAAACTCGAACTTCAGGCACGACTACGAGAGGCTATGGAATTTGAAGGAATTAATGTGGACGAGTATGTATTTTATCCTGATGTGGAAGAATCAACAACAAAAATTTAAGAGAAAAACGAAACATCGCAGAAATTTACCAGCACAGACTTGAACATGATATTGGCTGCAATATCTTCACAAACATCGACAGTAACATCGATGTCGTCGCAAATGTCATCACAACTGGAAGAACAGAAGACGTATATGGTATCCCATCTGGAATCCCAGGAGACGCGTATAACATCCAATATTGAAGCACAAGAAACGCGTATTTCAGAAATGGCGTCGCAAGTGTCATCCCAACTGGAAGAACAAAAGACGAATATAACATCTCAACTGGCAGAAAAAAAGACAAATATAACATCACAATTGGAAGAACAGAAGACATATTTGGCATCTCAACTGGAAGCGCAAGAGACACGTATATCCGAAATGCTGGCACGAATTTCAGCGCAGATATCATCTCAGATCTCTGCACAACTTGAAGAGCAGGAAGCTCGTATATCATTAAAGCTGGAAGCACAGGATACAAAAATCGCTCAATTACAGGCAGAAGTCGAGGATTTAAAAGGTCGTGTACAGGAGTTGCAAATAAATCACCCAGATGTTTCAGCAAGCAATCCGAAGTTAAAAACTCCATCTTTTGACGGATATGTTCCTTTCCAGGTCTTTAAGCTTCAATTTGAGAAGACATCAGCAGTGTACAACTGGAATGCTGAAGAAAAAGTTGCTGCACTGTTCATTGAAAGGGCCTGCAGCTGAGATTTTACAAACCATTCCAGAGGGTGAACGGAACTGTTATGAAGCATTGATGGGCGCTCTAGAGAGACGATACGGAACCGAGCATAGGAGACAGATATACCAAATGGAGTTAATGAACCGCTTCCAGAGGCCTGGTGAAACATTGCAAGAGTTTGCGTCGGATGTTGAAAGGCTGCCACATTTAGCGTATGCGGACGCACCCGTGGAATATACCGCAAAGGTAAAACTCCAGAGCTTTATTAATGGAATACGGGATATCGAAACGAAGCGAACGACATACGCAAACCCAAAACCTACATTCACAGAAGCGGTATCACATGCTCTGATTCACGAAACAGCATCGCTTTTGTGTAAGCCAGCGTTCAAAGCACGCCGTGTGGAGGTAGAAAGGCCAGACTGGGTGAACACAATATTGGAGGCGCTGAAAGGATCGCAAAAGCGGCGTGAAGGAGTTATCAAATGCGGGAAGCCCGGTCACATTGCACGTCATTGCGATCTTGATCCTAGTGGTTGGAACAGCATGGGTGGTCTTAATAACAAAGCTGGAGGGGATAAGCAAGAACGAGTAATATGTAGAGATCGAGAGCTATCTTCAGCTATTGAATGTCCTGTGATATCTGTGTCGCAAATTGGAAGGAAATCAAGCAGTCTTACCGTCACAGGGAATGTGGATTGCAAAGAATGTGTACTGACTCTAGATACGGGCGCATCTCATTCCTTGATTCGATCTGATTTGGTCAACAAGAGAGTAAAGGAGCAAGGTTGCGTACGGTCACTGGCGAGTATAACCAAGTCCTGGGAGAAGTGATCTATGAAGTCTTAATTGGGAATGTCATGGTTCTGCACTAATTCGTTGTGGCGGATATCGTTGATGAAGTCATTATGGGAGTGGACTTCTTAGTTGACCATGACATCAGGATCGATATGCGAGGAAAGATTATGCGCTTTAAAAACAAGGATGTGCCACTTAACTTCAGTTTGGAGAAAGGGTTCAGAAGTAAGCAAGTGCTAGTGGAGGAGATTCGACAGAGACCACAAAAGTCAAGGAAAGTAGATCGGGCAAGGGTTGATGGAACGAATGGCCCAAACAAATCAAAACCGAAGGTACCTGCGAGAGAAACGCTGGCACTGAAAACCGCACTAAACGAACGAAGGTGGAGGGCAGTGTGACGAATATTAGCAACACTAAGGGATACTATCATCACTAAGCCAATACTAAGAAGTGACTTGTATGCACATCAATAAATCAATCATTATGTCTATGCATATGCCCATACAAGCAGCGGAGAGCAACGCACAAACACATGCATATATCTGAGATACTCCCAAAAGTAGGCCATAATTTATGCAAGTATCACTCACATATGCACGCGCATATGAGAAGCTAGTAGTTATAGCTGGTAATTTTTTAGCTGGTAACTAACTAGTAAATTCTAGAAATAGAAGCGTATATATAAAACAAAAAGCAGCAACAGTTGAGGCACGACAAATCAGTTTGATTTAAGCAAGCTATCAGTTGCGAAGTATAAGTGAAGTACTTTAATAAAGGCCATTTTGCATTATTGAATAGTGGAGTTATTTATTCAACAGTTTAGTGATTTGAACGTTAGTAGAATGTTGCAAATAAGAGGAATTCCACTAAAATCGTTACAATATATTCAGATTGCATCATCAAAAAAGAAGAATATCTCAATAAGAGAAATATATGAAAAAATGCATATTATGCGTTTTTTCAAATCTTTTGGAATTTTAATAATAATTTTTTTTGTTATTAATATTTTTTATTAATGACAAAAAAAATATTTATTAATAAAAAAATTTATAAATGGGTACTACTTAAAAAAATTACCTTTCCCACTCCCCCCAAAGATGAAGCAAAACCCGTTCTTGAATTGATACCGAAAAATCTTAAATCAAGCCCAGGTAGTGCTTGAAATGAGCACAGAAGGTTCACACATCAATACCAAAGTGGTCACAAAATACGAACGGTGTGCTTGGAAAACCCGTTCATAAAACAAGCCTATCGGTCACGAGTTAAGAAAAAACGTACTTAACAGACTTTTGTCAACGAATGTTCTTAATTTTGAACTTGTTTCGTTCGTTTTAGAACGATTTTTTCTCTGAGTGTAGTTACAAGAACAAGAAGACAGACTCTGTATTGCGCAGATGGCGCAATCGTATATATTATGTACTGGCCAGTGGTGCACACGATAACAGAGACTAGGAGTCTATTTCTCTAACCTACCCATGTGCTGATGCCGAAAAAGAAGGGGAGACTTATGCAGAGGCTGGTGCTTGACATTGCTCCCGTATAAGCGATGTTGATAGTTGCTATGGGGGATGGACTTGTTAGCAGGAAGTGCCATTCAACGCGAGCACAGCGGATACTTGTTCTGACTTGGTGGGAAGCATTACTGCTGGAGGGTGTAGTGCGGGAGTGATGTTACTTCACTGAACGGGGGTTGGGTTCAACAACTTTTCGATGCAAGGGAGTATGGAGCAGTTCTGCTCCTAGGACCTGCCCTGACAGTAAGACAATTTTTGGAAGGGATGATTGTGGTATCAGACTCATCATAATCATTGGGTGCTTGTTTGCAACCTCCTTTTGAGGGAACAAAGAATTGTTTTCTCCATAATGTAAGCCTTCTCTGAACATTGTTTACCAGGTCTTGGGCAACAATTTTGGGACACTGTGAGACAGATTAAAGTCTAGAAGAGTGTTAGACTGTTAATACACGTCCGAAAATATCGAGGGTGATGTCAAAAGACGCATTTTGACCTTAACATTAATAATCCGAAGGTCCGGAAAACCGAAGAATGACCCAGATCGCCCCGAAACCGGAGGTGCGATCCATTTCTTTCGCATATTTTTTTGCAGAACATCTTTCGTATTAGAGGTCTTTGGCCACACTAACAATCAATTACCGTGGATGGGCTGTTGTTGTTGTTGGTGTTGTAGCGATAGAGACATTCCCCGAAGCTTTGGGGAGTGTTATCGTTGATGGTCCTTTGCAGGATGCAGATCTGGTACGTTCCGGTACGAAGCCCGACCATATCGGGAACGATTTGTTATGACCACATGCGACCTTCTTGGCCATTACGCCCTCCCATCCCCTATAGGCACGAGGAACTGGGGGTCGCCAGAGCCTCGGCTGTTAATGCAGCAGGATTAGCCACGGATAGGTGCGGTTGACAATTCGGTTTGGAGAAGCTATATATTGCGCTGGCAACCTGAAAGGGTTGTGCTACACAACCCCTTGAATATATTTGGTATTTTAGTCGCCTCTTACGACAAGTATACCTACCGCGGGTATATTATAACCCTCTAGCCCGCCGGGGGACGTGGATGGGCTCAACACCGATTATGGGATCAAAATTGTACCCAAATAAAACACCTTTCTACAAAATTTTATTTTCTCTGCATAACAAAATCGTCCAAATTACCATATGGCGTTATGGCCTAGAAGGTTTAATGTGGTCATATGAATCGTTCCCGAGATGGTCGGACTAGTACCTTAGTGGTGCAAGAACAACCTCTGTGCTGGCCTTTTACTGTCACACAAGTAGCCTCCGAAGTACTCCCTCGAGTATTTTATTAAACGATAAGGGCGCTCCAATCAGTCACCGTGTTGTCACCCTTAGCTCCGGGTTTTCAGTGCGGGTTAAACTTCAGTTAAAGTTGACTAGAGTTCAACCCTCCCACTTCGGCCGCTGAAGCTGAGTTGAGCAGTAAAATTTTTCGTTGCCGAACAAAGTGGTGGGGATAAACTCTAGCCAACTTTAATTATAGTTTAAACTTTAAAGTCACACTTACGGAAAGTGGCAGAAGAACGTAAAGCAAGGCGAATTCAGTACATATATAGATTATAGATATTATATAGATTCGCCTTGACGTCAAATGAAAAGAAAAATTTCATTGATTTCGATTAATTGACATATTGTTGTACAAGGCGTTGTATGGAAAATAATCAAGGCGAATCCAACCAATTCGCCGTGAAGAAGAATGTCAAGTCCAAGGCGAATTCAGTAAGGTGGTGTTATCCCAACAGCTGATTGCTTCTTCTTGATTATTTTTCATACAACGCCTGGTACAAGGCGAATTCAGTAGAGGTGGTGTTATCCAAACAGCTGATTGCTTCTTCTTGAAAATTTTCCATACATAGCCTTGTACAACAATAATGTCAGTTAATCGAAATCAATGAAATTTTTCTTTTGACTTTACATTCTTCTGCCCGGCGAATTGGTTGAATTCGCTTTGTCACCACCTGGTATGGATTCGCCTTGGCCTGGTACTACAATATGTCAGTTAATCGAAATCAATGAAAATTTTCCTTTGACTTGACATTCTTCTGCACGGCGAATTGGTTGAATTCGCTTTGCCACCACCTTTCAAGTCAAAAGAAAATTTTCACTGATTTCGACTAACTGATATTTTGTTGTACAAGGCTTTGTATGGAAAATTATCAAGAAGAAACAATCAGCTGATGGGATAACACCACCTGGTACTGAATTCGTCTTGGAATATAATCAGAAAGAAACAATCAGCTGTTGGGATAAAACACCTGGTATTGAACTGACCTTTCTAAGGGCGTATGTCTGCAACTGCTGCCAAGTAAACAGGGGTTAGCTGTCAAAAATCGGCTACAAAAATACGAAATCATCAGAGCCGTGCGAAATTGATCCATTTCAATATTGGAATCACAACGTTGTTGTTGTATTTGCATGTTCAATTTTAGACGGGTTCAGGATCACTGCTCATTGCAACTCAGCTCTTGATTCCTCCGGTTGAGTGCAAAACATGTTTCCGACAAATCAGCCTAACAAAAATATTATTAGTGGATTTCTCAGGTATCTCTCAATTATGAAAATGCGCATGCTGGCAGCACTTTGACATATAAGCAGCTGCATTTGACATTTGTGCTGTCATTAAAAATTCTAAAGGTTTGAGAAAAATTCAATTTATTCCGAAAAGCAGAAAGACCAATAAGAACGTGAAATAGCGACGCGGCCAAAAATTTAAGAATCGCAGCGTAGTGAAAGAAAAATGCAAATTGCTCTATTCAAAAGTGATAAATTTATGGTATTTTGCTTATTATAGACATGCCTACATATGTTTAATTGTAATTATATGCAAAATATATATTTGTGATGAGTAATAAGTAAATGTTTAATTTAATCCAATTATCCTATGGGCGATTTATTCCGTGGTCGGCTATTCTCGATTCTTCATTAACTGCGGTGGCCGACATCTGCTAGGATTTGGTGCGGAAAGTGATGAAGTGAAATAAAACTAAAATAATGCCCGAAGTTCTATATGAATTTTGTATTAAAAAGGATGCGCGCTAGTTAGTGAATACATTGTGATTTACAAAAATCTTCCGGCACAATCTAAACGCAATAATACATAGTGATAAAGAAAAGCTGTTTAGCTTATTTATAAGCGTACACAAATAAAATAAATGAAACTCCTCGTTTTACTTTTGGAACAAAGCCAAACTTAACGAATGTCGAGATCGTTTGGATCTACTATCCAGCGTATAATTGAACGCACAACGAGGAGCATTCCGTAATGGCTTTCAATGCGTAAACAACATTTTTAAAATATTGCCCACCTTTTGTTAGAACTAAAAAAATTAAATTGCTACAATGGATATTGTTAGCTTAATAAAGTCATCTTATTTCGACTGCGAATCTATGCTCTCCGAATCATGGTACAAAGTTCTGAAAATGGAAATAAAACTTACAGTAAGTACTTTCAAATATTTTGGATCATTTTGCTTTTGCGATAATAATTTTATTATAAAGTACTTAACTTTTTATGGCACTTTTTAATTACGACTAGGTGTTACACCTTTTCTTTTGCTCACAAGCTATGAAAAAGGGCACTGGCTTAAATGTAAACACGCATGTGAAACAACAGATCGACCACCATACTTCCAGCGGAATAGGTTAGGTTAATCTCAACACTATGGAAGCAGCCCACTACTTAGGCCACCAATGAGCCCATTGTAATACCCTATAGGACCCCTACCCTGCCTAAAGCGGGTCGAACCACTTCGTGGAATTTATATATTTTGCTAGGGCCTTGACTTCATGACTAGAGACGTCAGCAAGGTCATGTAGAAAAGGTTTACCAAGGATGGCCAACCTACGCCTACTTAGCGCTGGACACTGACAGGGAAGGTGCTGGACTCCTCCTCCTCTGTACATCTGCAGCTGCGACAATAAAAAAAATAAATGTAAGGCGCGATAACCTCCGAAGAGATCTGAGGCCGAGTTCTCTTCCAATTTGCGTTGTGCTCCTCTTGATTTTCCCTACAAATTGACCGGACGGGACCTACATGTTTTATGCCGACTCCGAACGGCTACTGCGAGGCAGATGAGTTTTCACTGAGAGCTTTTCATGGCAGAAATACACTCGGAGCGCTTGCCAAACACTGCCGAGGGGCGACCCCGCTTAGAAAAATTGTCTTCTAATTAAAAAACATTATTTCTAAAATTTTGATGTTTCTTTGCCCGGGGTGCGAACCCAGGGTATACGGTGTGATAGGCGGAGCACGCTACCATCACACCACGGTGGCCGCCACAATAGTCGAAGGTTATTATGTGATTTGTTTTTGATTTGTTTAAAACCAGAATCGCTCTTGTGCGCCCCTTGTCATATGAGGGCCAGTTAGCCTGGATGTCTCACACGATGATATGGCTGACCATAGACCATTTGCAATTCTTATAGTGCTTGTGTTCACACGAAGCCTGAAAGTGGCCATGGGTATACCGACCGAATCATTTGCCGGAAGGATATGATCGGTGGTGCCTCTTCAGGCCAGCTCATCTGCTTTGCAGTTGCCTTTAATATCCCTGGTTGATACTGAAGTGCTGAGCCATCTCGTTAAGAGATCTGTGTCATTCAGTGACCGACTTTCCGTTGTCGTGCATGTTTGTGTCATAATGATGGTGCTGTTAAAGGCGATGTTTGCTCATTGAAATTGAATAGATAATTGGTTTCATGTCAGCGGGTTAAGGGGCTTAGAACATTCCCGCAGTAGGTATGCCTGTTGCAACTTGCCACTTATTGTAACCAAAAAATGGACTCACAAATTGTAGAGGAATGTTGCAGATGTGGTCAATCCATTGGCGTATATGAATTTGATATTCTTCTGATGCTAGTCCGACTGCCTAGGGAACGATTTTCGCCCTTATTATTTTTTGTAGCGATAAAGATGTTTTTTCGAATTTTTTGGAGAGTACCATAGATGATGGTGGTCGTTTGCTGGATATTGATCCGGTAGGTTTCTGAAATAAAGACCATCCCGGGAACGGTTTTATATGACCACGCCGAACCATCTAAGTCTGTGAGGTTTCGCCGCCTCTTAAGACCTACCATGGGCATATTCTAAGCCCCTTAAGACGGGATATACATGTCTTCTACTTCTTCGTAGCAATCCTCTTATACTATCATTCACAAATTGTCATCAATATTCTCTAACGGGTGTACGAGGAAACTTGCTGTTTAACCAGTGGTGGACCATAAAGATATGGGTGTTAGAGACGTTGGTCCCACATTGCAATTGAAAAGATGGTTGGTATCATGTATAAGTAAGAGTTTAACCTATTACAGTATCCCGGCCGAAGTTGTGACAATGTTATGCGTGTCTCCCTGGGAAGATTGCTTTCTACTACTGCCAGAAAATTCTGTTCGGTCATAGCTGTTATTTTGCATTCGTTTGACAAAAGAAAGTGTTCATTGTGGGGCTGCCGATGCCATTGATTGCCAGCTGTTTGTTATTTTTTCCTTATCTGCTATTTGCTTATCAATCTCAAACTTATTATTTTACTTTGAGGTTTTGTGGTGAACAGTTTATGTGTATATTCTTTTGTTTGCTTGCATTTATCAAATATATTATACATCATGGGTTCACTGTATATACATTTATTTTGTTGCGCCTTGGTTCCTCAAACATCTTTGTTGTGGTTTGTGCCGATAAGTGACACAATTAGGCCACGTGAAAATTTCAATTTTAGTATTTTCCCTTTTCAGACTAAATGAGAATCCTTTTAACTATCTCCGGTTAGTGCCGACCGGTAGTTTATTTGACAGAAATCGTTCGGTCAGTGTTAACAGGACATTAAGATAAGACTCTGAGTCGTTTAAGTAAAAAAAATTGTTTTTTTTTTAATCTATTTATTTTAAAAGCCGGCCACTTAAATAGAAACAAAAATCGTGGATTGTTGTTTTTGTTCCTGTTGGAAAATACTACGGGAGCTCTAGAGGAGTGTTGCGGACAAGATCAATCCTTTGTTTGATACGAATCGGGTTCCGTCCGGTACTAACACCTCGTTCTAACACTCGAACCTTCAAAAGCTTTGGATTTAGTCGTCACTTATGGCAAGCATGCCTTACCGCCGAAATATTATATGCTTTAACTAGCTGGAAACGGTCTATCACTTATTCTTCCTAAAAGTACCCTCAACAGCTATGCATGTTGTTCTAAGAGGCCATGCCATGTTACTTCATCTACAATAGGACATCGAAACTACTTCCAACTACGCAGCGGCATATAGATGCACCTTATCCAAAAAAAATCTGCCTGGTCGCACTTAGCATCGCAAACTCTCAACCACACCTGTACGTGTAGCAAACGAAATCAAAATAACAGCTAGAATTTTTATAAATCTTCGTCAACTTAACTATTCTTTTTATATATTCGATAATTTAGAAAAAAACGTCTCTGAATTTTATAATTTAAGCTTTACAACCCAATCTCAAAAATGGTTTCGAAAAAGTTCAGTAAAACGAAAAAAAAAAATTAAACTTTTTATTTAGAGTTTTCTGAATATTTTTGAGGATACAGTTTTGTGGCCCAATCAAGAAAATATGAAACTCCCTTCGGAAAAAAATTTTCAAAAATCAATACGAATTTTAAGGGACCTATAACTTCTACTTTGCTAGACTAAAATTGATTGGCTACAAAGATACATACTCAACAAGTAAGGCAGGCTAAGTTCGGGTGTAACCAAACATTGCATACTCAGATGCCAAATTACAGCTTGCAAAACTTTTAAACTACCCTCTTTTAAAATTTTTACTAATTTTCTATTCTGCGTCATAAGGTCAAACCACCTACTAAGTTGCATCGCTTTATCCGTCTTTAGTAACAAACTATCGCACTTTTTCGATTTTTCGAAATTTTCGATATCGAAAAAGTGGGCGTGGTTATAGTCCGATTTCGTTGATTTTAAATAGCGATCTGAGATGAGTGCCCAGGAACTTACATACCAAACTTCATTACGATACCTCAAAATTTACTCAAGTTATCGTGTTTACGGACATACGGACGGACCGACGGATATGGCTAAATGAATAAAATGAAACTCTGTGAGCTCTGCTGAGCTGAGTATAAAAATAATGGTTCGTCGGTGGTGGCATCCAACGGCACATCAGTCAGAGGCCGTGAATTTACAATATTTCTGCTTCGCATGTATGATGGTAAATATTATGCTTATGGAGGCTGCTCTCGTTATATAAGGCATGTCCCTTAGCTCCTTAACGCTTCCCACCAATCTCTCCCTACAACCACCAGCATGTGGATGTAATGGACAGTTAAAGACCCGCTCTATACTTTTGTTCGCAAGCGCATCAGTAGCGCGTTACTGTAGCCTTTCATTGTTATAGTAAACAATTTAAAGCTCTAAATAAAAAGTTCGAAATTTGGTAAATATTTGGCGGCCACCGTGGTGTGATGGTAGAGTGCTCCGCCTACCACACCGTATGCCCTGGGTTCGCACCCCGGGCAAAGCAACATCAAAATTTTAGAAATAAGGTTTTTCAATTAGAAGAAAATTTTTCTAAGCGGGGTCGCCGCTCGGCAGTGTTTGGCAAGTGCTCCGAATGTATTTCTGCCATGAAAAGCTCTCAGTGAAAACTCATCTGCCTTGCAGACGCCGTTCGGAGTCGGCATAAAACATGTACGTCCCGTCCGGCCAATTTGTAGGGAAAATCAAGAGGAGCACGACGCAAATTGGAAGAGAAGCTCGGCCTTAGATCTCTTCGGAGGCTATCGCGCCTTACATTTATTTATTTTTTTGTCTTTTTTAGAAATTTTTCCAAAAAGGTTTTTGAAATTGGTTTGCGTAGTTTCAGCCATGATACAAAAAATGGAGATAGTTCCATTTAGTTTGACGTTAGCCACTTGACTTTTGCGGGGACAATGACAATTTCACCAAAAACAAGCTACCAGATTGAAAAATGTTACGAATTTTTCTAATTTTGGTGGATTTCATATTAACGAATACGACTAAATTACTTTCATGGTTATTTTAAATAAAAAAGAAAAAAAAAAAAAAAAATGAGCTCCATGCCTTGGAAATATTTTAATACCAAACATCAGCCTAGAAAAGAAGGTTTTTAATAAGTTTTTCGAGCTCCCGAAAATTCTTTTGCTGGAAGAAACATGGATCGAAGTATGCAAAGCAAGGGAATATAGCCTTTTTAAGTGTCCTTACGTTTGCTCAGAACATTTTGATAAAACATACATGTTTGTCAATTGCTTGCTCAAGGGAGGTCCTTATAAACCGACACAGCAATTTCTTGATAAATTGGCTACAAGTCCTCATTTTTTATTTTTTTTATTTATCGTATAATTCCAGCGTTGCGCTTTAGGAGGGAATTGTTAACTATTTTTTAGGGAGAACATTGCCCTGTAGCTCTGCAGGTTAGCCATTAGTTATGAGAGTGGTTTTGCCGTTGTACCAGAGGTCACCTTGGGGCAGCCCTTTTGGCATTGACATAGATGTGCAGACATTGGAGGTACACTTTTTCTCAACATGCCTTGAGAAATATCCACTGTGGGGGCATGATAATAGGGCCATGCTAGAACAACAGGATTTTTTGTGAATTTTTTTCTGTCTAGGGGTCAAGCTGCCATAAAGATATGAGTCATTACCCAATGTATGAGTCATTATCCACTATTTTTCAATAAAATTGCATGTTTTACTGTATTCTCAATCGATATATATGCACATAAATCGTGCTAAAGCATATTATTATTGTCTCGTAAAGGAAATTTCCATCTCGAAAAACCACAATTTCGCCTTAAACAGTAATGGTACGGCAACGCTTCTGGCAAAACAACAAATACTATGAAACTTCAAAAATCCCCAAATACATCAACAAATTGTGAGTGGAACTACCTTCTTTTTTAAACGGTTTTATTTAGCTTGAGTTGACAGGCAGGCCGCATGCACGGCCGTTGTGAACGAATCTTGTAATTGAAATTTAAATAACTTCCCGATAAGCTGCAAGCTTGAAACTTGGAATATAGTTCAGAACCCGATGACACTGCAATAATAAGAAAAAAATCGCCGATAGGTGGCGCAAGGATCGAGATATTCGCAAAATTCGCATTTGTGGTCCGATTTGGCTCATATATGGAACACATAATACATGCAAGAATAGAAATCGAACTGTGAAAAATAATCGCCGCTACGTGGCGCATGGATCGAGGTATTCACAAAAATCGTATTTGTGGTCCGATTTGACTTGGTCCATATTTGGCACAAATAATACATACATGAATAGAAAGCTTCCTATGATGCCCGATTTGGCTCATATTTGGAACAAATATTGCATACAGTCCAGTAGAAGTCACATCAAAATATTTTGGAGTTGGAGGAGGGACAAGCATACGTGGCGCAGAGTCGAGTAAAGTCTTTGGAAGGATTATGTATTGAGGACTTAGGTTGTAACAAATTGTCAGGAAAGAGTCCTTGTAATAATGAGTCACTAAATGAACTAAATAGAATAAGAAATAATAGGCAATTAAATAAAGACTAAAAACTTGAAAATAAAATAATTAAAAAAAAAATTTGTAAGTTAAACGGTTTTATTGAAAATAATACTTACATGAACTAATAATAATACGAAAAGCTAGAAAATGATTAGGTAGGTCCTAGGTACTAGTCATCACACTCCTTATCAATCTAGGGCGTTGATCAGACAATTAAATAAAAGCGTTGTACGCGTCATATTTCTATTGATAATCATAAGTAAAACCAACTGAACCTTATCAGGTTATGCTGCGCCTCACATTTTTAGAAATTTCACGCGCCCAACGCTTTTATTTAATTGTCTGATCAACGCCCTAGATTGATAAGGAGTGTGATGACTAGTACCTAGGACCTACCTAATTATTTTCTAGCTTTTCGTATTATTATTATTTCATGTAAGTATTGTTTTCAATAAAACCGTTCAACTTAAAATTTTTTTTTAAATTATTTTATAGTATCATGGTTTCAGCTACAAAATTCATAGCTGTTTTTTCTTAAACCGTCGAAAATAAAAAAAAAAGAATTTAATTGACGAAATTTTATATAAATTACCAGTGCTATTTTCGTGTACGCAGCTGTATGTACGGAAGTTATTACCTAGTTAAAAGTTATATCACTTAATGCTTCCCCAATTTGTAAAATTTTATTCTCGCACTACTTATCTACTTATACACTTTATATTTACGTAATTTTTTCTTGAAAAATAAGTACTTAATGGAAAAAAGGAAATCGTAAAAGCTTTTATATTTATATTTTCACATTAAATAATTAACATTATTGATAAGTATTAAGCGCTGATTAGCACTAAATACATATCTATGCTAAAAAGATTCTAAAATAAATTTGTTGAATATATCGCAAGTGACTCCGTATAGGTAACGGAAGAACTCACATGCTTGTACTGATTTCCGCTTTCTTATCAACACTGAACTTGTCGAGGTTTTCGATGTTTGCATGTACAATGCTTTTTTTAATAAAGCAAGTATTCGTAAATATGTTTGCGGAAGAGGCAATTGGTATGGAAATTTCCAAAACGCTTTTGGAAAAATTCGAGAAAATTTTACGCAAATTTCTGCTTCTTATTTAGAGTTTATAAATTGGGCAATTCACAAGAGTGTCGTATTCGTATAAAGCTCTAAGATTTGATTTGTTTCCATAGTTTCCAATATAAAATTTTATTAAAGCATAGCACACAGCGGCGAATAGGAGACCTTGTAAATTGCCTAAATGTTTTTTGAGTATGCAGTTTAGTAGTCCACCCAATTTTAGTCTAACAAGGGCCAGTTACTGGTCTCAAAATTCGTTGTGACTTTCGACAATTTTTATCCGAAGGGTATGTTATTTTTTCTTCAATATGTAGTGCATATAGCTTGATTTTTTTATATAAAAGAAAATCTGAAATACCCTTCAGAAAAAAATTGTCAAAAATAAATGCGAGTCATTAGAGATCTTTAACTTGTACTTTTCTAGCCTAAAATTAATTGGGCTACAAAACTGGACACTTAAAAAAATTCATAAAACTCTAAAAAAAAATGTTCGAAATTTTCGTAAATTTTTTTTGATTTGTCGAGTTCTTTGGAAAACATTTTTAAGATTGGTTTAAATAGTTTCAGCCATGATAAAACTATAAGAAGGTAAAACATTCTCTTTTCGACATAATGGTTTTTTGTTATCAAATTGTGATACTTTATTACCGGGGACGATTGCTAAATCACGACCAAAACCGTCGGGGGAGGCATTAATAGACGCGTTTTGGCCACGGTCTCAATAATCCGAACACCATTTCGCCTTTGGATTATCGATACCAGGACAAAACGCGTCTTTTCATACCTCTTTCCACGTTTTTGAACGTCATTATTATTGCAGTCGACCACGGTTTCAAACCGTTTTTAGCGAAGAATTTTTGAACGGGTAGAAAACCCGTGTTTGTATTCTTAATGCTGAAATAACTACGCGTCTCATATAGGTGCACTTTACATTTTCATACTAAATTCGTTCAAAAAAATTTACCAGCACAGCAATCCATATCTGATATTCCACTCCTTTTTTTGTTTCCCTGAGTCGCTTTCGACGACAGCAACCCCGGTAATTTCGACACTTCGTTCAGTGTCAAACTTATGTTCCACGCAGATTCCACTGTGTTCCACGCTAGTTTGACACTGACCGAAGAGTCAAACGGCAGTGTACAATGTTAAAATCGTTTTTTGTGCTTCGCGAAAACTGACATCTATTGGGAGCAACAAAAAGATCAAGTCCAGGAGTATGTTAGTTTGTGGAGGCTGAATTAACCAACTGTACGGCCAAATCTAGCTACCGTAGTATAGAGGTAGTGTGCTGGCCCTTCCATCAAAAATGGGATCGATTCTCTAAATGGGAAGGAAAGTTTGGCCTTGATCTCCTAGGAGATAGAAATTTCTAAGAAATCTCCCAGAAGAGGATCATTGCGTGATTCGGGAAACTAAAATCAAATACGAGAACTGCAAAGTCAGGACCCTTATGATTCATTGCTCACCGAAAAAACTTCTTTCTAACCGTTAAAAATTCTGTTCTGCAAACAATTTTTAATAAAAAAATATATTACTGTTTTTTCTGTTTTTTATTATGAAAACAAAACCAAAATAAAAAATAAAAGTGTGAGAACAGTGAGAGTTTTGAAATTTTTTCAAACGTCATTTGCCTCTCACTGGTTTTACCCCATGGTGGAATCACCGTTTTACCCATGATACAAATAAAATAATTAAACAATTTTTTTAAGTTAAACGGTTTTATTGAAAACAATACTTACATAAAGTATTAATAATACTAAAAGCTAGAAAATAATTAGGAAGGTCCTAGGTACTAGTCATCACACTCCTCATCAATCTAGAGCGTTGATCAGACAACTAAATAAAAGCGTTGGGCGCGTGAAATTGATCCGGCTGGTCCCGAAAAATATTTAATGGGACACCTAAATATATCCGCTCACCAAAATGTAGCAACTGGTTTCCGTTCAAATAAACAGACGGGCACGGCTAAATCAAAAAATTGGTGGTTCTATATTTTCTCCTTTAAGGACTTACAATTTGGCAAACTTAATATAACATTTCATTTTAATGAAAGGTATAAATAACTGTATTTTTTTACATCTATAGACGTTTACGGTTTATATACGGATAGAAATTTAACATGCAAATGAAACAGCAACGTTGTGATCCTGATATTTATCTGGTTCAATTTCTGATCTGTATATCAGTTCTGTTCGTTTCGTTTCCTATTCAGTAACTGTGAGTTTTAAAATGTACACTTGTTCTTCATACAATTTGTATGAAAGAAAAATGTACATTTCAAAACTCATAGTTACTGAATAGGGCCCCTGTAGTAGATTTGACACCTAACCATTTTTGAGTTGGTAGCACTCATGGCTCAACTGTACGGTTGGCTCATCTCTACAGCAACAACATACCTTTGTTCAGATTGTCAAAATCAGCGTGCTGGTGTTAAACGAATGGAAACATAAAACTTAGCAGCTTTTGTGTGTAGTAAGAAAATGTTTTCAATGTGTTGGTTTCATTTTGAGTTCGTTATCTCCTTCTGACAACCCCTACTCCAGTGAAATAAAAAAAAAAAAATTTGGTTTACTTGCGAAACAATTTAAATGTTAATAATTCTATCAGTACGTTCAATTTTTGTGTACGTTTCTTCTTCTTATTTTCAACAAAACAGATGTTTTATATTAGTGCTACCAACTCTCATTAAGTTGATCCAGATCGCTCCAATGAGATTTGATCGTGAGCCAGAGCTCGATAACTCAATGGAACGCTTCTTTTAGCTACTCCTCTGAAATTGCTGCGCATAAAATTAGTACTACTAAATTTCAATACGAATCATACTCAGATGCAACTGAAATATGTGTCTATGTTTCACCTCTACACTAATTCTATATATCACCTCTACAAATGGTGTGTGTCCCCTATTCATTCCAACCGATTCAGCTATATGTTATACACTATGGTCACCAGAGGTTTGTGCCTGCCCTTTACAATATGTCCTGTAGGTAGTTGCCACCAGATGGGTCTCCCTAAGCATTATCTAAGTGAGGATAAGTGTTTTTTACGCTGAAACGTTAACGTATATACGTGTAAAAACAAAACACGGCTAATAATGCCATTGCTTTTTTCGGTTTAGCTGCTGTACTACCTACTGTGAATTTAATTGACCTTATGTGCCCACACAATTTAGAGTAATTGAATACGCTGATCACAATTAAATTTGTGATTTTACCTGTAAATAAATATTGCGAAAACTTTCAATCGCTAAGATATTGGCAATTTGTCAATCAATAAGACCATACGAACAATATGTACAGCAGCAAACCCAAAAATAGCAGTGACAATTTTCAAAAAATTGTTTCAATTGAATTATTCTTTTTTATTTTCGGTATTTTAAGAAAAAACTTCATTAAATTTTGTAACTGAAGCTATGCCAATCGATGTCAAAAACGTTTTGATAAAACCACTTTCAGTATGGCGGTGATAAAAAACGTTGAAGAACGAGTTGCTAACGTCATGAGAAAGGTTTTGTGTCTTGGATTACCGCTATATTACATTACAGTGAACTTCACAGTTTTCTTAGTTGCCACATTATTACTTTTACATTGCAAGGTTTTTGACAACGTACTCTACCGCTATGTACCGGCCGCTACATAACAGCACCGCTTTCGAGGAAACCAAACACGGCTGCCACTTTGGTCCATTTGGACCAAAAATTTTCCCTTCCAACCCCGTTTAGTCCGCTTGTCCTTTTTTGTCGATTTTGGCCCTTTTAAGACAAGTACCTACACGATTTTGATATTTTTCCCAAAACTTGCCTGATTAATCAGTTTCTTAATTGCACTCAATTTCCATTAACCCACATATAATCTTCCATTCTTTCAAGCAGAAACAGAACAGAACATAAAAAATATTAAATTAATATTCTATGGCTACAAAGTGGAACATTTTAAGACCATTGAACTTTAACCTCCGGCCTGATAGGCAGCATCCCTACTACTAACAATTTAAAAAAAAGTTAACTCCTAGAAAAGGAAAGAGAAGAAATATCTGCTTTATTTCATTTATGATTAGCTAAGTTAAATAGTTCGGCGGCGCCATAGCGCAAATTGTTTCAACTTCATCTTCTTAAAACCAAACCACGCTGCAAATTGGAGATGATTTCGCTCAACGAAGCAAAAAACGGTCCTCGAAGTTTGGTCGATGAAAGTCTAAAAAGTGTAATACATTGAACAATGTAAAACTGGTTTTATAATTATTGTATGTTCTTTATTTGTAATATATATGTATATATTAGAGCAGGTCAAATTGTAAAAATGATTTTAAAAAATAACATAACATTACTTTTATTTTGAAAAATACGTTAAAATGGTCAATTCTAAGTAAAAAAAAATAATAATTATTTAAATAAATTACATTAAAATTATAAAAATTGTGTTTTTTGCTTATTACTTGAAAATATAGGTTTATTTTCGAAAATTTGTTTCTACTAAAACGAATTCGAAAAAAGAAAAACTGTCTGAATGAAAGTTGTTGGAAATGTTCAGAACTTGTTTTAGCTGTAAAGAAAAAAAATTTCCATAAGAAATTTGTTAAAAATGATAATATAGTAGTTAAAAGATAATTTTAGGCTAATGTCTCATAAATTAAGCCTCATATCTCTACTAAAATTCAAAAACACTATAGATATTAATACAGATTCTGAAATGTACGTAAAATACCTTTAAAGTAAGTCCAATATATTTTTGCTATAATTCAATCAGAAGGCAAAATATCTATTTTGCAAAAGTCGGGGACCTTAAATCTGACATACAGCTATGGTGTATTCAACATTTTTTCTTAGAATCATCTGTAGATTACGTTTTTGCTATACTCCAAATGAACACATGGTGTGGTAACCGTGAAACCAAGCCTTTAGTAACATTAGCAATCATCCGATGGCAAAGATCCTGACCCAGATAAATAAATTTGCATGTAAATGCGACAACAACGATTTGAGCCAGATAAATCCAGATAGAAGTCTGGTTCAATTTGAGAGCCAGATAATTTGTTAATTACTTGTACTTAGTTTAGCAACGCTGCCTTTAATAAACCTACTTTTTCAAAAATAGATGGCACTGCTTAGCCTTTCGCCGTATGAGTTAAATGAAAAACAGCGGCGACATCTGCCTATCACATTTCACGTGTGCGAAAATTTCACGACATCTGCTTCTCAAGTCTCTCAATGATCCAGAGCTTTCCCGTGAGAATTAAGCGTGAGCCGGAGCTGTAAAACTCACTCAATAGTGAACAGCAGAAGCATGCAAATCGAACGTAAGAGATGGCCTTAAGGACTGCTTAACTCGCTTAATTAATGGGCTTTTCACGTAGGCGTGCTTATGTGGTTACATATTTTTACATTATTACAAAAACAAAATACTAGACCGAAATAATTTTTAAACATAAAAATTGATAATCATATTGACGTGAATAGACCAAATGTCACTTCTAGTGTGCGGCAAAGCAAAATGGCTAGCCCTATTTTGTTTGATCTATTGCAGCTACTCATTGTTTGCCGATGTCGTTATACCAGTTCCACACAGAGGGTTAGCGAAATCATTTGTCATGTTTTCTACATTAAAGATTAAGATTTATAAGTTCGAAAATAAAAGTTAAATCCGGACTTCTATTTTTGAAGGGCAAATGGCTATGGAACGACTCACCCAAATGAAACGAACTTTTTACCAAAATATTCTTCTAATGCCTAAATTTGAAACCTATATGGTCATTTGAATGTTTTTGTTACTAATACCAGCAATTTATGATAAAAAAACTAAAACCAACTCTCATAGTACTGTACTTATACTTATCCATAGTAAATCTCTAGCTGTTTTTTCGCCATAAAGTTTGATCCAATTGAGATTTTACCTTGAAATTGTATATACCACTTTCTGTTGAAACAAGAAGGGTTCTGTGTGAAAAAAAATTCGTTTCATTTGGATGAGCCGTTCCATAGTTATAGGGTCGGACTTTTATTCTAACCTTAAAAAATAAAAGTCCGGCTTTGGCTTTGGAGCAAGGCGAATCCATACCAGGTGGTGGAAAAGCGAATTCAACCAATTCGCCGTGCAGAAGAATGTAAACCAAGCGAATCCTTACAAGGTGATGGCAAAGCAAATTCAACTAATTCGCCGTGCAGTAGAATGTCAAGTCAAAAGAAAAATTTCCTTGATTTCGATTAACTGACATATTGGAGTACAAGGCGTTGTATGGAAAATAATCGAGAAGAAGCAATAAGCTGTTCGGATAACAAAACCTGGTAATGAATTCGCCTTGCTTTGTTGTAGGCATGTTGTGCTGTAATGAATAATTACACTGCGGAACAAATTCAGGTTAGCAAAAGTTAGGTCGATTCTGAGAGTGAGGGATGAAAATAGAGGCTAAACTGGAAGACCCTTATCGCGGCGTTTGTTTATGTTAGTTCGAATTTTTTTTTATCGACCTTCGAAAACCATACAAACAATATGCTGAAAATCGGCATTTGACTGCAAAGTTCGAAGGTCGATTAAAAAAAATTCGAACTAACATAAACAAACGCCGCGATACGGGTCTTCCAGTTTAGCCTCCATTTTCACCCCTCACTCTCAGAATCGACCTAACTTTTGCTAACCTGAATTTGTTCCACAGTGTTATTCAACCTCTCTGAAGTTGGCAATACAACTTTTACGTGGAAAAAAATTAACTTTTGGGCAAATTGCCGTGAATTTGCCGTAGTTTATCCGTGAAACAAGTGTGAAGTTAGCGTGCCACCCACAGAAAACCACCTTAGAGACCAGTTAGAAAAATAATTCTTTTTTAATAAATTCGAAAAAAAAAACTATTTTGTTTATGGTGCATTATGAAATATGCCAGTTATCTACGGCAAAATCCATGTCTAAGAATTATCTTTGTAAATGGTCTCTAACGTGGTTTTCGAAACGTGGCACGCTAACTTCACTTGAAGTTGGCGGTGCACCATAAAAAAATTATTTTTTCGAACTTACCTCAATTTACAGCAAATTCGTGTCCAAGAATTATTTTCGTAACTGGTTTCTAAAGTGGTTTTCGGAAGGTGACACGCTAACTTCACATGAAGTTGGTTTTCGCCGCTTTCGGTATGAGGACTACTCGAGCCATTCTCCGAGATTGTGGGACGTGGTTCTGTTTTCTACCCCATTCTATAATCGTTCCACGTGTCATCTGCAGCATAGCAGGGAATAACCCATCTGGATCCGACGATTTGAACTTGGCAAAAGTGTGTATTGCCCATTAAATTTTGGTATGCGTTACCAATACTGGTACCTCCCGCTTCCTATTAAGAGTGTAGACGATGTAACAAACACATCATCCCCTGATGTGAAGTGTGTGTTAAATAGTGCCTCAAGGAACTCTTAACCACCGTATGACTATTCCTCGTCGTTCCTTTTTATCAGTCCCTGGACTAAATCTCATTAAGATAGGTTTTTACTTAGTCTCGCCGTTTCGCTGGAGCATTTTATATTCGCACAGAAAATGTTTCCATGAAACCCTCTCCTAACTGTTCATTTCACGTTTATAGATCCTCAACAGATCTCTATAATCCAGCACTCCTCGCTTTCCGCAAGTTTTGCCTGCTTAAAAATTTCGTTTACCTGTCTCTAAGCATACTCAACTCAACCTACGAACTATAAATACAAGACAAACGACAACAACAGATCAGAACGAAAATCGACACTGATGATGGCAAAATGCCGAAACCGGTTTGTCTCGAAACCAAATTTGACAAGGGATGACGGAAAATCGTTGCAATATACATCATTTATGCACCCTGTCGGGAAAATCAACAAAACAAAATACATAAGTCAATACTCCACTTACTCCACATGGGAGTGGCTTTGCGTTCCCCTTGAATCTTCTTAGAGGACAAGCTCTGTTGCACGCAGTTGTTAGCATCTTGTATAAGAAGTTGTTGTTACCCTTTTATGGTGATGCTAAAGCTGATATATGCATGGTCTTAGAATGATGGCCTGCTATGAAAAATTAAATGAGAATATCGTCACCGATAGTGTATGACGAAAAATGTAAACAATTTTGTTTTTCGCCCACTCAGTTGTTTTACGAAATATTCCGAGCAAAACAACAATAGTTACTTAATTAAAACAAATGAAACAACAAAGAAAATTGATAATATTTATTTCACAGTTTTTTTTTTTAAATAAATGCCTTATACTTCTTATACTTAAACGTTTTCATGAAATGCAAATCATAGTTCACTTCAACGTCAATTAGAATTTATATATATATATATATATATATATATATATATATATATATATATATATGGGGTATTCCATCCCATTTCGACCAATTTTGAACCCGACCCCTTTAGAATTGGCTGAAAGTTTTTCTTCTTTTTCTAGCTTACGAAAGACGTTTTTCAGACTTTTTTCAAATTTTTTCATCCAACTCAAAAAAAGTTATGAATTTTTAAAAAACACCGTTTTTGTTTTCAAAATGCTATAACTTTTCCAAAAATTAACCGGTTGGGATCTTTTTTTTTTAAAAAAATTTGTTTTTAAATGTACTTTTCGGAAAAAATACAAACAAATTTTTAAAGTTTTTTTTTTGTAATTTTTCAGTTTTTCGAGATTTTTCGAATTTCGCCATTTTTTTTTCTCATAAAAAACTTCAATCAATTCTGCAATCATCCCCACTAATCCCGGAGTGGGCCGATTATTTTTTTTTATTTAATTGAAAAAAAAAAAACTTTAAAAATTTTTTTGTATTTTTTCCGAAAAGCACATTTAAAAACAAATTTAAAAAAAAGATCCCAAACGGTAAATTTTTGAAAAAATTATAGCATTTTGAAAAAAACACTGTTTTCCAACTCAAATTAAGTTATGAATTTAAAAAAAAACGGTGTTTTTTTCAAAATGCTATAACTTTTTCAAACATTTATGGTGAACCCCCAGGGGGGTTCCAGGGGGTGTGCCACTGGTATCGGTGGGTCAGGCCTCCAAAGTTAGTGGGGGTCGGTCATACATTTGGACTCGATTGGAGCACTCTAAATGGGTCAAAGTGGGATTTTTCAAAATTTGCCCCTACCCAAAAGTTCGACCCAAATTGGGAGGGGGACATCAGAATTCGTTTTAGAGGTATGGTTCCTTCGGCAAAGTTTCTTATTTTGATCCCTAGAATACGATTTTCACAGAGCAATGGGCGATTTTTTTTGCCTCCCCACACCCGCCCTAATATATATATATATATATATATATATGTAAATAATAATCATCTATTACTTATGCTACATGCGATTATATAAATGAAAATAAATCTTCGATATACTTACTGGCAACAATACGAACTATTTTTTGCATCTCAGTTCATATTGAATTTGAAAAGACGGAAATCAAGAACCAAACAAACCAAGAAACAACCCGCCCGACTGCTACTCTAGCCAAGTTTTGCACTTGCCAGCGGCGCACAGTGGGATGAATCGATTAGTCTCTCAATGAGGGGTTGATAAGCGCAATTCATAGCTTCCGCAACCCAATTGTCAACCTAACCTGCACAGGGGAAATGCTCTTAGAAATATGAATGTATCGTACAAGTATTTAGCAGGCAAGGCTCTGGAGACCAAGTCCTTCATGTACCTAGGGGCGGGCGGCCTAGAAGGTTCAGTGTGATCATATTAAGTCGCTACTACCTTAATGGTGCTTGTTACCGAAACATACCGGATCTATATCCGGCAAAGGACCATCAACACCGATAACACTGCCCAAAACCTTCGGCGAGTGTCTTTATCGCTACAGCAACTACAACAACAATCGATTGATACATTTTATATGTTTTGCCTAGGATTCTGATTGGATGAATGTAAGTTATTATACATCAGAGGTCGGCATTCTGCCAATATGGAAACAATTCATTGCGTAAATGTAGCACGAAATGAAATGTGAGACTAAGGATCGAGCGAGACCATAGTTTATTCGTGAGAGCATGTATGGCGACGGTCATTCTCGCTTGGTGATTTGCTACCTGCTGATACACCATCAGTAAAAGGAAGGAATAACAAGTAGAAACTGCTCCCCAGCGAGGGGGGGATTTTCTTTGAATGAAATTAGTGAAATTGCAAGGCTATACCATTTCGATTCCGGAGAAATAGCTTATGGGAGAAATTACGCTGTATTTTTTTTTTTTGCGTGCAAACTGGATCGCAGAAAGAGAAAGGATATGATCATTATATGCCAAGAACCTTTAAAAGGTTAAAAGCCAATTGAATAAGTAAGTAAAAGATAGAGGACTGGACGATGTAGTGCATAAGCCTGCCCAGGACTGTGACGATATTTGGAGTACGGTTTGAAGTAGTGGTGGATAATAAATTAATCCCAACGATACCAAGCGTCGCAGTAGAGATCCCTTATGGGCTGAAGTCGGAGGATGTCCTGCTACTGTTCTAGTGCCAGAAATTTAATAAACCGATGCGGGACTGGAAGCTACTTCAGGAATCTCGACCCACGGCGGAGGTTTTGAAGGGGTTAAACCGATCAATGATGATTCGAGTCTTGCAGACAAACATTGTACAGTCAATAAATTTCTCTTGCCGCATGATGAATTACGTACTTGCGTTCTTAGTGTTGATTCCTTTATTTGGTTAGTTCCTTTTTAAGCTATGCTAGGCTGAACTGGTCGGTCAGTAAGGATCTCACATAGAATTAATGTGTCCTTAATCGATTGACTGGCGGCCGCGGTTGTATGATGGTAGCGTGCTCCGCCCACCACATCGAAGATTCTGAGTTCACGCCACGGAAAAAGCAATATAGAAATTTTAGAAACATGTTTTTTCAATTACAAGAACAATTTTCTATGCGCGGTCGCCGCTTGGCAGTGTTTGGCAAGCACTCCGAGTGTATTACTGCCATGAAAAGCTTCTCAGTGAAAACTCATCTGCCTTGCAGATGCCGCTCCGAGTCGGCATTAAACAAGTAGGTCCCGTCCCGCCCATTTGTAGAAAAAAGTAAAAGGAGCACGACGCAAATTGGAAAAGAAGCCCGGTCTAAAATCTCTACGGACGTTATACATTTATTTATTTTATTCGATCGACTTATATTTGAATGCTTTGTTGGAATATTTGCAGTGCTCGCTCCCATGTTAGAAACTTCCCATATTCTGTACTAGGTCATCTAAACTATTTTTTTAGGTGCTTGTCGTTTCCGTAGTTTTTTTATTCATACATGTTTGATGGACTCATTACCATGTCAATGTCTGGTAAAACCTGAGTAATTCTGGAACGTAGAACCAGAAGTGGTGGGGGGGGGGGGGGGGGGGGGGGCGGCGGAAGGGATGACAGGCTATAGCCATCATAATTTTTCATGTAAATGCAACAACAACTATTTGAGCCAGATAAATCCAAATAGAAGTCTGGTTCAATTTGTGAGCCACATAATTTGTTAATTGTCTTTAGTTTGGCAACGCTGCCTTTAATAAACCTACTTTTTCAAAAATAGATGTCGCTGCTTAGCCTTTCGCTGTATGAGTTAAATGAAAAACAGCTGCGACATCTGCCTATCACATTTCACGTGTGCGAAAATATCACGACATCTGCTTCTCAAGTCTCTCAATGATCCAGAGCATTCCCGTGAGAATTGAGCGTGAGCCGCAGCTGTAAAACTCACTGGATGACGGCAAATGTTATGAGCCTATACAATTTCGCCACATAAAAATGCATACGTTCTTTTGCTTCATAATTTACTTTTTGAATATTGGGATCCTAATTAAAAACACTATGTCGCCGATAATATTAATAGCAACAACAACAAGTAAGGAAGGTTAAGTTCGGGTGTAACCGAACATTACATACTCAGTTGAGAGCTATGGTGACAACATAAGGGAAAATAACCATGTAGGAAAATGAACCGAGGGAAACCCTGGAATGTGTTTGTATGACATGTGTATCAAATGAAAGGCATTAAAGAGTATTTTATGAGGGAGTGGGCCATAGTTCTATAGGTGGACGCCATTTAGGGATATAGCCATAAAGGTGGATCAGGTTGACTCTAGAATGCGTTTGTACGATATGGGTATCAAATGAAAGGTGTTAATGAGTATTTTAAAAGGGAGTAATCCTTAGTTCCATAGGTGGACGCCGTTTCGAGATATCGCCATAAAGGTGGACCAGGTGTGACCCTAGAATTTGTTTGTACGATATGGGTATCAAATTAAAGGTATTAATGAGGGTTTTAAAAGAGAGTGGTGGTAGTTGTATAAGTGGTCGCCTTTTTGAGATATAGCCATAAAGGTGGATCAGGTTGACTCTAGAATGCGTTTGTACGATATGGGTATCAAATGAAAGGTGTTAATGAGTATTTTAAAAGGGAGTAATCCTTAGTTCCATAGGTGGACGCCGTTTCGAGATATCGCCATAAAGGTGGACCAGGGGTGACCCTAGAATTTGTTTGTACGATATGGGTATCAAATTAAAGGTATTAATGAGTATTTTAAAAGGGAGTGATGCTTAGTTCCACAGGTGGACGCCGTTTCGAGATATCGCCATAAAGGTGGACCAGGTGTGACCCTAGAATTTGTTTGTACGATATGGGTATCAAATTAAAGGTATTAAGGAGGGTTTTAAAAGGGAGTGGTGGTAGTTGTATAGGTGGTCGCCTTTTCGAGATATCGCCATAAAGGTGGACCAGGGTGACTCTAGAATGCGTTTGTACGATATGGGTATCAAATGAAAGGTGTTAATGAGTATTTTAAAAGGAAGTAATCCTTAGTTCCACAGGTAGACGCCGTTTCGAGATATCGCCACAAAGGTGGACCAGGTGTGACCCTAGAATTTGTTTGTACAATATTGGTATCAAAAGAAAGGTGTTAATGAGTATTTTAAAAGGGAGTGATGCTTAGTTCCACAGGTGGACGCCGTTTCGAGATATCGCCATAAAGGTGGACCAGGTGTGACCCTAGAATTTGTTTGTACGATATGGGTATCAAATTAATGGTATTAATGAGGGTTTTAAAAGGGAGAGGTGGTAGTTGTATAGGTGGTCGCCTTTTCGAGATATCGCCATAAAGGTGGACCAGGGGTGACTCTAGAATGCGTTTGTACGATATGGGTATCAAATGAAAGGTGTTAATGAGTATTTTAAAAGGGAGTAATCCTTAGTTCCATAGGTGGACGCCGTTTCGAGATATCGCCATAAAGGTGGACCAGGTGTGACCCTAGAATTTGTTTGTACGATATGGGTATCAAATTAATGGTATTAATGAGGGTTTTAAAAGGGAGAGGTGGTAGTTGTATAGGTGGACGCCGTTTCAAAATATCGCCATAAAGGTGGACCAGGGGTGACTCTAGAATGCGTTTGTACGATATGGGTATCAAATGAAAGGTGTTAATGAGTATTTTAAAAGGGAGTAATCCTTAGTTCCATAGGTGGACGCCGTTTCGAGATACCGCCATAAAGGTGGACCAGGGGTGACCCTAGAATTTGTTTGTACAATATGGGTATCAAAAGAAAGGTGTTAATGAGTATTTTAAAAGGGAGTGGGCCTTAGTTATATAGGTGGACGCCGTTTCGAAATATCGCCATAAAGGTGGACCAGGGGTGACTCTAGAATGCGTTTGTACGATATGGGTATCAAACGAAAGATGTTAATGAGTATTTTAAAAGGGAGTAATCCTTAGTTCCATAGGTGGACGCCGTTTCGAGATATCGCCATAAAGGTGGATCAGGGGTGACCCTAGAATTTGTTTGTACAATATGGGTATCAAAAGAAAGGTGTTAATGAGTATTTTAAAAGGGAGTGGGCCTTAGTTATATAGGTGGACGCCGTTTCGAAATATCGCCATAAAGGTGGACCAGGGGTGACTCTAGAATGCGTTTGTACGATAAGGGTATCAAATGAAAGGTGTTAATGAGTATTTTAAAAGGGAGTAATCCTTAGTTCCATAGGTGGACGCCGTTTCGAGATACCGCCATAAAGGTGGACCAGGGGTGACCCTAGAATTTGTTTGTACAATATGGGTATCAAAAGAAAGGTGTTAATGAGTATTTTAAAAGGGAGTGGGCCTTAGTTCTATAGGTGGTCGCCTTTTCGAGATATCGCCATAAAGGTGGACCAGGGGTGACTCTAGAATGCGTTTGTACGATATGGGTATCAAATGAAAGGTGTTAATGAGTATTTTAAAAGGGAGTAATCCTTAGTTCCATAGGTGGACGCCGTTTCGAGATACCGCCATAAAGGTGGACCAGGGGTGACCCTAGAATTTGTTTGTACAATATGGGTATCAAAAGAAAGGTGTTAATGAGTATTTTAAAAGGGAGTAATCCTTAGTTCCATAGGTGGACGCCGTTTCGAGATATCGCCACAAAGGTGGACCAGGGGTGACCCTAGAATTTGTTTGTACAATATGGGCATCAAACGAATGGTGTTAATGAGTATTTTAAAAGGGAGTGGGCCTTAGTTCTATAGGTGGACGCCGTTTCGAAATATCGCCATAAAGGTGGACCAGGGGTGACTCTAGAATGTGTTTGTACGATATGGGTATCAAATTAAAGGTATTAATAAGGGTTTTAAAAGGGAGTGGTGGTTGTTGTATAGGTGGTCGCCTTTTCGAGATATCGCCATAAAGGTGGACCAGGGGTGACTCTAGAATGCCTTTGTACGATATTGGTATCAAATGAAAGGTGATAAAGAGTATTTTATGAGGGAGTGGGCCATAGTTCTATAGGTGGACGCCATTTAGGGATATAGCCATAAAGGTGGATCAGGGTTGACTCTAGAATGCGTTTGTACGATATGGGTATCAAATGAAAGGTGTTAATGAGTATTTTAAAAGGGAGTAATCCTTAGTTCTATAGGTGGACGCCGTTTCGAGATATCGCCATAAAGGTGGACCAGGGGTGACCCTAGAATTTGTTTGTACAATATGCGTATCAAAAGAAAGGTGTTAATGAGTATTTTAAAAGGGAGTGATGCTTAGTTCCAGAGGTGGACACCGTTTCGAGATATCGCCATAAAGGTGGACCAGGTGTGACCCTAGAATTTGTTTGTACGATATGGGTAACAAATTAATGGTATTAATGAGGGTTTTAAAAGGGAGAGGTGGTAGTTGTATAGGTGGTCGCCTTTTCGAGATATCGCCATAAAGGTGGACCAGGGGTGACTCTAGAATGCGTTTGTACGATATGGGTATCAAATGAAAGGTGTTAATGAGTATTTTAAAAGGGAGTAATCCTTAGTTCCATAGGTGGACGCCGTTTCGAGATACCGCCATAAAGGTGGACCAGGGGTGACCCTAGAATTTGTTTGTACAATATGGGTATCAAAAGAAAGGTGTTAATGGGTATTTTAAAAGGGAGTGGGCCTTAGTTCTATAGGTGGACGCCGTTTCAAAATATCGCCATAAAGGTGGACCAGGGGTGACTCTAGAATGTGTTTGTACGATATGGGTATCAAATTAAAGGTATTAATGAGGGTTTTAAAAGGGTGTGGTGGTTGTTGTATAGGTGGTCGCCTTTTCGAGATATCGCCATAAAGGTGGACCAGGGGTGACTCTAGAATGCCTTTGTACGATATGGGTATCAAATAAAAGGTGATAAAGAGTATTTTATGAGGGAGTGGGCCATAGTTCTATAGGTGGACGCCATTTAGGGATATAGCCATAAAGGTGGATCAGGGTTGACTCTAGAATGCGTTTGTACAATATGGGTATCAAAAGAAAGGTGTTAATGAGTATTTTAAAAGGGAGTGGGCCATAGTTCTATAGGTGGACGCCATTTAGGGATATAGCCATAAAGGTGGATCAGGGTTGACTCTAGAATGCGTTTGTACGATATGGGTATCAAAAGAAAGGTGTTAATGAGTATTTTAAACGGGAGTAATCCTTAGTTCCATAAGTGGACGCCGTTTCGAGATATCGCCATAAAGGTGGACCAGGGGTGACCCTAGAATTTGTTTGTACAATATGGGTATCAAAAGAAAGGTGTTAATGAGTATTTTAAAAGGGAGTGGGCCTTAGTTCTATAGGTGGACGCCGTTTCGAAATATCGCCATAAAGGTGGACCAGGGTGACTCTAGAATGTGTTTGTACGATATGGGTATCAAATTAAAGGTATTAATGAGAGTTTTAAAAGGGAGTGGTGGTAGTTGTATATGTGAAGGCGTTTTCCAGATCGCGACCAAAATGTGGACCAGGGTGACACAGAACATCATCTGTTGGATACCGCTAATTTATTTATATATGTAATACCTGCCAAGATTTTAAGGGTTTTTTATTTCGCCCTGCGGAACTTTTTCATTTTCTTCTACTTAATATGGTAGGTGTCACAACCATTTTATAAAGTTTTTTCTAAAGTTATATTTCGTGTCAATAAACCAATCCAATTACCTCACCATGTTTCATCCCTTTTTTCGTATTTGGTATAGAATTATGGCATTTTTTTCATTTTTCGTAATTTTCGATATCGAAAAAGTGGGCGTGGTCATTGTCGGATTTCGTTCATTTTTCATACCAAAATAAAGTGGCTTCAAGTAAGTACGTGAACTAAGTTCATTAAAGATATGTCGATTTTTGCTCAAGTTATCGTGTTAACGGCCATGCGGAAGGACAGACGAACGACTGTGTATAAAAACTGGGCGTGGCATAAACCGATTTCGCCCGTTTTCACAGAAAACAGTTAACATCATAAAATCTGTGCCCCTACCAAATTTCAAAAGGATTGGTTAATTTTTGTTCGACTTATGGCGTTAAAAGTATCCTAGACAAATTAAACGAAAAAGGGCGGAGCCACGCCCATTTTGAAATTTTCTTTTATTTTTGTATTTTGTTGCACCATGTCATTACTGGAGTTGAATGTTGACATAATTTACTTATATACTGTAAAGATATTAAATTTTTTGTTAAAATTTTACTTTAAAAAAATTTTTTTTTAAAGTGGGCGTGGTCCTTCTCCGATTTTGCTAATTTTTATTAGGCGTACATATAGTAATAGGAGTAACGTCCCTGCGAAATTTCATCATGATATCTTCAACGACTGACAAATTACAGCTTGTAAAAGTTTTAAATTACCTTCTTTTAAAAGTGGGCGGTGCCATGCCCATTGTCCAAAATTTTACTAATTTTCTATTCTGCGTCATAAATTCAACTCATCTACCAAGTTTCGTCGCTTTATCTGTCTTTGGTAATGAATTATCACACTTTTTCGGTTTTACGAAATTTTCGATATCGAAAAAGTGGGCGTGGTTATAGTCCGATATTGTTCATTTTAAATAGTGATCTGAGATGAGTGCTCAGGAACCTACATACCAATTTTCATCAAGTTACCTCAAAATTTACTCAAGTTATCGTGTTAACGGCCATGCGGAAGGACAGACGGACGACTGTGTATAAAAACTGGGCGTGGCATCAACCGATTTCGCCCGTTTTCACAGAAAACAGTTAACATCATAAAATCTATGCCCCTACCAAATTTCAAAAGGATTGGTTAATTTTTGTTCGACTTATGGCGTTAAAAGTATCCTAGAAAATTAAATGAAAAAGGGCGGAGCCACGCCCATTTTGAAATTTTTTTTTATTTTTGTATTTTGTTGCACCATGTCATTACTGGAGTTGAATGTTGACATAATTTACTTATATACTGTAAAGATATTAAATTTTTTGTTAAAATTTTACTTAAAAAAAAAATTTTTTTTTAAAAGTGGGCGTGGTCCTTCTCCGATTTTGCTAATTTTTATTAGGCGTACATATAGTAATAGGAGTAACGTCCCTGCCAAATTTCATCATGATATCTTCAACGACTGACAAATTACAGCTTGTAAAAGTTTTAAATTACCTTCTTTTAAAAGTGGGCGGTGCCATGCCCATTGTCCAAAATTTTACTAATTTTCTATTCTGCGTCATAAATTCAACTCATCTACCAAGTTTCGTCGCTTTATCTGTCCTTGGTAATGAATTATCGCACTTTTTCGGTTTTACGAAATTTTCGATATCGAAAAAGTGGGCGTGGTTATAGTCCGATATCGTTCATTTTAAATAGCGATCTGAGATGAGTGCTCAGGAACCTACGTACCAAATTTCATCAAGTTACCTCAAAATTTACTCAAGTTATCGTGTTAACGGACGGACGGACGGACGGACATGGCTCAATCAAATTTTTTTTCGATCCTGATTATTTTGATATATGGAAGTCTATATCTATCTCGATTCCTTTATATATGTACAACCAACCGTTATCCAATCAAACTTAATATACTCTGTGAGCTCTGCTCAACTGAGTATAAAAACCCCATAACCACCACCACCCACCTCCTTTTATTTTGAGAAATAAACAAAACAAAATTATATCTCTGCCACCTTTCTCAAAAACAATAACAAGTTTGTATGTATGAGTATGACGTTTGATATTTTTGTGTATACGAGATATAATCGCTATTGCTTTTATACCCATCTGTAGTAGTACAAATCGACTCCCAAGTTGAATATCACCCTTTCTCGACTGCCAGCGAGTGTAGGTTTTACGTTAGTACCTGCCGACGTCGGCCTAACCTCACGGATAAACCAAGTACACGAGTCAAAACAGGTTTGACCAACCCCCAAGGCTCGCTTACCTTGGTACCAATCGATAATGTGAGTGGACACAATATCACCTTGGTGGGGTTGGATGCCTATCTAACTCCTCTTCCATTCCGGTTGCAATGCTACTCCACATTCGAGCTAAACAGCTCTTCCGCATTCGGATATCAACCACAGCCACCACGATGCTCCCAAAAGGGGCCTACCTCAATTGAGCAGCAACGGAGCAAGCTCTGCGGGCTATCTGCTAACCGTGGTACTACTTTAGAGTCTTGGTCTGACTTTCGCAGCCGAAGCCACTTCCGGTTGAGTATCCACCTACTCCGGCCCGGCAGCCTAGGGGTGAGGTGTGGTTAGAACCCCCACACATTCACGGACACGCACACAATTAACCATCACGATCACCGATGGTGATCCACCGTCTCCTCCGGCTAAACACCTCCAAAGCATACCTATTGAGCAAGTCAATAGTTCGACTAGTGTAGAGCGCTCCACTTACATCCACCCTTTCCCCTTAAAAAGTAATTCTCCAACTGATAATATCCCTGATGTCCGAGTACTCCGGATACACCCACAACACATGCACCCAGTCCTCATGCAAAGCACCACATACACACCCCTCCGTTTCGCTCAAGCTCCTCCTATGCAAGAATGCATTACCATGACCGGTAGCAGAAGTCTGGCTTTCTGTTTCTAGTTACGAAAGCTAAGATCCCCATCTAAACGCAGGTACGGTATCAGGTATTTTGTAGGATATTAGGCATCATTTGGTGGCAAAGGTCCTGAACTAGATAAATAATTTTGCATGCAAATGCAATAACAACGATTTGAGCCAGATAAATCCAGATAGAAGTCTGGTCCAATTTGTGTGTCAGATAATTTGTTAAATTCTTGTCTTCAGTTTATCTGCACTACTTTCAATAAACATACTTTTTCAAAAGTAGATGATGGCGCTGCTTGGCCTTTAGACATATCTTATGTATTAAATGAAACACAACAGCGACATCTGCATATCACAACTTATGTGTCCAAAAATACCACGAACTCTGCTTCTCGTGTCTCCCAGTGATCCAGAGTATTTCTGTGAGAATTGAACGTGATACCGAGCTAGAAACCTCACTGGATGATGGCTATTATTACATACTAAATTTCGTAGCTGAGTATACACTTTATGTAAAGTTTCGACCGTTACTTCCGTTACCTTACTTTGTTCTTCCTATTTGCCTTGTTCATAAATACTCTCGCATTGTCTTAAACAACAAATGATGGATCTCTATGTATTTACAAGTTTTGCGCGGAGCCCTCTACACGTATATGTAAGGTATGTATGCATGTGTATGGTATATAAAATTCTTTGCGATTTCTCAACATCATACATCACCACCATTGACGTGTATTCAGTTCTCAGAGTTGCCAAGCATCTAACAACAGCACACTAATGCTGTGTAATTTTTAATCAAGACGAGATTTTCCATATTAGGATTGGTACTTTTTTCTAGCTGAGGGGGCTACAGTGACAGTAGTAAGTTTATTAATTTATCGCGGAGGGACTTTTATTTACAGATATTCCAGAAAATATGGGTCGGCGGACATCTAGTTAGTATGGATCAATCTGAAAGACATTAGACAGAGATCTGGTTAGTAAAGATCAGTATTTTAAAGACATTTCGTAGTACTTTTCAGTGTCAACCAGTGGCGGTCGAATTGTGCTTTTAAATAGATAACAGTTCCTTTTAATTAGATGTTTGAAAAATCTCGATGCAAATCCGAACCCTATCCAAAGCGGATCAGCTTTTTCCCCGCTTTTCCACCCCCTAGATCCATGAGGAACTTGGTGAGGCTGCCAATTGGGTTGGAGAAGCTATAAATTGCGCTGGCAACTCTTTTAAAGCGTCGCGCTACACAACCCCTTGCATAAATTTGGTATTTTAGTCGCCTCTTACGATAGGCATACCTGCCGCGGGTACATTCTAAGCCCCCTAGCCGCTGGGGGACAGTTTTTTGCCTTATTCAGAAGTGTAATACTTTTAGTGACAATGTGAAATGCTATCTATGCACATAAGTTAACGACTGACTTCTTAACTAAGTATGGTAGATGGCTTACTGGGCGGTTTCACCGTAGATTGGAAATCACATAACATTTAAGATTGCCTCTAGACACGTACCTTGTGCTGCTAGCATTACTTACATTACTTAATTGGCGCTTAACCGTTTAAACGGTTATGACCGTCCATTAAGGCGCGCCAGTTGTTTCTTCGTTGCGTTAACTTGCGTCAATCGCCCACACCAAGGAAATTTAAATCGTTTTCTACCCGGCCCTTCCAACGGAGTAGGGGCCGCCTTCTTCCTCTGCTTCCATAGGCGGGTTCCGAAAAAAATACATTCTTAGCCGAAGCATCATCTTTCATTCGCATAACATCGTATAGCCCGCGCAGCCGCTACGTTTTAATTCGCTGGACTATGTTTGTGTCTGCATAAAGATCGTACAGCTCATTATTAAATCTTCTTCGTTATTCGCTGTCGCCAATGCGTAGAGGTGCTTAAGTCATTCGAAGAACTTTTCTCGAACTCGAACACTCCCAGCCGCTCTGTCTGATGTTGTCATGGTCCATGCTTCGGCACCATATAGAAGGACGGGTAAGATTGCTCAATTCATCCTCATGTCCTGTGGTTGAGCTTCAAGCAAGGCTGAACATATGCCCTGCCAATTTCAAGACGCTGCTTGAGTTTTTGGCTCTCAAAACCATAATCGACCACGCTGTCCAGATACCGTGGCAGCTGGAAAAAGCAATGGGTTCACAATTAATCACTTCAGTTTCTCTTGCTGAATTTATTGGCCTTCCTGTCTACATTCTTGATACTTTTGAGGGCACCTCTATGCACCTACCATAACCTGCTTGCTTGTTCTTTAAATATTATTTTTTCATGGCGTAACCCACGGTTCTGTCCCTTTCGTTTACCAGGTTTTGTCTAATTGTAACAACACCTGCCCCCCTTTATACCGGTAACTCGTTATGGCTATAAACTAGTGCCCAGAAGGCTGAAGCACACTGCATATGCGCAGATAGCTATCGAAAAAGATTTGACTGTCCTCCAAGAGGCGGTGTTGTCTCAGTGGCCCACCAGTCCTAGAATCGACAGCAAGTGTTCGGCTGAATTCCAAATTTTTCCCCGTTTGTCCGTCTTTGTCCCCAATTTTTCCGTTTTCTTCAATATTAACATCCATTTACTTCTTCAATATTTGTTTATCCGATACACTTTTGGAAATGACATAATCGATTTGGTATATAGATAGCTTATTACACTCAAAACTTTTTACCTAGGTGTTGCCATTAAGGGTGCCTTTGAAAGTTTTCAACTTATTTGAAATTTTTCAAAAACTTAATGTGCTATGCCATTCTGGGAAAGGAAATGTGTTTTAAGTCGTATTTCAAAAATTATATTTGTAAGTGAGGTTGCCACCTGCTATTATTATATCAATTTGCGTATAAATATGGATACATTTGGATCAAAGTTTGTTTGTTTGTCGATAATACGCCATATTTTAATCTCTATTGTTTCGGTGTTCCTGCTTGGAATCCTTTACAAGGTTGCACAATAAGTATTCGTGCCGCATTTGAACACAGGGTTGCCACCCAATATCACTTACTTAATTGGCGCTTAACTGTTTTAACTGTTATGGCCATCCAACAAGGCGCGCCAGTCGCTTCTTCTTTCTACCAACTGGCGCCAATTGGTCACACCAAGGAAATTTAAATCGTTTTCTACCCGGCCCTTCCAAAGGAGTAGGGGCCATGCTCTTCCTCTGCATCCATAGGCGGGTTCCGATAGAAACACTTTCTTAGCCGGAGCGTCATCTTTCATTCGCATAACATGACCAAGCCAGCGTAGCAGCTGCGTTTTAATTCGCTGGGCTATTTTGATATCTGCGTAAAGCTCGCACAGCTCATCGTTAAATATTCTTCGGTACTCGCCATCGCTAGCGCGTAGCGGTCCATAAATCTTTCGAAGAACTTTTCTCTCGAATACTCCCAGAGCCGCTTATCTAATGTTGTCATGGTCCATGCTTCTGCGCCAATAGCAGGAGGGGTACGATAAGCGACTTGTATAGTATGCTTTTCCTTTGCCGAGAGAAGACTTTACTTTTCAATTGCCTACCTAGTCAAAAGTAGCATTTATTGGCAAGAGTGATTGTTCGATTCGGATTTCAGAGCTTATGTTGTTGTTAGTGTTAATGCTGGTTCCTAAATAAACGAAGTCTTTTACTATTTCGAAATTATGGCTGCGAACAGTAGCGTGGTTGCCAAGGCGCATATGCGCTGACTCTTTGCTCGATGACAGCAGGTACTTCGTTTCATTTCATTAATATATCCTCAAGAAATTTTGTATATAGATAACACGCTGAGATTTAAGCTCAATTACTTTGATGCTGTTACTTTTGCTGTTTTTACAAGGTTTGATTTGATTTGATTTTTTTTAAATTAAACCAAATTTGGGTATCAAACGAAAGGTATTTTAAATCAGGTTTCAAGTAAAAAAATACTAGCCATCATCCAGTGAGTTATTTAGCTCCGTATCGCGCTCAATTTTAACGGGAATGCTCTGGATCATTGGGAGACTTGAGAAGCAAAGGTCGTGAAATTTTTGTATACATGAGTTGTGATAGGCAGATGTCGCTCTTGTGTTTCATTTAACACATACACGTATTGTAACGAATATTAGCAGTACTAAGGGATACAATCATCTCTAAGCCGATGCTAAACAGTGACTTGTATGCACATCAATAGATCAATCATTATGTCTACACATATGTACGTACACGCAGCGGAGAAGAGACGCACAAACACATGCATATATCTTCTCTGAGATGCTCCCAAAAGTATGCAATTATAATTGTGGAAGTGTCGCTCACAAATACACGCGCATATGAGAAAACGTGTGTCCACCGAACCAGTCCAAATATGGTTCACTAAAGAGCTGAGGTCCTTAAAAACAGAAAATCGCGCTTTTTCAAATTATTCAAAAGGTCGGGCTCTCACTCCGACTACTTGCAGTACTCTATTTTGCGTCATAAATATTTTGAATTAAACAAAAAGTGCTATAATACATATATCTGCAAGATGAAAAGGAATTTAACTTGCAATCCGAAATCCTATGGTTTCGTTAAATCTAAACGAAGGGTTAAAGGGTTTCCGCCTGCTTTAAAATACCAGGAAGGTTTGTCTAGCGACGACCAAGACATTGCTAATTTCTTTGCACAATTTTTCAAGTCCAACTATTCCGCTGAACTTAACTCTTTTTCAAATGAATATCCATTTCAACTTAACTCACTTAACACAGTTAATATTCCAGCAATATCTCCTCATGAGGTTTTTTCATATTTAACGTCAGGCATGCTTAACCAACGAACCGATATCATTTCGTTACGATAATTAACGTTAATAAACGAAACAAAGTCATTTCGTTTCGTTTATTAACGTTAAGAACGTCAAATTAACGAAATGATTTTGTTTCGTTTTCTGCCCTATCAAAACGAAATCAAATTGTTTATGTTGATTATTAATTTCAAACTATGCTGGCAAAGCTGATTGATGACGGAGTCATTAAAGGTGAAAGCATTAGCCAAGCTGATTGCAACTTTTCTCATGAATTTTGACAGTACGAACATTTCTCAGAGTATTTTTGACATTACCACCAACGAATTACAAAAACAAATTACATGGAGTTTGTGTGTGTATGTCCGTTCGCTGTTACCACCTTACGGCTTCACCATGGCTATAGCATTGCCAGCACAATTCAAACATAAAGTATCACGTTTTTGTTAACGTTTTTAACGTTAACGAAAGCTTTTCGTTTCGGTTAAAAACGAGATACAATTTATCTTGATAATTTATTTATCGATAATATTTCGAAGTGTTTCAACAGAAACGGTGGAAATTTTTTGATAAACGATTAGGTTAACGTTAAGGTGCATCCCTGTTTAACGTCTTTGAAGGAATCTTACAAGTACGGTCCTGATTTAATTCCCACTTGCTTTCTTAAAAAATGTGCTGAATGCATTTAAGTTGTCGGCCATACCAAAGTTGTTTGAAGCTATAGTTACCAACCAGCTAACTTTTTCCATTTCTACTTTGATTGTAGAACAGCAACATGGGTTCTGTAAAGGCAAATCTACCATTACTAATCTACTTGAATTCACAATTGATGTTTCAAATGGATTTAGAGAAAATCTTCACACCGATGTTATTTATACAGATTTCAGTAAAGCATTTGACAAAGTATCCCACTCTTTACTTATCTACAAGCTTAATCGGCTTGGTTTCCAACCTGGTCTCACCCAGTGGATCTCGTCGTATCTCTGCGGTCGAACGCAAAAAGTTATTTTTAAAAATACTCTTTCTAATGTCATTGATGTTCCCTCTGGCGTCCCACAGGGCAGTCATCTAGGTCCAATTCTGTTCTTGCTATTTATTAATGATATTTGTACCACAATAAAATATTCCAAACTCCTAATGTATGCCGATGATGTAAAACTTCTTCGGTCGTATGCGTCTATCGAAGAACGCCCCTTGCTTCAAGCGGATTTAAACTGCCTAGTTACCTGGTGCAACGTGAACTCAAAGCTTAACCTCAATAAATGTAAATTCATGGCCCTCTCTCGGGGATCTTTGCCAGCAGCCTCTTATGTAATTAATAACACTGGACCACGAATTTCAACTTTTTCTCTTTACCAGAAACGCCGTTATGAAATTCGTATGTAAAATCATCCCCTGATTTCCAAAATTGAGTTCATTTTTGATTCTATGGTACCGTTTGTGAGATATTTGCAATTTACCATTATTCAAAAAAAACAAAAAGATGGCTCCCTTTAATTACGTATATCTCTCGAAGCAATTGCAAAAAAGTTTACAGAGTCGGAAAGAAAATAAAATTTGCTATAAATCCATCATACATTGTTTTTTGCTCAACCAGACAGTTTTCGAGATATTAGCTTATCATTTCAGATTTTTGTTTTTTTTTATGAAAAATATGAAAAAATTACTCTTTGTGAGGGCAGCATTCCAAAACCACAACTTTTTTTGTAGATATTTTTTTCTTTATGTGAAGCTCTGTTTAATTAGAAAAAAGATAAGAAAATCGATGCGAAACTACGTAAGTTATAAGCGATCAAATAAAAATACCCAGGTTGCGCAACTTCAATGTATGTATACATACATATATTAAAGGTATAAAGTGCAAATGGGATATTATCCGGATAAACGAATAACACCATAACAATGATAATACTTTTTCTTTAAATAAATCAAATAGTACTTTTAATACTCGAATTGTTTTATAGTAGGTAGAGTGGTTGCATCGAAAGGAAGAGTGGTTGGGTTCGAAACCTACCTGCTGTAGGCATGTAGTTATAAACATGTATTTCCGTCACTTATGGGTAAGTATGCAGGTAGATTTTCAAAATTATAAGACACAGACAACTTTTAAAGCCTACATCTAAAGCAGGTAGTATTTTCTTTTCCCGGCTTCGTATAAAAAGGAACCTATCTGTCTAGGTTAGACGGTTAAGCGCCAATTAAGTAAATAAGTTCTGTCTAGGTAAGATTTGATTTTTTCAATTTTATTCTTGTTCCGAGTATAAATATGAGTTAATGCGCCTTGAAACTTCATAACATCTGCAAGGCTCGCCGGAGATAGTTCAGTTCATAATTCAAACTTCAAAACCGTGATTTATTAAAAAACAATAAAATGAGTAAAAGGACGCGAGAATTTGAGTGTAATAACGATCCAGATATGCTCTGTTTCATGTGTGGCCAATATACTATCATAAGGCGAAGACGAGTGTTCTCAGATCATATCAAAACTTTATACTCGCAAGTATTTTGGCATTGAGCCTAAAAATGCTGAAAAACCATGGACACCGAATACTTTGTGTACATCGTGTCGAGTAGAATTGATTCAGTCGGAATCAGGACAACAAATAAAATTTGATACACCAATGATATGGAGAGAACCTACTTGCCATTCAATAGAGTGTTATATTTGTCAAACAAAAGTACTTGGCGTTGGAAGATCAGGAAGAGTAACCTATGCCAGCGTACCTACAGTGACATTACCAGCACTACATTCAACGGCAGTTGCGGATCCAGTTCCATTGTCAACAGTAATATCTGAGTGCGGGGAATCAAGTTGTACTGAACTGTCACAAGGACAACTTAGTGATTGGATGAGAGATTTGGAACTATCCAAGGAAAAGGCCGAGATCCACACTTCTCGTATGCAACAATTTAAATTTGTGTCATCCGATGTTAAGGTGATATATTGTAGAACTCGTCACGAACCATTTTCCAAACACTATACCAAGAAAGACAGTATAAGCTACTGCAACGACATTCCTGGTTTATTCAAAGAGTTTGGTCAAACATATGGTTCAAAAGATCGGCGATTGTTCATAGACAGCAATAAACTGGGTTTGAAGGCTGTATTATTGCATATTGGTAACAAAAAGCCTTCTATCCCGATCGCACATGCAGTAAATACAAAGGAAACCTACGAGGAAATGCAAAAACTACTCAAATTTATCAAATATGAAGAGCATGATTGGAATATATGTTCTGATCTCAAAGTCGTTGCAATGCTATGCGGTCTACAAGTGGCTACACCAAGCACTGCTGCTTCCTCTGCAAGTGGGATAGCCGAGCTCGTAAGGACCACTACGTCAGAAAGGATTGGCCGGAAAGAGTCGAGTTTATCGTTGGTGTGGATAACATCAAATGCACCCCTCTTGTCAAGAAAGAGAAAATCATACTTCCACCCTTACACATCAAGCTCGGTCTCATTAAAAACTTTGTTAAGGCTTTGGACAAAGAAGGCGAAGCATACGACTATTTGAAAACAATTTTTCCAGATATTTCTCAAGCCAAGATAAAGGAAAGTATTTTTGTTGGACCACAAATAAAAAAGTTGATCAACAATAATCAATTCAAAGGACTACTCTCATCAGTTGAGGCAGCAGCGTGGGAATCCTTTGAAAAGGTCGTTGCTTCTCTTCTCGGTAGACACAAAAGCCCTAACTACGAGCAGATATTGAACGACTTAATCAATAATTATGCGAAAATGGGTAAATATTAAAGGCTTATTAAAATTAATTTCCCAAAATTCTATAACTAATATTTTCTTTCCAGGCGTAAATATGTCTTTAAATATTCAATTTCTGCACTCACATTTGAGCTTTTTTCCGGCAAATCTTGGCGACGAAAGTGACGAACATGGCGAAAGGTTTCATCAGCAAATGAAATTAATTGAGAATCGATATCAAGGATTCTGGGACGTCACAATGATGGGTGATTACTGCTGGTTTCTCATAAAGGAAACCGATCCTAAACTGAATAAGCGTCAAACTAGAACACATAATTATTTCGACTACATAGTAAAGTCAAATTAAGATAAAGATTGTTAGACTATAGTATAAACATAAATAAATTTAAAAAAAAGTTAAAAATATGGGTAATTTCATTCATAAATTGAACTTTTAACTAAATAGAAACAGAGCATAGCTAGATATTTTACTCTTCTTTATACCATGCATACGTTTTGAGGTATACGTTGAAATTGCGCAACCTGGGTATTTTTATTTGATCGCTTATAACTTACGTAGTTTTGCATCGATTTTCTTCGATGATAGCTTATCTTTTTTCTAATTAAACAGAGCTTTACGTAAAGAAAAGAAAGTTGTGGTTTTGGAATGCTGCCCTCGCAAAGAGTAATTTTTTTCATATTTTTTCATAAAAAAAAAACCAAAAATCTGAAATGATAAGCTAATATCTCGAAAATTATCTGGTTGAGCAAAAAAACAATGTATGATGCATTTATAGAAAATTTTATCGTATTTCCGATTCTGTAAACGTTTTTGCAATTGCTTGACTCGTTCGTGAGATATACGTAATTAAAGGGAGCCATCTTTTTGGTTTTTCGAATAACGGTAAATTGCAAATATCTCAAAAATGGTACCATAGAATCAAAAATCAACTCGATTTTGGTGGTTTTACATACGAATTTCATAACGGCGTCTCTGGTAAATTTTGGCCGTCGACCAGTGTAATTTTTGTCTTTTACCAGTAAACTATTTTGTGGACTTGGGAGTCACGATAGATACTAAACTTAGTTTCAACCTTCATATTAATGGTACTGTGAATAAGGCCACCACTTTAGTTAGACCAATATTAGAATACGGATCAATAGTCTGGAATCCTAAATATCGAGTTCATGAAGATAGACTTAAATCAGTACAAAAGCAATTTTTACTTTTCTCTTTAAGAAATTTTCAGTGGGACTCTGCGTATAATCTTCCCCCTTATACTAGTCGGTTGAAGCTTATCAATCTTCCAACTCTTGCAAGTCGTAGAGAAATGCTAGGCGTAATATTTATGGCTAAACTACTGAATGGATTGATTTCTAGCCCAATTCTCTTAAACGAAGTAAACTTTAACGTCCCATCACGAGTGTCAAGACATTACAAACCTCTTCTTTTGAGGCAGTGTAGAACTAATTTCGAATTAAATGAACCTTTTCGGTGTTTGTGTCATGATTTCAACACTAATTCTTGTTCATTTGATATAACGGATTCACTTTTTACCAGAAAACTGTCCTATCCTATCTTAACTCGTAACAAAAATAAATAAATAAAATAAAAAATTTACGTACTAAAAAGTTCACTTACTTAACTATGTAGTATATGCATAATTTCTAACTGGTATTTATAATACTTAGCTGATGATTTTTATTCTGTAGCTGAACAGTTTTAGATCTCAACGCTTAACAAACCTCCGCCTATCAACAACTCGGCAAAAGCAAAAACAAATCCGCGCGTCATGCGGATGCGCCCCTCGCGTCGGTTGGGCGGGCTTTGGAGGGTATTAATCCGTTGGGTATTATTATTATTATTATTAGCCTTGTTTTTTAACACGCGTATATTCGTTTACGCTTAAACTTTATATGGACTGCTAAGAGACAAACCTTAAATACACCTCTGAAATTGCTGCGCATAAATTTTGTCCTACTAAATTTCAATAGGCATTATACTCAGATGTAACTGAAATATGTGTCTTTGTTTCACCCTCTACACTAATTCTATGTATTCTATGTGTTTCCACAATTCATCGCAACTGATTCAGCTATATGTTATACCCTATGGCCATCAGAGCGTTGTGTCTCCGCTTTTCGGTACACCCTGTTGCTGTAGCTAGTTGTTTAACCACAGCCGCTAGATGGGTCTCCTAAGCATTATCTAAGCGAGGATAGGCGTTTTTTTTCACGCGCAAACGAAACGTATACGCGTGTAAAAAAACACGGCTATTATAAAAGGCAGCAACAGTAGAGGCGCGACAATCAGTTTGATGTAAGACGCTATCTGGCGAGCAATAGTAGTGTTATTTTGAAAGTAGTCTAATAAAGGCCATTTTGCATTATTGAATAGTGGATTTATTTATTCAACAGTTTAGTGATTCGAACGTTAGCAGAAAGTTGCAAATAAGGGGAATTGCACTAAATTCGTTACAATTGGTATCAGAAGAGGAATTGTTGAATAAATTCCAGAGGACAACAAGGACATGGCAAAGTTAAGTGAATTGAAGATCCAGCAACTGAAGAAGGAGTTGGAGTGCCGTGGGTTGAATACAACAGGCATTAAACTCGAACTTCAGGTACGACTACGAGAGGCAATGGAATTAGAAGGAATTGACATGGAAGAGTATGACTTTCATCTTGATGGCGATGAGACAACAAAATTGGAGGAGAAAAACGAAACATCGCAGGCAGTTACCAGCACAGACTTGAACGTGGTATTGGCTGCAATATCTGCACATACATCGACAGTGGCATCCCAACTGGAATCGCAGGAGAACCGCATAACGTCAAAAATTGATGCACAAGAAACGCGTATTTCACAAATGTCGACACAGATTACATCCAAAAGGAAACTCAACTGGAAGAACAGAAAACATATATGGTATCCCAACTGGAAGAGCAAAAGACATATATGACATCTCAGTTGGCGGAGCAGTTGAAAGCACAGGAGGCCCGCATATCCTCGCAGCTGGAGGCACAGGAGATAAGGGTAACATCGAAGTTGGAGGCCCAGGATAGAAAAATTTTACAGTTTGAGAGGACGTATCGAGCAGTTACAACTAAATCGCCCAGCAGTTTCAACGAGTAATCCAAAGGTAAAAACACCATCCTTTGACGGTTCTGTTCCTTTCCAGGTCTTTAAGCTACAGTTTGAGAAGACCGCAGCAGTGAACAACTGGAATGCTGAAGATAAAGTTGCAGCTCTATTCGTAGCATTGAAGGGGCCACCAGCCGATATCCTACAGACGATTCCCGAAGGAGAGCGGAACAACTATGAAGCATTGATGGCCGCTGTCGAGAGACGTTATGGAAGCGAGAATAGAAAACAGATATACCTAATTGAGTTGCAAAACCGTCACCAAAGAGCTAAGGAGACTTTGCAGGAGTTTGCCTCGGATGTTGAAAGGTTGGCTCATATCGCAAATGCGGACGCACCCGTGGAATACACCGAGAGGGTAAAAATCCAGAGTTTTATAAATGGCATACGGGACGTGGAAACGAAGCGAGCTACATACGCAAACCCAAAGCTGACATTTGCTGAAACGGTATCACATGCATTGACTCAGGAAACTGCCTGCCTATTGAGTAAACCAGCATATAAGGCTCATCGTGTGGAAGTAGAAAGACCAGAGTGGGTATACAAAATTTTGGAAGCATTGAAGGGTACGCAGCAGAAGAATAATGATGCAGTCAAATGCTTTAAGTGTGGAAAGCCATGGCACATTACGCGTTATTGCAACACCAACCCTAACAATTCCAACAATGTGGGTGGCCGTAAACGCAGAGCTGAAGGAGATGAGCAGATCTCCAAGACCAATCAATCGTTAAACTAAAGCGAGTCAGCCGCAAGGGGCAACAGCTGGCTCCCTTATTTGAATGCCCCATAATCTCTATCTCGCAAATTGGAAGAGGGTCAAGCAATCTTACTGTTGGAAGGGCATGTGGATGGAAAGGAACTATTACTGACTGTAGATACGGGTGCATCCCATTCCATCATTCGATCAGATTTAGTCAACAAGAAGATAAGCTAAGGAGAACGAAAATCGACACTGATGATGGCACAACGGCGAAACCGGTTTGTCTCAAAACCAAATTTGACAAGGGATGACGGAAAATCGTTCCAATATACATCATTTATCCACCCTGTCGGAAAATCAACCAAACAAGATAAGTCAAGAAGATAAGACCATTGCTTGGAGCAAGATTACGTACAGCCACCGGAGAGGACACCCAGGTAATTGGAGAAGTAGCATGTGAAGTAGCAATTGGGAACGTCACGGTAGTACACAATTTTATAGTGGCAGAGATTGTTGATGAAATCATAATTGGAGTGGACTTCTTTCGACCAAGGCATAAGATCGATATGCAAAGCAAGACGATGCGATATAAGAACATGGATGTGCCACTTAATTTCGGCTACGAGAGAGGCTACAGCAGTAAACGAGTGCTGGTGGAAGAGAGTCAGCAAATACCACCAAAAGGTTGATGGAGATTGTGGGACAAACAAATTGTGGGTTGTAGAAGCAACAAACACATCAGCACTGAATATACTTGTAGGAAAAACCCTGGCTATGACAAAACAAGATGGACGTATTCCGGTAAGAGTACTCAATGAGTTCAAGTCACCACTCAAACTGACCAAAGGAGCTATTTTGGGAAGATGCCAAGAGGCTGAAGTAGTTATTAACTGTGAACAGGTCCAGGAACACGTTTCATCTAGTAATACTGATCTTTCAAATGACATAACAGCATGGACGCAGGGGCTAGAGGAAGCCTATCAGAGTAGGCGAAAACAACTGCTCCTAAAGTACGCGAACATATTTGACCAGGATGGTTCCAAACCAGGCCGCACCATCGTTGTGAAACATCAAATTGACACTGGAGATGTGAGGCCGATCCGTCAAGCTCCACGTAGTGTTCCACTGGCGAAGCGGGAAGTTGTGAGTTAAATCATACAAGAAATTAGCGACAGCGGCGTCATCGAACCATCAGCTAGTCCATGGAGCTCACCGGTAGTACTTGTAAAGAAGAAGGATGGAAAAATTAGGTTTTGCGTGGACTACCGGAAGTTGAATGACGTTACGAAAAAGGATAGCTACCCATTGCCAAGAATCGACGACACTCTGGACTCGCTATCTTGTACGAAATCGTTTTCCACACTGGACTTTAAAAGCGGTTACTGGCAAGTTGAGGTGAAGGAGGAAGATAAAGAGAAAACAGTCTTCAGTGTCGGTGATGATCTTTGGCTATTTACAGTGATGCCTTTTGGACTTTGTAATGCACCAGCTACCTTTGAGAGACTCATGCACCAGGTACTGAAAGGACTACATTGGAAAACATGCTTGGTGTACCTGGACGACATCATCGTATTGGGCAAGAACTTTGAAGAACATCTTAAGAACTTGGAGGAAGTTTTCCAGAGAATAGCTGGCGCTGGTCTGAAGTTAAGTCCCAAAAAGTGTGCGCTGTTTAAAAAGGAAGTAAACTATTTGGGTCGCAAGGTAACGACAGAGGGCATCTGCACTGCGAACGAAAAGATAGAGGCTGTAAAGGATTGGCCAAGACCACGGAACCTACATGAATTGAGAAGTTTCCTTGGGCTGTGCACATATTACCGCCGATTTGTACCAAATTTTTCCAGCGTAGCCCATAGCCTCCATGAGTTTACAAGAAAAAATAAAGCTTTTGAATGGAAGAAGGAGCAAGAACTGGCTTTCCAAACATTGAAGTAGCGTTTGTGCACTGCCCCAATTTTAGCATATCCGATTCCAGGAGCAACATTTATTCTAGATACAGATGCGAGTGGATATGCTATAGGAGGCGTTTTATCACAACTGGTCGATGGACAGGTAGTAGTTGCATATTACAGCCATTCGATTGGAAAACCAGAGATGAACTATTGCGTTACACGGAGAGAGCTGTTAGCATTGGTAGAGAGCATTAAACATTTTCACAAATACCTCTACGGCCAGCGATTTCGCGTCAGGACAGATGACGCAGCGTTGAAATGGCTTCTGCAGTTCCGTAATCCTGAAGGACAATTGGCACGGTGGATCGAGCGAATACAAAGCTATGACTTTTCCACTGAGCATCGAAAAGGTAGTACCCATGGAAATGCTGATGCAATGTCACGAAGAACATGTAGTTTGGAATGCAAGCACTGGTCAAAGGCCGAGGCTAAAGAAGACATTATAGATGTCCGGCTAATGGCTATAACGTGTACGGATGAATGGGACAAGGAACAACTAAGAAAGTGTCAGCTGGAAGATACAGATCTGTCACATGTTATGCAAGGGCTCGAACGAAACGAAAGGCCAAACAGAGAGGAGATGTCCGCAGAGTCCCATTGCGAAGTCATATTGGGCACAGTGGAACAGTTTAGAATTGATATCCGGTTGCTTGCATCGAGTATGGGAGATGGGATGGTCAATGCAAGAAGAAACTGATAGTTGTTCTCAGAAAGAGGATTACTGACGTGCTCAGCGAGCTGCATAACGGTCCAATCGGAGGTCATCTTGGAATCACGAAGACGCTCGAGAAGATTAAATAGAGATTCTATTGGGTTGGTTGCCGTTAGTCGGTCACTGAGTGGATTTGCGAACTGCGAGGTTTGCAGCAGAGCGAAAGGGCCCAAAACCCGAAGTCATGGCCAGATGAAGCAATATAACTCAGGTGCACCATTTGAAAGAATCGCTATGGATGTCGCAGGTCCATCTACTAGCAACTGCGGAAACAAATATGTACTGGTGGTTATGGATTATTTCAGCAAATGGCCAGAGGTATACCCAATCCCAAATCAAGAAGCGGAAACAGTAGCAGAAGTGTTTATAAACAATTGGGTTGCGAGGTATGGTGTACCAATGGAGTTACATTCTGACCAAGGCAGGAATTTCGAATCAGCTGTGTTCCAGGAAATGTGTAAGAAGTTGGGCATTCGAAAAACACGGACAACTGCATTGCATCCTCAGTCCGATGGTATGGTGGAATGTTTCAATAGAACATTGGAGGAGCATTTAAGGAAAGTAGTAGACAAGTACCATAAGTACCATAAGGATACACACATATCATTATTCTTGATGGCTTACCGATCGGCAGTGCATGAGACAACGGGACCAAACTCCCGCAAAGGTAATTTTTGGCAATGACCTTCGACTGCCAGCTGATTTGAAGTATGGAATAGATGCCGAGGCGGAGAGAAATGCCAAGAAATCCACTGGTGTCTTGGAAGAAGAGCTGAGAGAGATACACGATCTGGTAAGGCAACGAGCCAAGATTATGAGTGACAAGATAAAAGCGAGGTACGATAAAGCAATTAATTCGGAAGGGTTTCAGGAAGGAGATTTGGTGCTGTTATACGACCCACAACGAAAAAAGGTTTGTCCCCGAAATTGCAGTGTAATTGGGAAGGCCCATACAAAGTTATAAAACGGACCAACGATGTAGTGTACCGCATACAAACCATTGGCAAACCACGAACCAAAATGAAAGTGGTTCATTTGGAAAGGCTGGCAGCGTTTAGATCGAGAGATTTGTCTGATCGGGACGATCTAAGCTAAGCGGTGACTTGTATGCATATCAATAGATCAATAATTATGTCTACACATATGTGCGTACACGCAGAGGAGAAGAGACGCACATACACATGCAGATATCTTATCTGAGATGCTGCCAAAAGTATGCAGTTATAATTGTGGAAGTATCGCTCACAAATACACGCGCATATGAGAAGCTATACACGTGCATCTGTAGTTATAATTTTATAGCAGTAACTAAGTAAATTCTGGAAGCGCCTAGAAGATGCAACGAGGAAATCATAGAGTATAAAAGGCAGCAACAGTAGAGGCGCGACAATCAGTTTGATGTAAGATGCTATCTGGCGAGCAATAGTAGTGTTATTTTGAAAGTAGGCTAATAAAGGCCATTTTGCATTATTGAATAGTGGAGTTAATTATTCAACAGTTTAGTGATTCGAACGTTAACAGAAAGTTGCAAATAAGAGGAATTGCACTAAATTCGTTACAATATGTTACGTTCTAATGAAGCGTGATACAGATACGGATAGTAATTTAACATGCAAATGCAACAACAAATTGATCCATATGGGTCACATTGTTGATGCTTTTGCATGTTAAATCTCTATCCGTATCTGGATCACATTTCATTGGAATACGAGGATAGCCCAAGGCCAGGCAGCGACATATATTTTTGAAATTAAGGCAGTGTTGCCAAACTAAGAAAGACAATAAATCAACAAATTATCTGGCTCATAAATTGAAGCAGGGCTCGTATTAGGTGTTACGAACAGTGACTGAAACCATTTTCAATCAAGCGATAGCTTGATAGCTGTCAAACTATTTCTAAAGATTATAATAATAAATGGTTCTAACGAGTACTATTTGCCGCTAGTTCGCATATGCCATTAATCCGATCGACCAGTTCAAAGCTATTGTGATTTAAAAAATGAGTTTCGATCACGTATCGGAACACGTATGTATCACGGGCACAAACTTTGATCTGGATTTATCTGGGTCAAATCGTTGTTGTTGCATTTACATGCCAAATTCTTTATCTGGTTCCGTATCATTACGACGGGATGATGGCTAATATTAAGTTTGGTAGCTACCTAGGGTTACCACCTAATTTTATAACATTTTTTTCATACATCCGTTACTATGCTTGAAAATGACTTGGCCCCTTTGGATAAAAATATGTTTGTAAGTTGCACCCTCTACGATGCCGGTGTTAGGTTGAACTGGCTGGTCCGTGAAGACCTCAAATAGACTGAATTGAGTCCATAACCTAAATATTATTCTGAGTCGGAAGCATTATTTGCTCATGGTAGATCATAGTTTTTATAGTTAAGATGTATCTATCGCTTAAATGCTTCAACATTTTTTAACATCTCAACTAAGTAGCTCTTTTATTTTAATTTTATTTTCAGGCCTATTTATTTATTTCCGTCGGTGTATTGACACTCAGCCTCATCGTTTGTTATATCCTCTACAAACGATGGCAACGTAATAAACAACGTCAAGAACTCTTACAAGCACAAATACGTGGCACATCAACAGGAGCTGCCGGTGATATGACCGGATTACGGTTTCGTAAACGTGACAAAATGCTCTTTTACGGCCGAAGAATGTTGCGTAAGGTGAAAAATGTATCCGGCCAAGTATATGGCGGGCAAGGACGCAAACGTAAAGCGGTTATGCGTTTCGCGAAACGTATCCTACAGCTACGTCGTGAGAATATACCAATGCTGCTGAATACGGCTGAACCACCAGCCGAATACCTTCAAGAAACAATGGAAGGTACCGATCGTGTGCCGCCTGATGCACTCTACATGCTACAAAGCATACGCATATTTGGTCACTTTGAAAAACCCATATTTCTCAAGCTCTGCAAGCACACCGAAGTATTGACTTTGGAACCTGGTGATTTTTTGTTCAAGATTACAGATTCTGATGATAGTGTTTTCATTGTACAATCTGGTGTGGTGCATGTCTTCATTTCGAATGCCGATGGGACTGGGTTATCGTTGAAAACAGTGAAAAAAGGTGAATCCGTGACATCGCTTTTGAGCTTCATTGATGTGCTATCTGGTAATCCGAGCTATTATAAAACTGTCACAGCAAAAGCTATGGAGAAATCGGTTGTCATACGGCTACCAATGCAAGTAAGTTCTAGTTTATAAATTATGCAGATTTATCATATTTTTCGTTATCTAAACTTACATCATTATTTTTTGTGCAGGCCTTTGAAGAAGTCTTCAACGAAAATCCAGATATTATGATACGCGTTATTCAAGTTATTATGGTACGCTTGCAACGCGTACTCTTTACTGCCCTGCGCACATATCTCGGTCTAAATTCGGAGTTGGTGCAAAGTCATATGCGCATTAAGAAGAGTGCTGGTGCTACAATACTGAAAACATCGCCACTTTATCGGCGTTCCACACAACCAGACCCTATACAGCATTCATTGTCGGATTATATGCCACCACCCGATATGCTGGTCGATTTGGCACATGATGCAGAACGTCATACGAACTCTCACGCTGCTTCTAATAATGCTGCAACACAATCAACTCAAAACAGCAGTAACATGGCTGCGCCTAACACTGGCGCTGGTAGTGTTACCGGTAGCGCACAACCTTCAACCTTAGCTAGTTCCCGTACAAATAGTATGGGTAATTTAGTGGCACGTCGTTATTCCCTCGTAAATGCTGAAGCTTTAGCCAATGCTGCAAATGCTGAATTGTCTAGCTTGCGCGGTTATGCATTGGATTGTTTTCTACGTGAACTCGGCTTGCCGGAAGAGGATCGCGCTTTCATCGATCCTCACGTTGAATTGGCTGAAGTGCAAGCTAATATAGCGCTAATCAATGAAGGAAATGTAGATGTAAGTGGAGTAGGGGAATAAAGTAGCATAATCGATCCATTTCGGGTTTCTGAGTGCGGGATATAAATATACTGATGTGAACATGTTAATTATAGTTTGGGTGGTGAGCTACTGGATTCCTTCATCTGATTGCCGCTGGCTGTGCTTTAAAGTAAAATTGTATAGTGGGTGAGGGTATTTTCTGATAATCTTTTCTCGGATATTTAGGGCGAAGGCCAAGTTGGCGCACCACTTCACCTTGCCGCGTTCAACTACGGAATCATCCATTTAATAATTAATCAGTAGCAGATGTCCATCAAGAGCTTTTTTTTTTTTTTGAATTTCCTAACAAAACGTTCCGGTTGCGTTAAATACATCCCTGAAAAGGGATTTGTTGGCATTAATATGGCGATCCCAGTCCATGATCATGACATGCCATGACTTTCTGGGAAAAATGGAAGGTAGATGAATACAAAATGTTATAGAGCCGAGCAAAGCGAAAATAGAGAACAATGACAGGAACAATGACTCTTATTTCGCGGGAGGATGGTGTATAATTATCCGCCTATCAGAAAGCTATCTGGGTCCCACTACCGTGACTTCTCACCACCCCAACTTGCAGCGATGTAACAGTTTTTTCTTAATATATGGAGTCATTCTTCTTAAAATAACATAACATGAGTAACATAACAACAACAACAACATGAGTAACATAAAATTATATTAAACAAATTTTCTATTTTATATCATAAGGATATTTGTATATGGATTGTGCTCACTGGTGCTTTGAATGTATATCAATGTAACGTAGACGTAACTCGCTCAGTACAAACAAAGCGTTCGGATGTTTATATATACACAGTGCATGCTGGAGAAATTGTTGGCGCATTGGCAGTACTCACAGGTGAAGCAAGCACATATACAATTAAAACAAAATACATTTCTCGCTTAGCTTTTATACGAAGACCGGGTGTTTATGCGTAAGTAATTTACAATTGGAAATTTGAAAGAAATAATAATTTATATATATATATGCTCTTATACGTAGGATAATGCGCGAACGTCCACGTATTGTTCTAGATCTAGGCAATTGCGAAGTACGTCGCCTTTCACCCCTGGTACGTCAATGTGATTACGCACTCGATTGGGTTTTCCTTGAATCTGGACGTGCTGTCTATCGTCAAGATGAGCATAGTGATAGTACTTATATTGTATTAAGTGGTCGTATGCGTTCAGTGATAACACAAACAAGTGGTAAAAAAGAGATTGTCGGTGAATATGGCAAAGGTGATCTTGTCGGATTGGTAGAAATGATAACAGAAACTTGTCGTACAACAACTGTAATGGCTGTACGTGATTCGGAGTTGGCGAAATTGCCGGAAGGTCTTTTCAATGCAATTAAATTGCGCTATCCAATTGTTGTTACGAAATTGATCAGTTTGTTAAGCCATCGTATTTTGGGTACGATGCAGACACGTTATGCTAGCACAGCGGCTCCATTAGAAGCCAATCCGGTCACACATAAATACTCTACTGTGGCAGTAGTGCCGGTCAGTGATGATGTACCGATGACAGCCTTTACTTATGAATTGTATCATTCGTTGTGCGCCATTGGTAAGTACTTTTTATAGTTTATCTTATCTTTCGTTTGGAATTTGTAGCTCAATTACACTAAACGCCTGGATGGATTTAGGTGAAATTTGGCACGCCGATAGCCAATTGTCGAGAAGGATCTACTAGTTAGCAATATAGTTCTGCTCGCCTAACTAAAAAAAGGCCCTAATATTTGGTATCCAGGTCATTGAGGTCTTGATAATTGTGCAATTGAGACACCGCAAGGCTCTATTTCGGGTTTAGATACTGTAGCTTTGCGACCATGCAAGGAAGACTAATGCTACGCTTTTGGGATAACTTTAGCTGTTTCGAGCTCATTACGGAACTCCCTTGGATACACATCGGGATGATTTGGAAATCGGTTGCTGGATCATTTCGGTACTATCTGCGGCTCATATCGGTACAACTTTGGGATAGTATTGAGAATGTTTTCGAGTTCAATTTAGATTATTTCCGGGCCTTTTTAGGATCATTTTGGTAATATTTCGAGATCATTTCGAAGCTATTTCAGGATAATTTTGTTATTGTTTCGGGGGTAGTTTTGGTACGATCTCTTGATTAATTGGTGATTAGTTTCTGATAATTTTTGGTCGATTTTTTGGGGTTTTTCGCGATAACCACGGACATATCGGGTATGGTTTGCAGAATCATATCAGGACCATTTCTGGACCGTTTTAAAGACCGTATCGGTTATTGTTACAGACTCGTTTATGTATTACTTTCGAATAATTTCGGAACCACTTCGGGACTATCTTCGAAACATTTTGGGACTCCTTTTGGATGGTTTCGAAATAGTTTTCAGATCTATTGAGGTCTATTTCGGGATCATATTGCAACTACTTCGGATCAGTTTGGGATAATTTCGCGTCTGCCTTAGGATCATTTCTAAGCTATAAATAATTTTCCAATTATGTCGGGCTGTTTTCAGGATCAGAAAATTTTCTTAAGAACCATAATGTACTATTTCGGCAACATTTCGAATTTCGAGTTCAAGTCCATGTTGCCCCATAGACACGTTTTAGCTCTAATAATATGACATATCATATAAACCAAAACTAAAATATGTTTCATCAATTACAGGTCCAACATTGCGTCTCACATCTGAGACGGTTCGAAAACAACTTGGCATGCACATCTTCGAGCCAAGCAATGAATATCGCATGACCTCATGGCTCGCGCAACAGGAGGATCGTAACAGCATCACACTGTATCAATGTGATTCATCACTTAGCGCTTGGACGCAACGTTGTATGCGACAAGCAGATGTAGTTCTAATCGTCGGACTCGGTGATCATAGTCCAATAGTTGGTAAATTTGAACGCGAAATTGATCGATTAGCATTACGTACACAAAAAGAACTCGTTTTACTCTATCATGAATCGAGTAACGTAAAACCGAAAAATACGTTAAATTGGTTGAATGTCAGACCATGGGTAACAAAACATCATCACCTGCAGTGTCCGAAACGCATGTTTACGCGTAAAAGTCAATATCGTATTGTAAGAAATATTTATTTCAAGTTTTCGCGAGAATCAAATTTTTTTAATTGTACTTTATCTTTTCTTACAGAACGATTTGTACAGTCGGGTACTTATGTCCGAACCAAATATGCATTCAGATTGTTCGCGTTTAGCACGTTGGCTAACAGGCAATTCAATTGGTTTGGTTTTAGGTGGTGGTGGGGCACGCGGCTCAGCACATATTGGTATGTTGAAAGCGATACAAGAAGCTGGCATACCCATCGATATGGTTGGTGGTGTTAGTATCGGCGCTCTAATGGGTGCATTGTGGTGTGCAGAGCGCAATATGACAACTGTTACACAGAAAGCGCGTGAATGGTCAAATGTATGTAGGACTATTGTTAAAGCTGAAATTAGTTATTTAGAAAAACTAAAAAGAAAAAGATATAACCAGCCTTGGTTTAAAGCACCAAGTATCCTCATCACACTTCTTTAAGCGTTTTTTAACACATACACGTTGATAATATTCAAAAACCCACTTATCACAAGTTTACATTACTTGTACATTGTTGTAATTAGTTGATTATTCGCTTAAAATGGGCAAACTTGAAATTAAGAAAGCAAACTTTGTTGGATTAGCCGGCACGTGAGAACCTCACATAGACTGAATGTGTCTATAATCTTTTGTCGTTAGAGGATTTCGATGTCGATTCGGGAATGGTCATGCCTATTTAATAGCGCGAAGAATTATTAATACAACAACAACATAGTATTTCCTAATTCGATCTGCCTAAATACTAACAATAACTTCCTTACGTCGAAAATCCATATCTTTAAATATTCAGCTGTATATACTACGTAAGACGTAAGGTCTATGATGATTACTACAGTGTACTATTTCTAGGTAAATATTTTACACAGTTACACAGCTTGGCAAAAAGTGTACCATCTGATATATCAGTCGTGTTAAGGATGTCTGTAACTGTGTTTCGATCTTAGTTCATTAATTGAGAAACTTAAGCTTTTTTCAAATCCCTAAAGTATACATATTGATGAAACTGTTTTTTTTCCTTTTAGTGCTCACAGCCTAGTGAGCCAACTTAATATAGCATTGTCGTTGATTTATTAACTAGCCTATAACCCCACCCCGTAACCCCAGCGGGTTAGGGGATCAGAATATACCCGCGGTAGGTAAGCCTGTCGTAAGAGGCGACTAAAATACCAGATTCTAGGGGCTGTATAGCGCAACCTTTCAGGTTGCCAGCGCAATATATAGCTTCTCCAAACCCAATTGTCAACCTCACCTATCCGCGGCGAATCCTGTTTCACTAACAGACGACGCTCTGGCGACCCCAAGCTCCTCATGGAACTTGGGGGTAGGGAGGGAGGGAATGGCCTGAAGGTTTAATGTGGCCACATAAATCGTTCCCGAGATGGTCGGGCTAGCACCTTAATGGTGCTATGGTACCGGAGCGTACCGGATTTGTATTCGGCAAAGGACCATCACATCGATAACACTCCCCAAAGCCTTCGGGGAGCAACCTTATCGCTACAACAACAACAACAACAACCCACCCCGTACGCATGAAGGAACTAAAACATAAATAAAGTAAAGTTTAAAAGTTTAAATGTTATTTATTCGTTGCGAAAATATCAGCTCACTTACGTGGTTTATTTTATAAAGACAAAAACAAATTCAAATCGCCTGATGGTTTCTCCCTCCTAAGTGGAATAAGTAGCTAAAGTAGATTGAAACCAGTACGTACTCCATAAGCAGTTATAGTAAGTAATATTGTATGAATTTAAATGTTACCTGCGCGGTATAAGGGAAATGTAGTGGAAGTTTAATGAGGAAACTTGTTTTGTGTTTTTGTTTTTTTAATACTATAATTTCTATCAAATTATAATTATTAACCAAGGCGAATCCATGTCAGAAGATGGCAAAGGCGAATTCAACCAATGCGCCGTGCAGAAGAATGTCAAGTCAAAAGCAAATTTGCATTGATTTCGATTAATTAACATGTTGTTGTACTAGACGTTATATGAAAAACAAGTAAGGACGGCAAAATTAGGGTGTAACCGAACATTGCATACTCAGCTGCCAAATTACAGCTTGCAAAACTTTTAAATTACCTTCTTTTAAAAGTGGGCGGCGCCACACCCATTGTCCAAAGTTTTACTAATTTTCTATTCTGCGTCATAAGGTCAATCCACCCACCAAGTTTCATCGATTTATCCGTCTTTGGTAATGAATTATTGCACAATTTCGGTTTTTCGAAATTTGCGATATCGAAAAAGTGGGCGTGGTTATGGTCCGATTTCGTTCATTTTAAACAGCGATGAGTGCCCAGGAACTTGCATACCAAATTTCATTAAGACAACTTAAACTTTACTCAAGTTATCGTGTTTGCGGACGGACGGACGGACATGGCTAAATGAATTTCTTTTTTCGCCCAGATCATTTTGATATAGAGAAGTCTATATCTATCTCGATTAGTTTATGCCGTTACGGGGTACCGTTATGCGAACAAAATTAATATACTCTGTGAGCTCTGCTCAGCTGAGTACAATAATCAAGAAAAAGCAATCAGCTGTTGGGATAACAGCACCTGGCACTGAATTCGCCTTGTTACTAACAAAATTTATAAATATTGTTTTATGATAATGATATATTTTATTTCTTCCGGCAGAAAATGACAAAATGGTTTCTACAATTACTCGATCTCACTTATCCGATAACATCGATGTTTTCGGGGCGTGAATTTAATAAAACAATACGTGATACATTCGGTGATGTTGCCATAGAAGATTTATGGATTCCATATTTTACACTAACGACTGATATAACCGCAATTTGCCATCGCATACATACAAATGGTAAGTATTTGTAGTAAGTTTTGGTACGTGTGCACACCTACTCATCACCTTAAAGTCTCATCGTATAAAATGTTAATCATAGATGCATTACAAAACCACGCGGCCATTGCTTTTGTTTAACAATTACATTTTTCATTAAGCGAAATTGAATGCTCATCAGAAGCTAAACTTTTTGTTTACATTAAAATCACATTTTTTTACTATTTACACACGGTCTTACGAATTATTATTAAAATGTTCGATATATTGGCAGTACTACACCTTTTCAAGTTTAAGTTCAGAAAATTACAATTCAAGTTCAGAATTTCCAATTTAAATTCAGAAATTTACAATTCAAGTGCAGAAATTTACAATTCAAGTTCAGATTTTCCAATTCAAGTTCAGAAAATTACAATTCAAGTTCAGTAAATTACATTTCAAGTTCAGAAAATTACAGTTCGAATTCAGAAATTTATAAGTAGGGTGTTAATTTTCAAAAGTTATTTTAATTAATTAATTTTATACCTATATGTTAGTTGCTTAAGTGGTGATGTTTCGTTGACCATGTTGCCAAAATGGTGGCTTGGGTATAGTGTACCCCAAGTTTTCTTCAAGGTGCGTACATCCCGAACTTTGAAATCAAATGGAGGATAATTCTTTCCAACAAGTGCATGATGACGCTACGGCCAAGAAAGTACTTCAGTCGAAACAGCAGTTTGGAAGCAGTGAAAGGTCTCTCCCCTCCACGGAGTTGCGAAGGTGGAGGTAGACTTGACCTCTCATGGTGATCCTAATCGCCGTCAGTTACGCGAAACAGGGAAAGCTGGCATGATTTATTACGAAACTGCCAAAATCGCGATTAAGTGCCAATTCATAATGAATGATGATGATGGCGGATAAGTTGAGATATTTTGACATATGGCGCCAAGATCTATGCAGACAGTACCTATACGTTACTTCTGGGAGTGTGGACGCTCCGTTGATTGTTTAAGTGGTCATATCTTCGTCATCACTGCTGTCATACTCAGTGCAGATCAATGGTTGTGACGCTAAGAATATAGCTGGATGGCATTGCAATCTAATGAGCGAGAGTTTTTTCTTCGCTATCTCGCAAAATTGATTTAAACGAGTTAAGATATTCAATGCTTCCTTAACACATAGATACCATCTTACATACATTTATTTCCATTGGATGAAAAAAAAATACCCGACAAATTTTCTGAACTTGAATTGAAAATTTTGAACTTGAATTGTAATTTTTTGAACTTGAATTGCAATTTTCTGAATTTAAATTGTAATTTTCTGAACTTGAATTGAAAATTTCTAAACTTGAATTGGAAATTTCTGAATTTAAACTGGAATTTCTGAACTTGAATTGTAATTTTCTGAATATGAATTGTAAATTTCTGAATTTAAATTGGAATTTCTGAACTTGAATTGTAATTTTCTGAACTTGAATTGAAAATTCTGAACTTCAATTGTAAATTTCTGAAGTTGAGTTGTAAAATTCTGAATTTAAATTGGAAATTCTGAACTTGAATTTTAATTTTCTGAACTTAAGCTGAAAAAGGTGTAGTTTTAGATTTGTAATATACATAGTACATGTTCTGGGATTTTTACATTTTGCTAAATTTGGTACCATTACTTCCTAAGGAAACTACGAGGAATATTTAGCGCATTATTTGGTTGCTTTGAATTTTAGCCGATGATCACTTATTATTGATTATGGGTAATATCATTGGTTTATTGTGTAAACGCATTGTCAGCCCTTTTCCATCAAAACTGATATTTCAATGAAATAGAATAGCATAACTCACCTTATCGGCTGCCAGTTCTTAAAGGACCTATCTCAGAATTTTCGTGAAGAAAACTCTACTCTATTCAAACATGCCCCTTCTCAAAATTTGATTCAAGTAGCGCTGGTCTTAAAATTTGGTTGGAGAATGCCCTATTACCAATATTGTTTTGCATGCAGTTTTGAAACACATTTTGATATACGACGTTCTTCATGCGATTTCTTAAAATGGTGTTATTATCTTTAAAGAAAGTCATATATAGGGCGTTTTTAATAGTTAGCTGGAGTAGGGTGTTTTCGAAACGGCAGCCGGAATAGGAGACAAACGTCTATATCTAATCTTCCTATTAAATAGTAATAAGTTATATTTTTGCTAAAATTTATCCAAAGCTTCTAACATTAACTTGAATGATAATAATAGCTTAAGGGTTATTTTGAAAAAAAGTGTCATTATATTCGACCCAAAATGTTTTGTCGACTTTATATAATAGGCATTCGATTTTTGACCAGGTTCAAAGTTTCATTTCATAATACGGTCAATATGGGATAAATCGTAAACATTTTTTCAGTTTCCGACTGTAACTAAAGACAACCTATAACTCTTTCAGACAAAATATTTAGTGCATGTGTAAATAAGAATACACAACTGTTTTTGAAATATTCCTGTATGTGTGTAAAAAAATCCAAAATATCCCTGCGTTTTAACGGGACAGCAAACATTCACCGGTTTTTGTGTTTAGAGTAAGTCAATTTAACTAGGGTTATTTGTCTTTAAAATCTTTTTCGTACCTTTTTTTTAAAACTTTTTTCTTACATTTATGTACTTAAAATATATTGGCATTTAAAATTAATAATACGAGGAATTCGAAAATCGGCAAAAATTTGCGGTTTTCCATGGAATGCTCGTTTGACAGATGAGTTCAATTTTTGATCGCACCCATTTGTAGAATGTAAAGCGTAGTTGAGAAAACAAGTTGTGATATTTTTAACTTGTCGAAGTATCAAAGCGAAGCACTAGGCGAAGCATTTTTTGTATACCGAGCTTTAGGCTCATTCCATTTCAAGACAACCGGTCCGGCGCAAGACATGATTTTTGATTTCGATGAAATGTTAATATGTTGTTCTTTGGCCAAAATAATGAAACACGTGTTGTTTTTGTTTTTGCCTCATAAAATTTTTTTTTCGGATTTATCGGCAATTGAATTCCGTAAAATGCAATCGATATTTTATTCACCTATTTTTTCAACTGTCAATAACTTTGTCAAAAATTAACCGATTCTCATGTGATTTTTTCTTTGAAATGTTCGTTATTACATTTACTTTTATATAAATACTTATTATTTAAGAATTCATGTGTTTAACACCGGCTTATAATAATTGAATATTCAATTATTATGTTTTTCTAAGAGAATCTGAAAAGAAAGAAAGAAACATTTACTGGCATATTGCGATGGTACCATTTCGAAAACCGCCCGAATTCATCATCAGGTCGAGTTTACAAAGCTTCTCATTCGCAACGAAAAAGAAACTTTACAAAAACAAATCTACATACACACAAATTAAAATAGACCCAGAATGTCTCAATTGTGTTGTTAGTGTAGAAATGAGATAAAATGAATTAAGCAATTATTTGTCTCGTTATTGGCCGTTAGTATTTAGAAAAACTAAAATTTTTGGTTGAGCTCAAGGCCGTGTATTTTATTTTGGTTTTATTTTTCAAGATTTCGACTTCAGTCTGAAGTCATCCTCAGGAATCTTAAGCTACGCTTTGAATACTCAGAAAAGTTTAATATTCAAAAATTCATATTTCAAAAACAACGAATTTTGGCTAATGGGCATTTAGCCAAGTTGAAATATATGCTTTTCACTCAGTATGGAAAACGTTTAGGCAAAAAAAAGTTACCTTTTTTTGAAATATTAATTTTTGAAAAAAGTCATAAATTTTTACTAAATATATATACTAAATACTAAAAAAATTCTTATTTTAAACTATATGCTAGTGTTTATAAATTTATATAAAATTAACAGTAATAACGAACATTTCAAAGAAAAAATCATGGTCGGTTCATTTTTGACAAAGTTATTGTATGCTGATATGCATTGCATCAATATATTGGGGAAAACTGCTTAATATTCAAAAATTCATATCTCAAAACCAACGAGTTTTGGCTAATAGGCATTTAGCCAAGTTAAATTATAAACTGTTCACTCAATATAGAACAAGTTTAAACAAAAAAAATAAGCTTTTTTGAGATATTAATTTTAAAAAAAGTCAAATTTTTACTAAGTACTAAAAAATTTTTTTTACTCAGATATGTAATACTCCTATATTGCCAATAGAAAATGTTCGCAATGTGTTTTGAATTCGAAATCAAAACAAGACAGCCTAAAAAATGTTTGTGATTGTAGCAGCATAAGTGTGACAAGAAAAAATTGAAATTTAGGTACATTCGCTTATTGAATACAAAAACAAAAACGTTTAAACAGCAATATATCGGCACTCTGATGTTTGGGAATGTACCTAGGTTTTTGTAGCAATATAGGAGTATTACATATATGTTTTTACTCTATATGCTATTGTTTATAAATTTATATAAAATTAACAGTAATAACGAACATTTCAAAGAAAAAATCATGAGGATCGGTTAATTTTTGACAAAGTTATTGACAGTTGAAAAAATAGGTGAATAAAATATCGATTGCATTTAATCGAATTCAATTGCCGATAACTCCGAAAAAAAATTTTTTTGAGGCAAAAAAAAAACACGTGTTTCATTATTTTAACCAAAGAACAACACATTTCATCGAAATCAAAAAAAAAATTTGAATAATTCACTTTGTTTAATTTTTCATTTCCTTTCCTTCTGAGAACGAATTTTAAATATTGTATTTCGCCATGATGCAATAAACCGAGCAGGTGAAGTCATTATTACAAAATGGATTCGTATTTGACTTATCTGCAGCATTAACTTTTTCAGTAATGCCTTTCTGAAAAATGATGTAACTTACAAGAAAACAAGGCCTGTGGCCTGTATTTCCTTTTGTGTGAGGGTATTATTTCATTTCCCTGAGTGGAAATGGAAAAATTTTAATCAACGGCACTGAATATATGAATCTTCAGAGTATCCCATTCTCCTCAACTAAGGAATATGGAATCAGGCTTTAGACGTCGACGAAATGATTGACAATCTAGAACAATGTTATGAAATTGCGGATGAGTATCTGGGAGCCTTTTAATACGAAAACGCGGAAATGCCGATACGCGGGTCTTGACCTAACATTGGCTAAAGCGGCGGAGGTTTTACAGCAACGATGCTTCAAAAAATCAGAGCTTATAGAAATTCATTGATGGCACAAAAGAAATATGTGGCCTATCAGGACTTTAATTTAAACAGTTCTGGCTGACACTGGAAACGTTTAGACAAATATTGAAGTAGCCGTATGATCAAAACCGAGAGACATGGTTCCGATTTCCTCTATCTCTACAACTGTCTCTCACCTGGCTAACTCTTTTCTTCCTCTACATATTCGCTCTACCCTCTGCATTTTCTAGTTTACCTTAATTGTTCCATTCAACTTCCCAATCCCTTTCATCCTTTCGCAAATTTTCCCGTTTTTCTTCTTACTCTTCCTGCTCTTGCTCTTGTCCAAGTCTTACTATCACCATTACTCTTCATCTTAACCTTATGTTATTCTTACTCTTCCTGTTAACCTGTTTTTACTACTATGCTCTCCTCTTGTTTTCTTTACTTTTACCACAGTACATTATTAAGGTAGTAAAAAGTAGCAAAATAATACCAACAATTTTCCCTCCCTACTACTTTAACATTCATGACCGGATTATAATGACCGTCAAATTTTTGTTGTTGTACTAATGACTTACCCTGTCTGGTTTTATTGTGTCATGATATTGCGCAAAAAATTCAAAACAAAAAATAATGGCTGACCAAAAGAGAGAACGGTTATACCTTGTGTTTTTATCATGCGTAGATGTAGACCATTGTGAATCAAACTAAGTGGGATATCTTATCTGTCAACTGCCTGACAGGATTTTCAATATGGAAACTTTGTAGCGTTTTGACAGGGTGTTCAAAATGACGGCGACTATCTTCAGCGGGTGATAGAAAGAGATACAGAATGATACAGCAATAGACAATTACAAATCAGGTGATCCAATCACTTTGGAATTTTGACGTCTATGCAGAAGATATCACACTTAGTTTGATTCACAATGATGTAGACGTAACATTAGTTGTAATCATTGTGGATAAAACAAGTGTGATATCTTATCCGTCAACTGCCTAACAGGATGTTCAATATGGCTATTTTTTGGCGTTTTGACAGGGTGTTCAATATGGCGGTGCATAGGGCCGGCTATCTTCAGTGGGTGATAGAAAGAGATACAGAATGAGACAGCGATAGTCAACTAGCAATAAGGTGATCCATTCTGTTTGTAATTTTGACGTCTATGCAGAAGTTATAACACTTGTCTTATCCAATGGTTTCCAAGCAACTTGGAAAAGAACGATCAGTATCTTATTTTCAACTATCTTATAATTTATGTTAACTTTACAAGAGTGGTGCCATCTATCAATATATCATAGAATATTTATGATTGTTGGGACTGAAAACCAAAACAAAATACGGAATTTCAGAATTTGTAATAAATTTAATCGTAAATACTGCTGAATTTTGACTGTCTAGTTATTAACCACTTTGTGTAAATACGAATGAATGAGGAGGTTAGGTCAGGATAGACCTTATTACGCACAAACTATTCTCTGCAGAGCCAGAAATATAATAAGCTCTAAAATGAAAAATGCCAGGATTTAATCTGTGATATTTAGATGTGCTTACCAGTTGGTCTGTCAAGCTCTTCCAACCACGCTAAGGATTACATAAAATTCTATTTGCATTCTCACTGATCCAGATTTATAAAATTTTGAGTTGTCTTATTTAAAATATTTTTGTTTGGTTTAATTTGTCCGATATTCCAGGCGTTTGACATTCAGGTCCGGGTTTTCAGTACAAGTTCAACTCAGTTTGTCAGTTAAACTACGCTTAAACTTATTCTGCAGTTTTTCATTCTACTTTAACTGAAGTTTAAGCTAAGCTTAAGCGGCCGATCTGCCAGGGTTAAATTCTAGTTAACCTATCAGTTATTTGCGTTCGTACGAAATGGCGTCGAATATACCCAACAAGCATTTGGGCTTGAGTACCATTAGAGCTCATGTTGATAACTAGGCATACTTCTAAAATCTCCAGAGTTGTTTCGAAACAGTGGCTCAACTCGAGAATCATAGCGTACTCAGCAAAAGAGGGAACTTTTTTTAAAGCAAAATATGCTATTACTTAAGTTGAAAAAATGTAATTAACAACTTGTGGTTCTCTAACTGGACTCAAATGTAAGATTCAATGATGTTGATGTAGGATCTTCGGTGTAGTAGGCGGAGCACGCTGCCATCACACCACGGCGGCCGCCTACATAATTTATTCTTGATTAATTACGCTTCATTACTGCTATCAACCAGGTGTTTAATTCTCACAATAAACAGCTGTTGGTTTTGGTGGTACCACCTTGGAGTTTTTTTCAACTCCACCTCAACTCGATATATAATGTAAGATATCAACCGGAGAAATGGGTTGAATATTCGTTTGAGAACTGTAAATTTCTCAAAATCTATCGAAATTAGGATAATAATTGGAAAATATTAATGACGTTGGAGATCAACTGGAAAACTTTTAATTTTACAAAATTTCTGAAAGAATTAAGTTGGATATCAACTCGAGAACTATTTGGTTTAAAGATAATTAAATAATGATGTTGGATATCACTTCCGGAACTAGATATATACTTCGCAGGAGAATTTTTTCCCATGTTTGTGTAAACAAAATCCAGCTGTTGCCGTATCTACAAATTATCTAGATAATAAAAAGCCAAAGTTGCCGCAAAAAAAAAGCATACCCCAAAGCCGACCTTAAACTGTGACTGAAAAACTGCTCAGTAGTTTAACTGGAGTTTAAATTTGACTATAGTTTAAGCAAGCTTAGTTTAAGCTTAGCTTAACCAACCACTGATAAACCGGGCCTCAGTGGGAATATTTGAATCACTTTCTATTGCCTCATTCACAATAGTTCTGATTTTAGACTTTGAAAAGGTGCAAACCCCTTGTCATTGTGAATTCATACAAGTGGCGAATGTTACAAAAAACAGTCTCGATCACCTATTAAATCGGTGTTCTATTACCTAATTCTTAAATCAATTGTATTTTTCAAACATTTTTGTAAACGACTAGTGTATTGCTGTATTTACATATTTTAAAATGTTTGCTTAATTGGCTGCTCATATTTTCTCTATTAACTATCTTTAAAAATGAATATTGCTTGTTGTCTGATTTTTATAGACACATTCAAAAGAAAATTTCATTTGAAACACAATATGCAATTCATTGCAATTCAATTTATTTACCGCAAGCTAACAAACAAAACTTTCTTTTATTGTCTAGAAATTCGTGACAGCAATTCTCTCTGTCAGGTGATGTGACAGGCAGCTATGGCAATAGAGGAATAGAAAGATTCTTCTTCTTCGTAGGAGCTCTTAATAGCCCTGGTTATCAGATTGGTTATTGCTTAAGCGCGTTAAATTCAAACGGCTTATATCAACTTACTTACTTACTTCTTTCTGCCAATCGGCGCCAATTGGTCACATCAAGGGAGTATAAATCGTTTTCCACCTGGCCTTGCAAAGGAGTGGGGGCCGCCCTCTACCTCTGCTTCTATAGGCGGCATCCGATAGAAACACTTTCTTGGCCGGAGCGTCATCTTTCATTCGCATAACATGGCCTAGCCAGCGCAGCTGCTGCGTTTTAATTCGCTGGACTATGTTGATGTCTGCGTATAGCTCGTACAGCTCATCGTTAAATCTTCTTCGGTACTCGCCATCGCCAACACGTAGAGGTCCATAAATCTTTCGAAGAACTTTTCTCTCGAACACTCCCAGAGCCGCTTCATCTGCTGTTGTCATGGTCCATGCTTCTGCACCATATAGCAGGACGGGTACGATAAGTGACTTGTAGAGTATGATTTTCGTTTGCCGAGAGAGGACTTTACTTTTCAATTGCCTACCTAGACCAAAGTAGCATTTATTGGCAAGAGTGATTCTTCGTCGGATTTCAGAGCTGATGTTGTTGTTAGTGTTGATGCTGGTTCCCAAATTATGGCTGCCAACAGTAGCGTGGTTGCCAAGATGCATATGCGCTGACTCTTTGCTCGATGACAGCAGTTACTTCGTTTTGTCCTCATTCACCATCAAACCCATCCTTACCGCTTCTTTTTCCAGCTTGGAGTAAGCAGAACTAACGGCGCGGGTGTTTAGGCCGATGATATCAATGTCATCAGCATACGCCAGTAATTGCGCGCTTTTATAGAATATTATTCCAGAGCGGTTAAGTTCCGCAGCTAGTATAATTTTCTCCAGCATCAAATTAAAGAAATCGCATGATAGGGGGTCACCCTGTCTGAAACTTCGTTTAGTTTCGAATGGCTCGGAGAGGACCTTCCCAATTCTGACTGAGCTGATGGTGTTGCTCAACGTCATTTTGCACAGCCGTATAAGTTTTGCGAGGAAACCAAATTCACACATAAAGGCATATAGGCAGCTCCTTTTCGTGCTGTCGAAGGCGGCGCGGCTTTAAAATCGACGAAGAGGTGATGTGTGTCGATTCTTTTTTCGCGGATTTTTTCCAAGATTTGGCGCATTGTCAAAATCTGGTCGATGGTAGATTTACCAGGTCTGAAGCCGCACTGATAAGGTCCAATCAGTTGATTCACGGTGGGCTTCAATCTTTCGCACAATACACTTGACAGGACCTTATATGCGATATTAAGAAGACTGATTCCGCGATAGTTGGTGCAGTTTGCAGTATCCCCATCTTATGGACTGGGCAAAGAACACTTACATTCCAATCGTCGGGCATCCACTCGTCCGCCCATATTTTGCGAAGAAGCTGATGCGCCTTACCAACTCCTCGCCGCCGTATTTGAATAGCTCCGCAGGCAATACATCAGCTTGCAGCTTTGTTGTTTTTCAATCTGGTTATTGCTATTCTGACTTTGTCATAATCAGGTAAGTACTCTCTGGACATCAGTTACAAGGTCGCTGTTTTCGTTCTGGAGTTTGCCCCGGTCTTAAAACCTTCCGTCTGTCGCCAAATTTTTTGGTAAAATTTTCGGGCGTTATTCCTGGTGGCTAGCAGCTCAAGCTCCTCGCACTCACGCCTTTCCGCCTCTGCTTTTTTCTTCCTGAAAAGGCGTATCGCTTCCCTTTGTAACTCGCGGTAGCGTTCACACACTCCTCTTGTTGCGCTCGCTTTTAACGTAGCCCTGTAGGCAGCGTCCAGTTGTTTTTCCGTGGCCGCCGGTAACCAATTTTTTCCTCGGCGGCAGTACGAAGTGCTTTGGAGATATGCTCCCACTGCCTCAGTATTCCTTCAGGCTGAGTTGTACTCTCAGAGAGCAGGTGTGAGAGTCGAGTTGCGAAATCATTGGCAGTCTGTTGCGATTGTAGCCTTTCGACGTCTAGCTTTCCTTGGGTTTTTTGTTCCTTGGTTTCAGCCGCGCTTTGGCGGGTGCGTAGACTAGAGGCATGCCGTCCGTCTATCATAACGTGATCGATCTGATTGCGAGTATTTCGATCAGGGGAAAGCCATATAGCTTGATGTATCCTTTTATGCATGAACCTCGTGATGGATATGACCATGTTTCGAGCACCGGCAAAGTCAATCAGCCTCAGTCCATTAGGAGAAGTTTCATTGTATAGGCTGAACTTTCCGACTGTAGGCCTAAAAACACCTTCTTAACGCCAGGGTGGGCAATAAAGTAGCCAAGCACGACTTTTATATCATGACGTGGGCAGCGCTCGTATGTGCGTTCTAATTGTTCATAAAAAGCGTATTTCACCTCATCGTCTTTCTTCTCTGTCGGCGCATTTGCTTTTATTCGGATAGCGGCGAGACGTTCGTCCACAGGCGTGAACGCCAATACTTGGCGACAAAGTCTCTCTGCCACCACGAATCCGACGCCGAAACTGCGCTTATTTGTATGGTCGCTCCAATACATGTCACAATTTTTTATCTTCTTTCTTCCTTGCTTCGTCCAACGCAATTTCTTGGATGGTGGTGATGTGAAATTTTGCTTTGACGAGGACATCAACCAGCCGGGCATCTGCACCAATCCCATTCAGGGAGCGGACGTTCCAGGTGCATGCCCTCAATTCATTGTCCTTCAAAGGTTTGCCATGATCGTCATCATAAGAGAGTGTTCTTTTTATCCGAGGCTTGTTGTTGCTTTTCATTGGAGTATGGTTCGACGTGGCGGTTCCCAAGCCCAGCGCACAACCCGCTCAGCGGGGGTGAAAATATTACTTGCACGTTTATATAGCGAGCCGCTTGCTCCAAGACAGACGCCCGCTTGCAGCCGCACCTAGTGGTGAACGAGACGCTGCCGTTGGGAGATCCCCCGGCTAGCCCTTAAACCGATTATGTCAGAGTGGCCTACCAGGTTGTCGCCTTCTCAAATTAGCTCAGCACTAAATGGATGTTTAGTGGCTACCCAGAGCATACTTGGTCGCAAGCGACCGGAAGTAGTGAGCTGCTTGAACCGCATGCTAAATAATCGCTCTGGTCATTCCCAGGTGAATGGCGGTCAGAAGCTTTCCCCACTTTCGTGTACTTCTACACACGGCTCCACCCAACTGGTTAGGTTATTTCTTGTTGCTGCTTCTCATGTAATTTCATAACCTACCCAGCGTTCTTTGCAAGATTGCTTGCAATAGATTACAGTTATTATTGCTAAATTTTTTTGATATGTATGTATGTATTTAAAAGTTGTGTAGGACTTTGAATTTAAAAAATACAACATATGTATGTATTTCGGTCCGATTTGAATTACATCAAAATTGATTAAGAATACAATCTATGCGGATGCGAATATTCGCAACATCACCACAAGCCACATTTTGCAAATTAAGCTCTTCGAATTTTTACCATACTCCCATGTACATACATATGTATGTATCAATCCATCAAACTTAAAATCCCATACATTTTTATACACAAATCTACATTACCGTTACCTACATATGTATGTAAATGTTATAACAGGATCTCTATGGCGTTATGTACGTTCATCGATGTCCCTTAGCGGCTATATGCCGCCCCTATGCGATCCCAAAGATGGACATTTGCTCTTGGATGGCGGATATATTAACAATTTACCAGGTAATTATTATGTGTTGATAAAAACAAGAACAAACTTCCAAAATTTATTGTGTGTGCTTGGTAATTGATAATTGATTGTAAATTGTGTGAATTGCTGTTATTTGCGTTGAGGGAACTAATGCAGAGCGGAAATACATGTAAAAACATTAGAATCTTAAATTAGCGCCTTTTGTTAATTTCAGAATGTCTTTTGTACAAAATATAAAATATTCTTACAGGAAAGGATCTTTTGAATGTAAATATGTATGTATGTCTATTTAAGTTAAGTACATTTATTACTTTATCTTAATTAGCTGCTATCGAATTTTCACTTTATTAATTCAAAATAGAAAAAATATATATATTTGGCGTAGAACATTTTTGGCTTTTCTTCTTTAATTTATGTGTGCATGCTTCTGTCCTCATTCTGAAATAACATATCGCATACGTAGATCAAAACATGATCAACTCAAAACATCACAATGTTGAGAAAAGGCGTAAAACTTGCTACCTCCCCCATATGCATTAATACAAATCTTATTTTTGACAAAGAATTTTCTTGCTGATTAGTGTAGGTATTGGTAAGTCAAATGTATTGTTCGGTAGGCATTGGATTAGGAAGCCTGGATTTATTCATAAGTTTGAAATTTTAAGATTCTTGGGTTAGCTCCATATTGATCTAGGTATGCTATATGTAATTTATTCCTTAAAGTATTACTAACGTAACGTTTTTATACTCAGCGTGCTTTGCAGACAGAGTATATTAACTTTGATTGGATAACACTTGGTTGTACAGGTATAAAGGAATCGAGATAGATATAGACTTCCATATATCAAAATTATCAGTATCGAAAAAAAATTTGATCGAGCCATGTCCGTCCGCCCGTCCGTCCGTTAGCACGATAACTTGAGTAAATATTAAGATATCTTCACCAAATTTCGTACACTAGCTTATCTGGACCCAGAATAGATTGGTATTGAAAATGAGCGAAATCGGATGATAACACGCCCACTTTTTATATATATAAAATTTTAGAAAACACAAAAAACCTGATTAATTAGTAAATAATACACCTAGAATGTTTAAATTTGACATGTGGACTGATATTGAGACTCTTGATAAAAATTTGGAAACATTTTTTAAAACGGGCGTGGCACCGCCCATTTGTGATAAAATCAATTTTACAAATATTATTAATCATAAATCAAAAATCGTTAAGCCTATCGTAACAAAATTCGGCAGAGAGGTTGCCTTTACTATAAGGAATGCTTTGAAGAAAAATTAACGAAATCGGTTAAGGACCACGCCCACTTTTATATAAAAGATTTTTAAAAGGGTCGTGGACGAAAATAATAAGCTATATCTTAGCGAAAAAGAGCTTTGTGTCAATAGAATTTTACTTTCTAAATTGAATTATAACACTAAATTGGAAAACAATAAAATTTTTGAAAATTGGTGTGGCAACGCCCCTTTTACGACTAAGCAATTTTCTATGTTTCGGGAGCCATAACTCGAAGAAAAATTAACATATCGTAATGAAATTGTGTACACATATGTTCCTTATAGCAGAAAATATTTGTAGTAAAAATGGACGGGATCGGTTAAAGATCACGACAACTTAGATATAAAACAAGTTTAAAAGGGTCGTAGGCTAGAATAATAAGCTATAACTTAGCAAAAAATACTTTTGAATCAATGATATTTCACTTATCAAGTTTTATTGTAAGAGGAAATGTGGAGAAATTTTTTTTTAAACAGGCGGTGCCACGTGTTATGTAAAAAAGTAATTTATCTGAAATGAAATGTACAATTGACGTTCACGCTGAGTATATAATGTTCAGTTACACCCGAACTTAGGCACCTTTAGTGGTTTGAACTATATTTCTCTTTCAATGTTCACATAGCGCAAATCTTAATTTAGGCCTCAAAATTGTAAAGATGTAAAAAGCTCAGAATATGTTTTTGTTTCAGCTTCCGTAAAAAAATCTCAACTGCACATATAAATATCCATGATTCAACCACAGGTGGTTTGCTCGGCTGAGAAATTTTTTGACAATTGCGGCCATTTTGCTCCCAAATCAAATTGACATCCGTAAACTGTGTTGTTTCTTTGCGATTTTTCAAATACTATTAGTATTAGAAATATGACGCAATCATTTTACAAATACCCAATAAGTACTGAACTGAATAGTTCCTTAGAACAATTTTTTAAATTTTATGATGAATTTATTAACTATGCCATGATCTATTAGTGAGGCTGAAAAGTACGGACACCAAGGAATCGTGGCACTTTCGTAAACCTACGAACACACGAAACCTTAACCAATTTAAAATTCATCCTTCAAAGTAAATCGATTCACGTAAAAATGTCATTAGTAAATAATGGAGATGTCATAACGAAATGCACTCATTGAGCATGTTGGGAACATTCGTCTCCATTTAAGAATTTGTGGAATCGTTTTTTGGAATATTAGGACCTCGTTTGGTAGTATCAAACGAACGTGTTCGGAATACTCAAAATTAACGGTTTATCTGAAACAATTCCATGAATATTTAAACGGAAAAGAAAAGAGGTAAATACTCCCTGTGTAGCGGGACAGCACAAAAGCTTAACTCTTCTGTCAAAGTCGAGGCCGGAATATAAAGTTTGTTTGTCACTTCATTGCGGCTGCTCAGTAGAGTATCACCCCATGTCAGCTGCTAGTTCGATATCGTCCTATCTCAAAATATTTTTCAAAAATTTCCCATTTCAGCATTTGTCTGAAAAACACACTACATCAGAATTTCAGAATTAGGTTGAAGAACGCATTATCTCAAAATGCTTTTCATTAAGGCAAAATTCATTGTACGTATGCTCAGGTAGGCATTTTTTGAAACAAATTTTGAAATAGTGTATTTTTGAGTAAAACTCTGACGTACGGCATTCTTCAAACAAATTCTGAGAGAATGACCAAACCAACATAACTCTTTATCAATTCACGAAATATTTAGTAGAAAATGAGTTATTACCCCACAACTTGTTGGCATATACAAATTTATTATAACTATTAATATACTGCTAAAGGTACTTTTCTACTAAAATTTTCGCTGAATGGGATTGAATTATTCCCCGTTTTCCTTTCTTCGTAAAAGCAACCCTACCAGATTTTTAAATTTGGGAGTGTCAAAGCTGTGTCATGATTGGAGAACAAACCTCTAGTAATTGAATCATGATAAATATCTATTTATATTTTTTCTTAAACAAAAACAAATATGAATATTTTACTTTGTAAATTTTTTATTTTCTTTTGTTTTGAGATTGATTTTTGAATATTATATTTCGAAAAAACTTCAACAAAAAAAGCATGGCCGACCAGAATGCATCATTCGTTAAAAAAAACGATCAAAAATTGTAACAAAGCTCTACATTTCCCTTTAAATTTGAAAAAAATTTGTGAGGTATACATACATATGGCCCATTCCACAGTTATAGACACCGAATAGATATTATGTTGTGTCACACCCGTGAGATTCACATGCGGATCCCAAACAATGCACATAGTAGCATAATGGAATTTTTGAAAGTTGCCGCCGCAATTACAAAAAATCACCCCCACGGCTTAAGGATATACAGGGGAACAATAATTCTACACCTTCCCATCGATCGCGTACTTTGAGTTAGCTGTCAAGTAATCGGAATTTAGCTATTTCTGAAACGCCTGTTATAGTTTTTTTAACCTATGTATGTGAAATCGCCTGTTTTAACGTGATATATTTTAAGTTTTAAGACAATTGAATTGAGTAATTGTGATGGATTCTGATATTTCAGGTAAATATTAACATTTATTAATGGTGTTTGTGATTTTTTAAAGTTATAAAAGGATAAAGAACCTACTTTATTTAGGATGTGAAAAATTTTTTTTTTTGGATTTTTGGTGTTTAAAACCAGTTTTGTTATGTTTCCAAATCCGTTCAGCTGAAAATTTGTTTTGAACATGGTATTTGGCACAATTGGCTTGACAGCTAAAGTTAATTTAGTTGCAGATACTTGCATATAGGGTGTTAGATAGAGGTTTTGATACACCCTTGTTGAGAGTTAGTCGAGCTGTGGAAACGAAAACAGAAAGATTGTACCGCAGAACACTTCTCCGTCGTCGCCTAGATTTTGCAGCCCAATAAGATTTAGGTTCATCAAAGAAAGTGCAGAAGTCACGAAAGAAGAAGTTAATTTTTCTGAATACTCATTCAAAAGCTTAGTTGCTGGTGAAATCGAGCTGCAAAGAAGTAAATGCATTTTACGGCATGTTTTTAAGATGACGATGACTGACGGTAAGGTTTGCAATGCGGCAACAAATACCAGATGAATTTTTAAAACCGGTATTTTTACTGTTGGAAAGGCCCAAATTTCTACTGCATAAAACCAATTAAAAATTTACCCTCCATAGATAAAGACAGAACTAAGTCATTACAATTCTGACTTCTGAATACAGTCAGACTCTGACTTCTCACATTTTACCTCGTATAACAGCTGTTTTACCAAATTTCTCAAAAAAAAAGAATTCAGCCCTTGAAATAAGGGAAAAGAGCGGACCATGACCACATTTTTACTATTTCAATTTGCTGAACGACTTAACAAAAAAAAAATAAAATTTCGAAATGTAGAATTTCGAACTTTGTAAGCCGATATCTATTTTTTGGAGGCTAACTTCGAAAAACAGAGATAGTAATTTGTTTACTTAAGCCTCAATCTTTACGAAGAAGTTGGTTTTGTCCAATACCCAGAAGATAAGTTGAATTTGTCGCATAGTGTTATTATTATAAATACGAAACAACAGGGTTGACTCACTTATTTACTGTGACTTCCCCTATTCATGATATTTGGCATATCTTTATTAACTTTTCAATGCAAACCCTAATAATAATTTTTCCTCCAAAAATATCATGACTGCTGACCTAATCATATGAAAACGACTTCATAGCTTAAAAGGACATTAAACGGAAATGTGAAGCTTCTCAAGGTCAACATAATGGCATATCAATTTTAAAAATCGGACGTCAAATAACCAAGTTACAACGAATAAACCTTTTCGGTTGTATTTCGAAGGATAAAAAAAAAATAAAAATAAAATTTTTCCGAAACCCCCTCAACATAATCTTTAAATTTAAGGGCGGATATTAGCAACCCAGTCTAATCTACGTATGTGCAATGTGTGAAAAACTTATCACATTTTTTGTTTTCGAAAGCTCTATAATATACGAGAACAACGCAATAATAAAGGTGATGTCAACAACATAACCTCACTTTATCGGCAGCTCTATTTGCCAGTATTAACTTGTTACAAAAGTATTAAATTTTGATTGCTTCATTTTTCGTACAAAATTCCCCAAAAAAATTTGTTTTCGGCAAAATTGTTTCTATATTCTTTTGTGTAGCACAAAGTTACGTTAATCTTTTTGGCTATACATTTCTAGTAGCTTATATAGTTATAATATTTCTAAACATATAGTAAAATCTACTTCGATCGTAGTAGAACTCAAAGGCAGTTATGTATGATAGACAAACCTCTAAAATATGCATGCCGAACTTTTCAGAATAAGCGAAAACGGGATGACAACACCTGAGTATTCATTTCATCTTGCACTAGATCCCCACGGTTTGTCCGCGTTTTCATAGCGTCAAGATCAAGAGATTTACTTTGAAAACTCTTTCAAAAATATAGGTGATACATTTATGTACAAAATACAGCCAAAATGTCTTCCGAAACCCCAATTGCGGCAAGCAACTTCCAAAGATGGCGAAGGATCGCTTGATAAAGATAAGAAAATGGTACTCCAAGAAATAAACGCTTTTACGTTTCAAGAAGCAAATCGGCTAAACTGCCCAGAGCGCTGTCCTATTGACGAGACGTCACGAAAAATGTAAAACTTTTTTGGAAAAAGTGATGTTCAACAGCTGATAAAGCCTCACGGCGTAGCAAACAGCCCTTAGAATAGGAGGTGCAAGAGTTTTTCCCATTTTTTGTATAATACACACCCATGGTTTAATTATAAAAGGTTACGCATGTAGCAGTATTCACACATTTCATCATGGGTTTTTGATGTTGCATATATGCAATGACGGAGCAAATGCATAGCCAACTAATTTGTTAGTGTTTTGTGAAAAATCTTTCTATTCCTCCATTGCCATACCTACCTGTCAAATAATAGCTGACAGGGAGAATGGCTGTCGCGAATAGCCAGAGAATAGAAGAACGGTTCGTTTTTTGCTCGCCTAAATTGAAATGCCATGAAATAATGCAATATACCAGTAGTTTACAAAAATGTTTGAAAAACACTATTGGCAAATGATTTAAGTAATCGAACAGCAATTGAACAGGTGGTCGAGGCTGTTTACTATTGTGAACGTTTTTTTTTTTAATTCGCCACTTGTATCATTCACAATGGTAAAAATGGTGTAAAAATACTTTGCAAATGAAATGATGCTGGAACATTTGTACAAAATTAATCCTGAACTAGCTTTTAAAACTCCTGTACACCAATACATTGAAAATTACACTTTTTAGGAAAAAAGTGCAATTTGGCTACACTGAAGCATTTCCTATAGTTTCAAATTTTAGATATGGATTTGTGAGCATGCTTCATGCACACATTTTTGATAAACTTTACTTCGGTCACATTTTCCAACAACACCTGATCCAAGGCGATGACGTTCGCGTGGCTCACACAGCGAATTCCGGTCTTTGTTAGTTTCTGCGATCCGTCATTCGGCTTTAGTCTTGTGGTTTACTATGCCGACAAATAGAAATTTTGGCTATCTTAATTTTAATTAGAGCGTATATGCCAATTTATTTTATTAGGCCGTATTTATAGTATTGGATATAATCCAATTCTAAATTTTACAAATATTTTACTGTTCACAAGTGTATCTACAACAATAACTTTGCACTATAATATACAAAGATGAATTGGTATGGAACTAAACTCAAATCTATCATCTCATTCAACATTCCACTTTTCCCCATTCCTAAACGAGTGCTGCACACCACTACCAAAGAATTAATTTGATGTTTTTTCTATTAACAAACTTTTATTGATGTAATTTTTTTCTTTGTACTTTTTCTTCATATGTTACATAAATAAAAAAATAAATGTTACAATAAAATATAAAATTTAATTAAACAAATTTTATATTAAAATTAAAACTAAAATATATTAAAAATAAAATTGGCATTAAAAACTATTTAAAAATAAAAAACGAACTCAAAATATAAAAATAAAAATTTAAACTAAAAATATATTAAAAAATTCAAAATATAATTTGAAAAAAAAAAAAAAATAATAATAATAATAATATTTTTTTAAAACGAAATAAAATATAAATATGATACACTTTCACGCTAAATACTTTTGGCATTTATACATGCATTTGTATTATTCCTAACTTCGTTCTCTAAACTACCGAACAAATACAAAAAATAAGGATGTGTATGGCGCTATGTGCGTGCAAGCATGTCCATAGCAGGGGTATTTCCGCCATATTGCGATTATAGAGATGGTCATTTGCTACTCGATGGTTGTTACACCAATAATGTGCCAGGTAATCAACTTAATTGAATACATCATTAGTAAAATGTCAATGTATGTATGCGTAGTTCAACACCTAACATAGAGATTGGCCTTTTTTTTTTGTTTTGAAAGTTTGTTGTTCACGTCGCGGCCTTAAAGTGTAATAACATGCGGTAAAAAATTGCAGTAAAAATTTTAAACGATTTATAGGTTTAAGTAATATTTTAAACGTTTTCGAGCTACATAAAAAACCTTCCAATTTACCACTGCGCTATTTAATTTAATTTATTTAAAAGGTCTGAAATTTTAAAATTACTGTAAAACAAAAATAAAAAGTTTAATTTTGCTGTTGAAAATCTAAAAATAGGAGCAACTGCAAATCATATAATATTTTTCACAGCATTTTGTTATACAAAAAATGTATTATACGGCAATTCACGATTAATTGCATATGAGATGACAAAGTTATTGACTTGTATGAAAATGCTCCAGATCGCGAGCGACCTTAATAGCACATACATAGAAAACATCAAAGGCAAACAACCCAACAATACAAATAATAGGGGAGCTCGGGATTTTGTGCAAATGGTGGAGTATCATTGCATCTACAAACTGGTATGGTATATTTACACAATACACCTACATAATATTTGGCATTGCTTTGGCAACAACATTGCAAATACGCAACATAGAAAACTGTAGTATATTTTCTCAACGTGAAATAGCAAATCAGCAAAACTGTCAATGCAAAACAAATCGTGCAAAGAAAAAATCGTTTCTAATACCAAATACACAAAACTCTGAACTGCCTTAATTAAAAAAAAAAAAAAAAAACTCGTGAATCTAGTATTAACTGAAATAAATTTGTGCGCAAGGTTTGAAAATGGAAGATCAGTTGCATATCATTTTCCTTTATTACCTCCTAAACACTTCCATTGGGAGCATTTGTAATCTAACCGAAAATGTTCTTACAGGGAATATCAGCTGTTCGAAATGTTGCTTTGTGCATTCCAAAAGCATTGGTTATATTGCAGTCTGTAAATTTTTTTACAGATGCATTTGCATGTATTTTTGTTGTTGGATCGCGTATGGTATGCAATGAAAATTTGCTATACAACGATGCAAGACTATTTGCACTGATCGTGAAATGCCCTGCTGAGCTCCCTTGTCATCTCCGTAAATTTCCAATTTCATATTTAATCGCTGTCGTAGGCTTCGCTAGTTTAGAATTGAAATCAAGTTCAGAGCACTCAAGAATACGGGTATAGATAAAATTTTAAAGCGAATTTAATTTGGTTATATATGTAGTAGATTAATTCGAAAATTCTAGAAAATTTTGAACTTTTTATTTGGAGTTCTCTAAATTTTTTTCTGAGTTTGCAATTTGTAAACCATACAAAGAACAAATCAAAGATTACTCAAAACTTGCATTGATTTTTAAAAAAATTTCTTCCGTAGGGTGTTTTAGGATTTCAAAGTGGTGTGATCTGTTTTGTTTTTTATAAAAGAAAACCTGAAATACCCTAGGGAAAAAAAATGTCAAACATCAATACTAATTTTGAGATATCCATAACTTGTACTTTGTTAGACTTAAATTTATTGGACTACAAAACAACATACTGAAAAAAATACAGAGAACTTAAAATAAAATGTATGAAATTTGCGTAAAATTCTCTCGAACTTTCGAATTTTTCCGAAAACGTTTTTGAGATTCGTTTGCATAGTATGAGTTACAAAATTTTTAAAAGGGTTTTCGGAAAAGATAAAAAATAAAAATTGAATCGAATAAAATTAAAAAAAAGAAGAAAATTAAAAAAAGAAAATAAAAAAAAAGATACCACTGCTATTTTTCTGCTCGCTGCTGCAAATAACGTATGCTGAGTGGAATATCATCCTGCTTTGAAAACATCCTGTCTCAGAATTATTTTCATTGAATTTATGCCCAGGTTGGACTTTTTGAAAGAAATTCTGAGAACGCTCTTGAATGAAATTCTGAAGTAGGGTGTTCCTCAAACAAATTCTGCAATAGGACATGTTTCAGCAGTTGATATATTATTACTATTATTCTGTATTATTATTTTAATCTCCAATTTAGCATTTCTATCAATCAAAGTAGTACTATATGGCATGAAAGAGCGATTTATATCCTCCCTTTCTGAAATCGAAAAGAAATAGTTGAATGTAGATACGCGGTAAATTAAGGAGCTTAAAACCTTGACCATAACCTTTTTGGATAGATTACCGCCTCGTCTTTGGCGATGTCTTATAAGTATTTTCACAAAAAATCTATTTGCTCAGAAATTGAAAATCGTAGTTAACGCCGGTACGATATGAACTCGTAAATGCCTCGTACACATTCTAACTCGCCCCAACCTCGTCAGCTTCTTTCGATAAAAGATTATGTCGCATATCTAGATCAAAACAGCGATTAACTCAAAAAATCTCAATGTTCAAATCGCCGAAACCCTATATGCGCCAATGCAATATTTATTTTTTACTTTCTGGCTGAATGCTGGAGGTATTAGTAAATCGAGTACACAGTTCGGTAGGTATTGAATTGGGAACCCGGAGGTCATCATAACTTCTAAATTTCAGATGTTTGACTTAGCTCGCGATTGATCTATCTGAAATGTACGAAGCATGTACGAGGTAAATGAATTTCTTTGTTATTTTGTGTAGTTTTTAGTCTTGTATTAGCATGAGCTCTTGCATTAAAATTCGTTATTTCATACACACAAAAAAATGTTGATATCAGCATACAAATAAATCTATTTATACTATGGCACTATTGTGAATATTTGCACTGCATTACCAGCAGTTGCTACCATACGCCAGATGACAGCGCAAGCTGTAAGTTTTAATTGATTGATAGAACAGCTGATTTCTGTTGATATTTGATAAGAGACTTTTATATTGGTTGGCCAAGATGCACACGGGTCCGGCTCGTTTCAATTATAATATTACTAAAAAGTGGATGTTGCTTAGGCCGGTACATGAATCCAGAACGTTCGGTGTGAAAGGCGGATCACGCTACCACCACAAACAGCGGCTTGCTGTTCACATCTGGCAAATTACACTCGAAAGGTCTTTCAAACTACTTTTTATCAGCTACTTAACTAAACAATTCTTGTAAAGCTAAATTTCGAAATAACTCGTGCAATGTAAATGGACTATTAGATTTTAATAAAAACCGTTTCAAATAGCTTTAGGTATTTCCGCTCTGCATATAATTTTTTACAACGCAAATATGTTTGAACAGTTTTTTTTTTGTGCGAATGAATGGAATTTTTAGCAATATGGGTAGCACTAGATTTTCTCGAAACTACCGCTAAAACCACCCTCTTGCGTTTTTGATCATGCAATTTTCCAGATTTTTTAAATTTTCGTGTATTGACCTACGCTTCGATCCTCTTGTTATAAAAAGTTGAAATATCAAAAAATCTTATGAAATTTCTTTAAGTTCGCCGTTGAATTTTTTTTTCTCTTCCTGAAAATTTTTAATTTTGTCACTTACACCTTTTTCGAGTCACCCACTCTATTGTGCCATAGAAATTACATACTATAAGTTAGTTAAGAATTTTGTGCATTTTATATTGGATATTTATGGAATAGAAAACTACATGCCGATCACAAACAACTTTTTTTTGCTATTAATTTAATCAATGAAAGTTTTTTCTTCGCATTGCTTGTTCTTCCTTAAATATCTGGTTTTCAAACACGGAATATATGCCACGAATTGACTCTAATACAAAAATACATTAGGGAGATTCGCTTTGTATTGCAAACGGTGCACGGATTGCACGGAATGTATGAGTTACACGGATTGTAAAGTAACAACAACAATATACACGGAAAAAATTATATGCGATTCATGCATTTATAGTAAGCTCAACCTTTGTCTATTTTCATGCAAATCAGCCCTGCTTCAACAGCATTTCTCTCATTTCGCTCACTAAAAGATTGAGCAATTTTTTTTATATTTTTTGGTCGTACTTTGTTATTTTATGTGTCAATTTTTTTACGCTTCGTACTGATGCAATGGGGTGCTCAATCCGCGCATCTTGCAAGACAAACCGAATTCCCCTATTGATGCTAGGAAATTTGCACAAGATTCTGAACTGCTCTCATATTGAATTTTATATAAATTAATCATCGATTAAAATTTTGCATATAGCCGATGTAATGCATAATTTGGGTGCTGCACACATTATTGCCATCGATGTTGGTTCCCAAGACGATATGGATTTGACAAATTATGGTGATGATTTGTCTGGTTGGTGGTTGCTTTATAAAAAATGGAATCCCTTTACCACACCCGTTAAGGTGCCCGACTTGCCGGATATACAATCGCGCTTGGCGTATGTTTCGTGTGTGCGTCAGCTGGAGGTATGTAAAAGTTTTAAAGCAGATGTTTTTTTTTATCAGAAACGTGAATGTATGAACATTTTAGTTGTTTTTGTTTTATAAAAATTTAGGAAAAATTTAAATAATGCGACATCAGAACGGACAAGGCGACAACTTTTTCGATTAAATCCTACAAATCTCTTCAAAGTCTTTTCTTCCGGCAGTGGGATTCGAACCCGCACTCCCGCGATGGCTGAACTGTTACAAACACATTCAGCCAAAGCCATGTCCTTGTTATTGTGAAACTTTCCACAATTGCTTTTTTGCAAAGTTTTATTCTTTGGACAGTACATACACTGAAAGAAAAATACTGGTAAAATCAACCGAAATACGGGTCAATTCAACCGAAATTTCTCTCAATTTTTATCCATCGCAATAAGATGTTGAATAAACTGCGCGCAAATCGTTGATTCGTAATTGACTATTTTGGTAGCCAAGTAAACAACAAAAAGTTGTTTCATTATACTTTACCCATAGTTTTGTTAAATTAACAATTATTACTGTCGCTCTAGGAATACCAATCAAAACTGTTAATATGAAAGGGATTTCTGTTCTTTTGAAATTACCAGTGCAAACTGTTAAATTAACAGAATTTATTGTCGAAATGACACTACCAGTGAAATCTATTGAAATAACAGATATTTCTCTTTTTTCTAGATTAATAGCGTAAACTTTTACATCCACAGAGTTTTCTGTTCATATGCCATTAATACCAGTGGAAAAAATAAAAGCCGGATAAATATATATTTAAACTTACGTAGTTTTTTTATTTGTATAAATTACACATAAGTACATTTCATTTCTAATGGCGTTATTGCTATATTTAGTAATATAAATTAAAATAATAATAACTTAAATCTGAATTCAAATAAACAAAACTTGTTCCGAATCACCATCGACAGCTTTGTACGAAAGTATGTTGCCATATATATGTATACGTAAATATGTGAATACATAAATACGCATGATTGCTACTAGTACACATATATTTGCTCCATACATATTCACACACGCGTTAGTGCATGCTCTAGTGAACTAGTACACATATATTTGCTCCATACATATTCACACACGCGTTAGTGCATGCTCTAGCGAACAACATTGGCGTCGGTTTCAAGAACTTTCTTTCAACTTTTTCTTCAAAAATTTTCACCATATTCTTATATTATAATTATAGTTATATTGTACGCACATTTAATAAAAAATGTTTCCATTTTCTTTGAATTTAAAACAAAAATCGGACAAATAATTACATATGTATTTATGTACTTACTAACCGAACTTCAATTGGGCGTACATGAAATATGCTAGCACACATTAAACATTATACACTTTTTATATGAGTTAATCGGGGATTGCCCGTATTGCTTTAAATGTATGAAAACATTTATTTCAAGCAATTTTTAATTTTATAATTTATTTAATAATTTGGGAAAAATTTAAACAACGTGACATCAGGACGGACAAGGCGACAGCTGTTTCGATTATACCTTGTAAATCCCTTCAAAGCCTTTTCTCCCGGGAGTGGGATTTTAACCCGCACTCCTACGATAGTTGAAATGGTTACAAACGCATTCAGCTACGTCATGCCTTAGTTGTTGTAAAGTTTTTCCCAATTGCCTTCTTTCGCATATATTATCTTCTACACATCACATACTTCGTATGTAGTTATGTGTTGAAGTTATGCATGTTTGTAAGGCGATTTCAGAGAAACTTGGTATTGTTGCTGTTTTTGTTCTATTTATAGAACTACAACGAATTAACCAAATGTTGTCTGTTTATATGAGTTAATCGGGGATTGCCCATATTGCTTTAAATGTATGAAAACATTTATTTCAAGCAATTTTTAATTTTATAATTTATTTAATAATTTGGGAAAAATTTAAACAACGTGACATCAGGACGGACAAGGCGACAGCTGTGTCGATTATACCTTGTAAATCTCTTCAAAGCCTTTTCTCTTTGCATCACAGCGGAAGATTCCTGATGATGATCTCAGATTGAGATCGAAATATCGAAATTAAATACATATAAGCAACAAACGGAGTTGTTTTATTTAAAACAGGCCTAGAGCTCATAAAACAGAATAATATATATATTTATTCATTAACGGCCAATAAACAAATTAATTAAATTACTAAACTAATTTGTTCGCTTGACAAAGAATTCGGTTTCACCGAATCTCCGTTAAGCCAAGTGGTGAGGAAAAGAAGCTTTTTTCTCTCCCTTTTGGGATGTTCATTTCATTTTATTAACTTTTAATTCACTTCTTATAAGTTTCTTATTTTCTAAATTGGTTATGTAATATTACAATTTTGCACAACTATATTTGTTTTTAGTATTATGTTTAATAAGCGGACCGTAATTTCAACGAAATTGTATGTACCAGCGACGACGATGATGTTTGCGCGATGTTGATTGCTAAAAAACTGAACTTGATTCCTTTTCAATAATTTCATTGGAGTTCAAGTTATGCTGTGGTATACCAAAGTGAGCTTTTTCGAAGATACTGCGTGTTGTTATTGTCTTTGCGGTCACGACAATAGCAACTGTTACATGTAAAGCGATGATGACCGGTGTGGGTGGCGAAGACGAAGAAATGGCATGATTTTATGACATATTTTGTTGCTGCAGCTACGATGAGTGATGGTGTATGTATGTATGCATGTTTTGCATGTACCTATGAAGGCAGAACGGAACAGTTTTGCGCTGTTGTTACGAAAACAATTTGCCTAATATTCAAGGGCAAACGACAATAACAAAAATGTCGATCGGATGATTCTTCCGTTGGTTTTGTTTTTAACCCATTGAGGTCTCTAGTGCCTGAACATCCTCCCCCCCATGGGAAGTGTGGCTTCCCAGAGAGATTTGAGCACTTGCGTCGACTGGTAGCTTGGCGATTTTCGTTATTGCCCTCCTATGAATGCCCGTCGCTGTTTTTACGAGAACAACACGCACCTTTCCATCTATGCCTGTGATTGTTTCAACAATGCGGCCCATAGGCCATTTTAATGGGGGAGTATTGTCTTCCTGCAATAAAACCAAATCATTTGGCTGCAAATTTGGTAATTGGGTTTTCCACTTTGTTCGTTGTTGTAATTCTCGCAAGTATTCTTTGCTCCATCGTTCCCAAAATTGCTGTTGTATCCATTGCGATAGTTGATAGCGCTTCAATGCGCCTGGGTTTGATGACGAGAGCGATGGCTCTGGTATGCTAGTGAGTGAGCGACCAATTAGAAGGTGAGCTGGTGTTATGGGGCGCATATCATCGGGACAGCTGGTCATGGGCGTTAATGGTCGGCTGTTAATAATCGCTTCAGCCTGGCAACAAATTGTGTGCAATTCATCGTGCGTTAGAATATGAGCTCCAATGGCTCTTCGTAAATAATGTTTGGCTTGCTTTACTGCGCTCTCCCAGAGGCCACCGAAGTGCGGCGAGCGGGGTGGTATAAACTTCCACTCGATAGCGTTTTCACAGCAAGCCTGTTGTACGTCATCATAATGTTGTTGTGACACGAATTGTTGAAGGAGTTCTCGAAGCTCTCGATTAGCGCCTACAAAGTTTGTTGCGTTATCTGAATAGATAACCCTACATCTTCCGCGACGAGCGATGAAACGCCTCAACGCTGCGATAAATGCTGCTGATGTGAGATCGGGTACTAGCTCCAGATGGATGGCCTTGGAACTGAAGCAGATGAAAACGGCCACATATGCCTTTATGGGTGATTTTCCTCTTATTTTTTGCGTCATGAGTAGAGGACCACAATAATCCACCCCGGTTACTTCGAATGGAGAATATTGAGTCACCCTATCTTTAGGCAGGGAGCCCATTATCTGCTCTGCTAAAATGGGACGAAATCTGTAACAAGTGAGGCATTTAGGTATTACCTGACGGATGACGTTACGTGCGTTTATAATCCAAAACCTTTCTCGTACAATGCTGCAGCTACGATGAGTGATGGTGTATGTATGTATGCATGTTTTGCATGTACCTGTGAAGGCAGAACGGAACAGTTTTGCGCTGTTGTTACGAAAACAATTTGCCTAATATTCAAGGGCAAACGACAATAACAAA